>NC_068939.1:117208009-117551342 GCF_016801865.2 Culex pipiens pallens
AAAAGTTGGTCTTCGTTGATCATGGCCATCCAAGGTCACCCGCGACAGACACGAACGACGAAACAAAAAGGAACATAAAAGTTTTTCAAAACTTTTTTTTCTTAAAAACTTGATAACTCGATAAACCCCTTATGCTTCTATATCAAAATATTCAGAAATTTTGTAATTGTTTGTTCTACTACTTTGTAGAACATTGTTACACTCCAAAAAAATAACCCTGCAAAGTTACAAGAAACAGGAAGTTTTAAAATGATTTTTGTTTTTCTAAATGAAAAATTACCATTCTGGGTTATTGCAAATTCGAAAAGTGCATTAAATTTCTCTAAAAATGGCTCAGTATAGTGACTCTGAATTGAACAAATTTGAATGTTTGAGTCCTATTACCAAAAGCCCTGGTCACGTTTGAGAATTTCTATGATCATATGAATTCAACTCAACGACCGAAAGTATGATAGGAAATTCGGATAATCAAGTCTGGAATATGTAAAATATATTTTAAAGTCAGAGAAATGTTCAAAATCATTCTAAAGAATAAATCAAACTTCACAAGTGCAGCCATATTTTTTCACCAATCCTCATTTTCTTCCCCAGAACTGTGCACGAATTTCCCCCGCACCAAAACACATAAGCAATCCATCAAACTCCCACAACCCGTTTTGATTTATACCTTTCCATACGTAAAAATATACAATTAATCACAACCCGTTGACCGTCATAAATTACGACCCTGTCGTCATTTGTCGTCGCACAAAACCTCCTTCCTTTCGATCTCCTATCCCATCCGTCCGTTCGGCTTTTATCCGCCATATCGCAGCATCCTCTCCAAACTTCCCCAGTTTTTCTCTCTTGCAAGATATTCTCGCGACTCATCGTGCGATTCATCTCGACTTCTTATACTTATGCGCGATGCTCCCCCCTTCAAGCCAGACATAATGAGCATCTTGACCCCTTCTGGCAACGGCGGCGGCGCCATGACCAAACGAACTCCCTTCCAATCTCCATCTTTCATCGCTTTTATTGGACAGCCTCTTTCGCAAATGGTTTGTTGGGTCTGTTTTTGGACTTTTAGTTTTATGTTCTCGGTTTCATGGTGCTTTAAAACAAGAATTCCATGCGAAAAGTAATAAATTTGGATCATTTAACAATTTTGTATTGGAAATTAGTTAAAATTGAAAATCTTAAAAAATATTTTTTTCAAGTAATTTTAGAAACAATAACAATAATAGTCTCTTCAACCCTAAATCTCTTTACAACATCCAACCTCTATCCTTTGCACACTTATTCAAGCTTTATGCTTCCTCGTTTGCCTTCCTTTTGATCGGTTCTTCCTCCCCAACCAACATCATCAAAAAGAGGCAAACTGGTTTGATCTCTGTCTGTCCTGATCAGCGTCTATCTATCTCGCTCTGGTTGTCCCGCGGAGGGGTAACGCGATTAGTCCGCGCGAGAGAGAGGAAGGGCAATCAGCATCTGATTGGTTCGTTGGATTGCGTTGTTGTCTCCTCTTCCGCGCACACACAAACACGCTCATGAGAATATCAATGGCGAAAAGAGATAGTGCTCGAAGGGAGCGCAATGAGAAAGAACTGCGCGAGAGAAGTGGGGACGCTCTCCGTTTGGTTATTCGAGTGGAGCGAAAAATCAATTATTTTTTTTACTGACTGGAAAATCTTAGCTCGAGATATGATAAATAAAAAAATATTACAAGAACATAAACACTAGATTTTCATTTCAATCCCAATAACAGTTTACAACATATAATATTAAATATTATATGTTTGATTTAAAAATGAAATTGAAACTTAAAATAATTTCGCAAGGACCTAATTGTAACATTTAACAATCCATAAACACTAAGATTTTTCACCGAATTCGGTAAATTTTAGCGAATTTTTAACTGCTGAACAGTTCGGTAAAATGAAAAAAATGTTGAAAACTGTTGTTTAATTTTTTTTTATTGATTGTGACATTTTCATTATTATGCAGTTTAAAAATAAACAAAAGCAATCAACACAGTAATTAATATCATTACATTAAATTAGATCATCCAATTTCCCGTGGTTACAAAATTCCCGGGAAATTATAAATTTATCGAAAATTGTTCTTATCCTGGTTCTGATTAATATTATGCTAAAAAAAATGTATAGAATAGCAACTTAAATGGTCAAAATAAGTTTGAGGATCAATTAATGCCTTGACTGCTTGTGGCAAAACATACAACTTCAAGAAAATATAGAAATTTTCTAAATTTATAAGCTGTCTTCGTACAAATTTTCAAAAAATATATATATTTTTTTTTAATCATGGTGTTTGGACAATGAATCCATGCTCCAAAACCATAAAATGGCTATTGAATTTGTCTCTTTGACCAGCGGGAGAGAATATTATAAAGAATAATATTGATAACACAGCCCAACAAGATTTTGTCTCTGAGACGAGTATATGTGTTCCTAGTAAAATTTTGCCAGCTGAATCCGAATCCGGGTCCAGAATTGCTCCAAATGGTCCCAATTTTGAGATACACCCGTTTGAAATGTTAGTTTAGGCCAAAATTAGCTACTTTGTCGACTATTTTACAAAAACTATTGAATAAACAAATAAACCAATACATGTGTCTTAAAGTTCACGTTTTTCCCTTTCTGAAACACCCCTGGTTTTTAAAATTTGATTGTTTCTAACCATATTTATAGCTATTTTAAAATTATATTTTCAGTTGGTTCTCATTCAAATTTTTCCAACTTGCATGCAAGTCAAATTCTAATTTGGAAATGGCTATAAATATGCGTAGAAACAATCAAATTTTAAAAAACCAGGGGTGTTTCAGAAAGGGGAGAACGTGAACTTTAAGATACATGTATTGGTTTATTTGTTTATTCAATAGTTCTTTTGTAAAATAGTCGACAAAGTAGCAAATTTTGGCATAAACTTACATTTCAAACGGGTGTATCTTAAAATTGGGACCATTTGGAGCAATTCCGGACCCGGATTCGGATTCAGCAGGCAAAAATCTACTAGGAACACATATTCTCGTCTCAGAGACAAGAAACATTTGATTTTTTGTTGAACTGTGTAATTAAGTTGAATCGGAATAAAATGAAAAAATATGTCTTTTAAGGCAAATATTTCTTTCAAAGCAAATATTACTGATATGAGCTCATAAATAAGTAGATTAGCATTGAATTTGCCTTAAAATAAGCTTTTTCACTTGAAATACCATTTTGCAATAACAATTCAAAGTTTCCAAATGTATGTTTGCATTTTTTGGGCACCTTTTATTTTTAAGTGATTCAGCCTAATAAATTAAGTCGGCTAAAAAAATTTTCATAGCAAAAACAAGTATTTTAGTTGATTCATATTTAAACCTCTTACGCCCTTTCTAGCAAATTGATCTAATACTTCTTGCACAACCCTCTTTAAGACATTTAATGATACCAATTCAATTTTCAACCATTTTTTTCTTTTCAAAAACTTACCAAAATTATAATAGTTTATTTTCATTCCATTATATCGTAATTTTTGTTGCTCAACATATAAACAAGATCAATTCCCAGTTGTGAATGCTTCATAATTAAATATCATCTAAAATAATTCTTGATATGAAATTCTCAGACGAACTGATAAATTCAATATGAACAATAAATTGAAGTGAATAAAATAAAATTGATTTCTTTCATATTTTTTTTTATTTTAGAAAAATGATCCAAAAAAATAAGAATATGCATATGTCAGCTCGAATTTCGGGAATTCCCGGGAAAACTTTTCCGTTTTTCGAGAAACGGAAAATTATTTTTTGGGATATCCCGGGAATTTCCGGGATGGGAAATTGGACGCTATACATTAAATGTAATTTTATTTTTCGTCAAACATTGTGTAATTCTGAATTTTTTTTTTTTTTAATACCAATTTTCTATTTTATTGTGGGTTTTCAACATGTGAGAGGCAATTTTACACTTTTATCGTAGACGTTATTTCAGAAACGACGTTGCCATTTTTAAAAGTTCAAAAATATCCTTATTGAAAGCGAGATTTATAAAAAAGTTATACATTTGGTTCAAAATTCTCTCGAATAATTTGTTTAAAAAAAAGTGAATTGGCAAATTAGTTAGCAAAAGTATTTTTCATTAGCACGGTTCAACTTTTCTTTTCTGTTAAAAACGTACCTCGGCTTTTCGACATCTCAGATCTTTCATCTTCCTCCGACGGAGTCTTACCCTTCAACCTTATAAGATCCACATATCCCCATTTCTCACATCAAGAAAAAAAAATAAGTCTGAGAATAAACAGATTCCGTCCTCGGAGGGGCCACCAGAGTTCACCGGCACTTCCCGCGCAGACGAAGGCACTATGGCCAACTCCAGACAACAATTTCAGCGTCGATTCCCTCGCACCAGGGTCGATCGAAGACGACGCGCTTATGGCGCCTCTCCACCGATAAGAAGTTAATGGAAAGAATCTGTTTTATGTTTGCAGCTCCCCATGGATGGACAGACGGACGGTTCGCTTTTTTCTTGAATGAAAAATGTACACTTTCAATAGGATTTTGGGGGGAAGTTCAAAAGCGGAAGAGGGGCGTCTTATTACTTTCTTCATTGAAAATTTGTATTTTTGCTGGATATAGTTTAAAGGCATATTTTGCAACATGCAACCTTAATAATCTCCCTTTACAAGTAAATGGAATAAATTTAATATGCCTAGTCCAACCTAATTTTTCATGATTTTCATGAAATATTTGTCACTGAATCCCTGAACACAATTTTGATTTACGTCATTTTCAAGTAATGATATTTGTGAAATTGAGTAATGTTCAAGAGAATGTTACATTACAGCACATACTTTAAATAACTTTTTTTTTGTAATATATTCTATCACCGCTAAAAAATTCCATAGCCAGACAAAAACAGCTGATTTTCCATAGCCCAGGACTGATTTTCGAACAGTTATTTTGCAATGTTTAAATATTAGTTTGGATGTTTGAATAACCTCTCACCATTCAAAACCTGATATGTTCAAACTTCTGTCCTGTTTTGATCGACACTAATCGACACAATAACACCCAATTCTAAAGGTCCTCGAGATCAATCTTGCTCACTCCCTTCTTAAAAACCATTTCCATGTTCGTGGTCGAATTTATGAATGAAACTGCGGTCGCATTCGGCCCTGCTGCAGACTCACTCTCGCGGTGCACCCGCTAATCGAGTATGACATCAAACATCAAAAGTCACTTCCCGACCATGCCAAATGCCAACAATACAATCCGCCAAAAATCCCACTTCGATGCGGTTCAGAGCGCGCTCGATTTTGTCGCGAAATGCGGCACGAGCGAATTCAATTTCGAGCTTTGATTCTGGTACAGTCAAATTTCGAGCAGTTTGTTTGGTTAGTTTTTTCACGCTAATTTAATGAAAGTTTCTGTTTGAATTGATTACAATCGACCTTGTTCAACCTGGTATCAATGCAAAAAAAAAAGTATTTTTAACCAAACTATTCGAAAGACGACTGTAAACCCCGAAGCCTCTCTCAACACCGTCGCGGCCAGATTCGTGTGCGATCAAAAATTGAATATGGATTAGTCATCGTCGTCTTTGTCTTTAGCCAGGCTGACTAGAGGCAAGCCGTTGAAAGCTTTTTCTTTCGTCACTTTTTCATTCGACGACAACCAGGAATTCCTGAGGAATGTCCTGCCCCAGGTGGAAGCTCCTCGGAGGAGTTTAGAACTTTCCTTAAAATGTTCACCCTCTCAAATACAAAGTTCCAAGTAGATTGTAGTGCCGAAAAAGGAAGAAAATAAAAAAGAACCGAAAGCCAATAAAACGAGAATATAAAACCTAAAACAAATAAAGAATTATTCAAATCAGCCGTGTGTGTGTTTTATATGACCATATACATTATAATAATGCTTGGTGTTAGAATTTTAATTTGCTGCAATTAATTTCACTAATGGAGAAGGTGGAAGATGAAAGGGATAGCGCACGATGGGTTTTTGAATAGTTTGGAGATGGAACCAGCTGGAGAGGTATCGGCGATATCGATCATCAGTTTAAATTAAATGGTGCCAAAATAGCAGAAATTGAAAGTTTTTGTAAATAAAAATTTTAAGAATTCAAGAATCCAACAATTAATGGATTTATATTCTTTTTTATAATTTTTAATATTTTTTTTTTGCTTTTTAGGACAGTCTCAAAGCATCGCAGTTATAAACCAAAAAATGCTCTTCATGCATTCATAATAATAAAATGAACGTAAACTAGAACTGCATAATTATAGACCGCATAATTTACAGGCCAATTTAGGTTAATGCAATTTGTCACCATCCTGAAATGTACAATTTGTGTTCCGAATATAAAAATTATGTCAAATGTAAAACACCTCAAAGAACACACAGTGAAAATGCAACTTTGTTGCCAACGACTTCAACGAAATTATTGAAATAATAACCGTCCTCATCAATTAGGTCCAACGAGGCACATTAACAAAGTCAATTTAAAAAGAAACTAGTTTTGACGTTTTATTTTTTTTTCTGCTCAACGTCACTGCACTTACCGCAGTCAATTTCGCCACTTTTTCGTGTCCTGAACGACACCACTCTCAAGCGCCGCCGTACCCTTCAGGTGACCATATAAAACATACAATTTCCATTAAAATCAATAAATGATCAAGTATTCAATTATCATATAATATGCATTTTGTCGTTCCACACTTCTTTTCCGCCTCTCCGCACTCTCTCCTTCTCCCCGTTTCTTTCTCTTTTCTTCACTTCCTCCCTTTCACACACTCACTCACATTACTCTTGCTCGCGCTTGTGATCAGTCTTTGTCTTTGCGACGATCACCGACAATCGTCACACACACACAAACACACTCGATGGGAGATTGATCATTCGGCATCGACGATCATCAAGAATCGTTGGTCAAGCGATCGGGTCACCTCTTTTATGATTTGCGCGATCATTTCCGATCGCGAACGAATCTTGAGTGATTGCTTCTCGGACGGAAGACATTCGCGATCGCGGCGACCCGCAGAAGTATAGTGAAAGAGTGCGTTTCGGTTCGGTTCCGGCAGTTCAAAGGAGCCTCAACGGAGAACCTTAAGTGGCCCATAATATACGGTTATGGTGGTCGTAAAAATGTCCCATTTGCGAGCGGCGGAAATTTGCATAAGCTTGGGCTCGGACACCTCTCACGAGAGAGAGAAAGAAAGAAAGAGAGAGACTTTCAAAATACTGTCCACACACACCGTCGGTCCGAGGAATTCCAATACTTTTTGTTGTTGTTTCTCTTTGGTTCTTAAGCCGAAGCTCCGAAGCCGGGAAGGTGAATTAATTAATCAAAACACCAGGCGTAACATTATTCGAATGCGCTCTCCGAAAAGGCATTCCACAGAATCCAAAAACACACACGGACGCAGGGATTAAAGGTTCCGAATGCCGACGACGATGACGGGGTAATGGTAGTTTGGTGACGATGTCCACGTTTTTGGGGAAGACTACAGAGGGAAAGAGTGGAGAGAAATATCGATCGTTGCCGGAAAGCCGAAAATCATGTTCCGACAGCAGAGGCGCTAAGATGAAGAAGGGATGCGCCTTTGTGAAAGGGACCGATCGGGGGAGTTACTTTAGAACTGAGTGTCCTAACCTCGTTGCACCGTAAACTGAAGTACACCTATTGACGATTGAGTTTATGTTTTTCCCAAAGTAAAATTTTGTTTTGGGACCAACCGTAAACCACCACAAAATTGTCCTACAAAAAAAACTATTTTTCTATGAAGCTTGGACAACCGCCAAACCCCCTAAAATGTCCACGTAGTTTATGGTTGGCCCCTTTGGACTACATCAACATCCAAAACAGCGCATCACCCATCCGAGAGAAAATAGCTCTCAGACCTCTCAGACTAAGAGCAGAAACTTGCAGTAAACGGACTAAGAGGCTCCCAATGAGATGTAACGTTAGTAGTTATTTTGTATGCTTTTTGGATAAATGTTGTCAAAGATTTTAGAAAAGTAAGATTATCATCAATCCCACTGTGCGAAACAAAACAAAACTGCTGGAAAACACCCCTCACTCGACTACTCGCACGCCTGTCAACGACGACTCGGTAGAAATGTCACGCGAAGAGAGAAGGAAGAAACGTCAAAATCGTTCCACGTGAAGTTGCGTCGTCACGGGCTCGGCCAGTTGGCCGCCAAGAGGAAGAAAGTCCGCGTCGTTGCCGCGGCTGGTGCTCGTCTGCACCACGGGCCGGAACGGTTCCTTGGCCGTTGGAGAGGCCACCGTCGAAGCCGTTGCCAGCCCCTCGATTGATTGGAGTGCCGGAACGGCACCACAGAAGGGAGAGCTTCTACAGGCCGGACGGGACTTGCGTCGGACGCAAGCGGCCAACAAGTTTAAGAAAACGCCCCCGGATCACCACTGGGGTAAGAAACCGGCCAATCTTCATTTATCCCCCCCCCCCCCTACGGTAATCATTGCCGATTCCTACAGGGCGTTGTTTTGGATTGCTGGAATGCTGCGAACTTCCCCGTAAGAGCCACCCGGTCGACAGGAGCTCGATATTCGGCACTACGTGCGTCGGGGAGGTCGACGAGGAGCGTATCTTGGTGGATCGACACCCGAGGAGCTCGACCCGGTAGAGAACGCGACCGACGTCAAGCCTGACATCGGGCGCACGGAACCTGACACGTCGAGCGGATCGTCAGGAAGGTGTATGCGAGATCTGGCCCAGTGCTGACAAACCCAGTGCGAAGGTGGTGGCTGACTCGAACCCGATGTGTCGGGCCGTGGCGAGATTCGTCGGACAAGGTACGGTGCAGTTTTGGGACGACTGGAGCAGAAGATCATGGGCCCGAAGAAAACGAAGAAAAACAGTGAGTAGAGTGACTCAGAAGAAAAGAAGAGTAGGAGATGAATAGGGCTAAGAAATAGCAGGAAAGAGTAAAATAAATGGGAAACAAACATGAAACATGATCCCTGGGCTTTCCTTTCCTCAGAGCAGCCGGTGATGCTCTACCTGATTCAACAGAGAGCATAATGAACCGAGCGGGAGAATTTCACTCTTAGGTCTATTTTGAAAAAAAAATCCGGCAAAACAATGTGTTGCTATAGGGAATCGGATATACCGTGCGTGAAATCAACGATAGTCTCCGATAATTAACCCGATGAACGTCATCTTGACAGAGTGTCTTAAAACGTCTCACGCGAGACGTTCCGACATAATTATCAACGACGCACACGAGATGTCCGATATCGGTATATTTAGACCAAATTACCCCTGAAATATCCTCGCGGTCTTCAAATTTGAACACTAATGGGACAAAGCGATACCCCGCCGGCGGTGGCGGTATCGTTGTTGTTGATAAATTACACCCATTCGGTAGCACTTTGGGGGACCGCACCACAGATTTAGATAGATAGACCGGGACCGTGAACCGAATTAGCATAAACGATTCGAGATTCGATCGATCGATGGCGGTGAGCCATGTCAACGACGCGTGATACGACGACGGCTCGGATCAAAGGGGGTTTGGCTTTGATGAGGTATGATCAACATTGAGTTCCCTGGGACTCATGGATGAAGTGAGTTACTCTTTGTAACGTTGGCATACCTTATACATTTGGTTTGAACTAAAAATTAATCCAATTTCCGGATTGGATCCGGTAAATCATTGTACCACCTTCAACTCTAGCGTTTGCTACCGATTCCGATAAGATTGGCACTCGTTGATTGTTCCGGATCCAAAAGCAGAGTCAGGGAAGACACCTGGAAAAGTTATGTCCCCCTCAAATCCCATTTCTTCCCACTCTGGAAGCGCGGACATGATCAAAGCGAAAGGCGCCGCTTTTCGGCACGTTTCTCCTCCTCGGTTCAACTAAACTGAATCAAAAACAAAACTAAAATAAAAACAATCCGCCAACCACCGCGCCAGTGATAATGGAGTCGTGCTAATGACGATCGTAAAACTGTCGATTTACAGTCACGATAAGGATTCAATTTAGAAAGAATAAACCCCTCCAAGTTTTAGCCACTCTCTGGGGGGAAAATGGCCGCCGGACAGTTATAGGACGAAACCGCCGGACGGCATCGTTTGAAGGCGGAACCAAAACACTGGTCAAAATTCGGCCCATAAAAAGGCAATTTCAACACCCCCAACCTAGACCTGTGTGTTTATGTCTCTAATCACGCTAGGGAGGCACTCCAAGAAAAAGTTTTCTCGCGGCATGAGAGAGGTGAATTCAATTAGAACACCGACCTCCAGCCGGGTCTGCCCAAAGAAATAAAAGATCTATAAAACTATTGTACAAAAAAAGCTGTAAATTTTATACGAACGAAAGCTCGCGCCTGCTGCGGTCGAATTCGCTGGAATTACGCATTGAGATATCAGATGTATCAGATAAGCTAATTGTATTTTTTCAGCTCGTAAAAATTAAGAAATCATCCCGAATCTACTGCCCCGCCGTTCCGTGATGCGGTATGATAATGGTCGCGTAATGGCGCGCGCGGTCAAGTCTTAGAAAATCGCGCGCTAGACGCACTAAGCCTTAGGCTAGGAAAAAGGGGGTGTTGATGGTCGTAAAGTGTATCAAAATTCCATGATTCATAATTTTATTGCGGTCCATCATTTTGTTTTACGGCCGGTTTTATGGGGCCGATGGGGCCAATGGCGGCTCCCGGCCAGCTTCGAACATGCGGAATAGTACAATTAATGGGAAAATGGCTAGCGGGCACGAAAGACTCGCGGTTCTGGCCGTTGGAATTGTTTTGGGAAAAGACGGTTTTGCAAGTCAAATCGGGTTCAATTATTTGGGGATGATGAACGAAGGCATTTTTGCGACGAGTTTATTGCAAAACGGGAAACTTTATGTTTGGTTGGAAACGTAAATAGTTCGATAACATTTTGTCTTGTCCACCTGAACTTGGAAAAACAAATAATAGTTTTCCACTTGAAGTACATGACTATAAGGACGTAACCAAAATTACTTTTTGCGGGAAATCAGGAACTTTTTCAGTGGCTGAACTGAGCCCAAACCTCGAAATAAGCTCAATTGGACATTTAGAGCGTCCAATTTCGCGGGGCTACAACATTCCCCGGGAAACGGGACATTATCAACTAATTTCTCGGGAAATGTAAAAAACATACAACTTCAACAAAATATATAAATTTTCTAAATTTATGAGTTGTCTTCATACAAAAGATCAAAAAATAGTATGTATATTTTTTAAATCACAGTGTTTGGACAGTTAGTAAAACGACTCCAAAATCATAAAATGAATTTTAAATTTGACAAGTATGAGAGAATGTATTTAAGAATAATATTGATGATCAAGTTGTAATGATAAAAAGAGCAGAAACTATGATTTTTATGGCAAATATTTTTCCATAACAAATCATACTGCTTTGAGTTCATGAATAAATAAATTAGCATTGCCTTGAAAATCATCTTTTTCACTTGAATTACCATTCATATGCAATCACAACTAAAAATTTCGAATATTTGAAGCGAGTTTTCAAAAAATGTTTGCATTTTTTGGGCACCTTTTGTATAATACGAAGTAGTTCAATATTTTTACAAATTTACATTAAATTTATGGAAGACTCCAGAAAAGCCTATCCCATTTGCGCCATGTCGAAAAAATGCCATTCCTAATAAAAATTCTAAATGCCAATTTATTTTGAGCAAATAATATTAGCAAGTAAAACCAATGCATGGAGCTTGTCGAAAGTTTCACCTAGCACATTTTAAACTTTTTGAAGCAAACTTGAAGTAAATCTCCTGACTTAATGATCAAAATGATAATTGTAGTAAATTGTGTAGGTTTTTTTTCTTGAACTTTTTCCTACTTGTGATTAGCCTTTAGAATAACCAACTATGTCGAAAGACAAATTTATCAACACATAGCTGAAAGGACCCCCAAATCTCTATTAGGTTCAATTGCAAAGCAAATTGTGAATTGATTATTTACTTAATAAAAACTAAATTGAATTGAATTGAATAATTGTAGTAACAAAACCCATGCACAAGGAACACAGGTTCCTTTTTTACCAAAAAGTTTATTCGTATTCTTAAAACTTACAAAATGAACACAGGATCATAAAATCATAGAGTATTTTTGTTGAATGTTTTTTACCTGAAACAGAGAAAAAAAGTTTAATTAGTTTTGGATATTCACCGCAATTTTATTTTGTGTTATGAAAAATGAAATGAGAAAAACAATATATTTTTTTTATGAAAGGTCCTTTTGACTATATCAGGCTTATTTCTGTCCCCAGCATATAGGTTCAATCAGGAATAAAATTTAAAAAAAAAATCTTTTTTTTCCCAAAAAAATGGTTTTTAAAATTAAACCACTTTGTTTTATATTTGTTTTTTTTTGCCTTTCTTCCTAAAGAAAAGTTTGCTTTTTTTATATTTAAGCAGTTAAAAAAATGTCAACAATTTTAGATTTCAACCCTTTTCCCTTTTTGTTCATGAACATCAAATTTATACAAAATAATTAAAGTTAGTGAATTTTCACGATTTCGCGGACTGCGTGAAATTCATGAAATTTGTTAATTTCCGTGAAATCCCGTGAAATTGTACGTTTTTTGATATCTCGTGACGGAGGGGCGGTACGACCCCTTCCATTTTAGAACATGCGAAAAAAGAGCTGTTTTTCAATAATTTGCAGCCTGAAACGGTGATGAGATAGAAATTTGGTGTCGAAGGGACTTTTATGTAAAATTAGACGCCCGATTTGATGGCATACTCAGAATTTCGAAAAAAACGAACTTTCATCGAAAAAAATGACTAAAAAAGTTTTAAGAACTCGCCATTTTTCGTTACTCGACTGTAATTTTTTTGGAGCATGTCATTTTAAGGGAAATTTGATGTACTTTTCGAATCTACATTGACCTAGAAGGGTCATTTTTTCATTTAGAACAAAAATTTTCATTTTAAAACTTCGTGTTTTTTCTAACTTTTCAGGGTTATTTTTTAGAGTGTAACAATGTTCTACAAAGTTGTTGAGAAGACATTTACAAAAATTTTAATATATAAGCATAAGGGTTTTGCTTAAAAACGAGTTATCGTGATTTTACGTAAACAAGTTTTGAAATAGTCATTTTTTGCGTTTCTGTTTGTTTTGTCGTCCGTGTTTGTCGCGGGTGACCATGAACGGCCATGATCAACGACGACCAACATTTTCAAAACCTTTTTTCGTAGAATCGCGATAACTCGTGACGATTATAAGCAAACTCCTTTTGTTTATATATCAAAATTTTTGTAATTGTCTGCTCTATAACCTTGTAGAACATTGTTACACTCTTAAAAATAACCCTGCAAAGTTATTAAAAACACAAAATTTTAAAATTAAAAATTTTGTTCTAAATGAAAAAAATTACCCTTCTGGGTTAATGTAGATTTGAAAAGTACATACAAATTTCCCTTAAAATGACATGTCCCAAAAAAAATTTCTTCAATTAACGAAAAATGGCAGAGTTCTTAAAACTGACACCAAATTTCTATCTCATCACCATTTCAGGCTGAAAATTAATGAAAAACACCTCTTTTTTCGCATGTACTAAAATGAAAAGGGTCGTACCGCCCCTCCGTCACGAAAATTAAAAAACGGACCTCGGATTCGTGATCAGGTACAAAAGTTACCCCTTAGAACAAAGTTTCACGCAAATCGAAGTGGGGTCGGGGCAACTGCTGTGTGAGTTGGCGGAGAATTACCCAAATAATATAAGTTAAAAATTAATTGAATACATTTAAACCAAATTGTAGCAAAATTTACACTGAATAACTCGATAAATAATATTCGTGGATAAATAGTTGATAAAAATAGCATTCAAAGATCTTAATTTGGAGCATTGATTGTATTTTAATCAAAGTTTTCTTCCAAAACATACTAAATTTAATCATATTTTCACTCCTTGTGATAATTTAAATTTTAACATTTAAACTTGGTTTATTCAAGTCTTATTTTGTAATCTGAAAAAATCTGGCCTTTTTAGAATAATTAAGGTTTTTCCTGAGTCCCATGTTATTTTCACGAAATTTAATGATTTTGTTAAACGGTCCCTGTGGAAATTTGAAATTTAGAGAATTTATTTTTAATACTTTTTTAAAACTTTTGAAGGGAGAGAACTAGTTTTGCAGAACATATGATAAGGTGTTTTACATATTTCACTCTAAATGTTTGCTTTAGTTATATTCGATAGATAATTTCATGTTAAGAACATACGTACGTACAAAAAAGAACAAATAAATTTTAAAAAAAGATTGATGAAATTGTGTGAAGAAAATTCATAGCTGATTGAAAAATAAAATAAATTGAAGTATACATAGTACTTTCTGTAATTTTAACAGAAGATTTTAAGTTTATTTTAACATTTTTCACGTTCCGTGAAATTTCCGTGAAATTTACTGTTTTGGAATTATGGTTCCCGTGAAAATTGAAATTTTGAAGCGTGAATAATCACTAAGCCTAAACAGAATATATTTGATATTATGTTGTATGAATCACGATGAAAGAGATCAAATAATGTGGGTACTTCAAACACATTTTAAATCATTTACACTCTAATTTAGACCATCTTTCGTTTCTCAACCCATGGAAAACTTTTTTTTCAATTCTGTGGCATTCGGAATGGAAAAATTAAGTGGAAAAAAAGATTTTTTTCATCAACTTCAACGATAAAAAGCAACCCCCTTAAAACTTATCCGATTTCGCTCAAAATTTTCATAACAACTTTTTTTTCCTAATGACTCGAATAAAGGGGTATCCCTGAGGTAATTTTTTTTTGTTGTCACCCTAGTGGACAGCCTCCAAATTAGACTGAAAATTTTCATGGAGAAATCAATCATGCAAAATGGCTGCATCTTTACAATTAAATTTAAAAAAATAAATGGAATTAAACATTGTATAGAGCATATTTGCCAAATTTATCAGATACAATTCCCTCATGTGGAAAATTTTCCCATGATCGAAGTAAAAAATGTAATTAAAATTGCAAAATAAAACTCGAAAAGAGCAAAGACAGAAGAAGAAACGAACACGCACCCTCGAGATTTATGCCACGGCCAGCAAAGATGGCGTTTGAGAAATTATTTACGATATTACGGACGAGCAAGTCGTAAATATCCCCGCGACCATCCAGGCAAGAAGTACCGATGGTTCGCACAATTTCCCTCAGCCGTTGCTGGTGGCGTCTTCGCGAGTACGGACAGAAAAAAAAGATCTCAACGTTTTCAGGACGCACCCGACCCTGGAGGGCATTCCAAAAGGAGCGGAAGATTGCGCCGATCGACGACGCCAGATTCGAAATCCGGTTTTTCTGAAAAGCGCGATAGCACGGCGGCGGTGGACGACGAACCTTAAAACGTGCCGACAAATTTGAAAAATGCTCGAAAATATTTCTTCCAATGGCGGCGGCGCGACTTTTGAGCGAAGGAAAAAGAGGCGATCGTGGGCTCCATTAGTGGCTACATGGAATCGAACTTTGGTGTCCCCGTCTCGAAAAGATGTCGTTTTTTTCGGGGGAGCGCCTTCGTGAGCGAAATGGCCCCCACCGCCGCCGGGTAAGGGAATTAGATTAATTTCTTTCAATTAACTGCGGTAATGTGGTCTTTCCTGTTTGGGGGGCACAGGAAACTGGTCCGCGCGGTCTCCAAAGTGACGGAAATGAATCATCTGCTCACAACCTGTGCGCTCGAGCCGATCTCCAGCAGGATCATTACCGTGGGATGAAACCATTTCTCAAGAGATGCTACACCCAGCAGCATCAGCCGCCGTGGACATTCTGGTTCTCAAATAATTAAACTCGTAAAAACTTTAATGTGGGACAAACGGAAAAAGGCTTTTAAGCAGCGGCTCAACCCTTTCCCGGGCTTGAGAAAGCAAAAGAAAATCACATAAAACACCCATCATTCTCTGGGATAAATTTGTCAAACCGACTAATAGAGTGGAACGTTTTTCCCTTAAAAAACTAGCAAAAGACCCCGGCTCTATTTTACTGCCTTAAAAAACATTTTAATAGTCCCGGGGTCTGTTTTCTTCAACGAGCGGAAAATGTCACCGAAAGCGCCGTCGGGACCTGGCGCAGCCGCCAACTCTCGTTTCAAGTTGTGCCGACGACTTGAACCGCTTCGTGGCCACGGGAACCGATAAGGAGGAGACAAATCTTTCGAGATCTTGTTGTATCTCAAATTCGAGTTTGCCGCGCGTCTTCGGTGAGGCAACCCGGAAAACGGGATGTAAGGCGGAATGAATTTGGGCGTGGGAGACCCGGACAACGTCACAGCGGAGATTGGATCGATAACGGCGTTGGCGTCCCGACGATGACGCCAGTGACGGAAGGGCGGTGGGGAAAGAATTTCTCTTGACGCCATCAAGATTTGAGTTCTTGTAGAAAGGCTATAAATCTACATCGAAATGGGAGCCGCCAAATCTTCTGAAATCTTTGATTGAGGATATACCAACGGATGTTATACAGAAAACGATATTCTGGCATCTATGTGTTAGAATAGCGACAAGATTCGATCTGACGCCCTTTACACAAAAGTTCAACTCTCATCCTATTTGGCAGTTGGCAATTGTCCACAATTCATACCAAACCATTTTTGTTTTTATGGAGAATATGATGCTTTAAATTTGACTGTTTGCCTCCCATTATTGGGGTGAATTGTATGGATGTACGAGTAGAGGATCCGTTTTGCGAAAGGTTCCTCGATTCTATATGCAAAATAAGGCAGATGGCCGAAATTTGTGCAAATTCCATGCAGGGGAGGTTTTTAGGTTTTGGCCTTGTATGAAAATCGATAAGGGTTTTAAAAATATCAAACTTTCAGTTCTCAGCAACTGCAATTATAATGAAATATCATCTCCCAATATTCACTGCCCTTTTTTCGCGAGATCACAGCAAGAAGAATAGAACTTTATGACGTTTCTCGTACGCACACTAGCGCACCATTTGGTTTTGCTGGCTGACAAAATTTAACCTCACTTTATTTTCGTGTACGTACACGCAATGCATACGCACGTAGATTGCCGGTCTCTATCTCGTGTTTACACAATCCTGTATGAGTGTATGACATACTCTTTTTCACTCTAATTCCCGCATTCACAATCATCCACCCCTCAACAGAGCGTAGCCACAAAAGCCGCCACAAAACAAAATTGGCCAACACAGTTTAACGGGACGTAATCCGTGGTCAGTTCACAATCCCCCTCTCGCGTTCTTCGATCTAGAAATTAAAAAGAGAGATGTGAGCCGGTAACATGGAGTGAAACATTCACAGCTATCATGGAATACTTCACAACAGCTTGACAGAAAGTTTAACTCCATGTTGCGCTTTTAATTTCTCGATTGCTGTTTTCAGAGAAAACAAATTAATCTTCAGCGAGTGCGCGTGAACAAGGAAAGAGTGATAGAAAGAGAATCACGAGATAAAATAAAAGAACTCACAACCAATAGTAATGGTCGCTATATCCTCTGATGTTTTGGTGCAGGAAACATCAAATGATAGTTTTTTTCTATCACTCATTTACAACACATTTTTTTCGAATTTTCAATTTTAAGCCAAATCAGTGCAGATTTGACCATTTTTTTTTTTTTTGACAAAATGGCCCATGGGTAAAATTTGTCATTTAAGCTAAGAGTAAGAGTGTTGAGCAGTGCTCATAAAAGGAACGGTGAATGAAAATAATTGTCAGAAATTTGAAAGAGCTCAGCTGAGCGGCACTTATTTTCGACCATATTTCAGGATTGATTTGAAAATTTTGAAAACATTTTTATCCAAAAGCAGCGAGGGAATAATCATCATCAAAAGAAAATCTTTGGATGTTCATGAAGAGACAAAATCCGAAAAGAGCATGGATCTCCTCTATCGAGCACGAAAGATCGGTAAAAAGAATCTGTCACATTTTGTAGATGGGCAATGTGTGTAAACAAAGTGAAATAAACATTTTTGAGTGGTGCTGACAAGGAACTTCACAAAAAATCATCAGCAGATTGGTTTTCTTGGAGAATTTCGGGAGCGATTTTCTTTTGCGTGATTTGCCTCCTCTCTCTTTCGCGGGTGAAGATAGTTTGCAAATGAATTTTATTTTTTTTCACGATTATTCCATCCCTGTTCAAAAGATAGGAATATTTCACAATAATTTATTTTGAATTGAAAATCACACGCAAATTTTCGGAGTAATCGCCTCTTTAAAATTTGACGCGCTTATGGTGTAGTATAAAAAACCTTTTCCAAAAATGACAATTCTCAGAATTTTGTTTGTCCAATTAATTTTGTTGGTAAAAAAAAAAACAATATAAAAAAGGTATTTTTCACAAAGTGTAACTTTTTACATTTATAAGTTGCGTCTTTCAATTACGAAAATTTTGGTACCCAAACATGTACAGGTCATCACTGAAATTTTCAAGTTATCGCAGTTTTAGTGAAAAAAGTTGATTTTTACCCGTTTTCGTCATTTTCCCGTTTCCGCGCGCGGCGCGTCGAAAAACCCAGTTTTTATGTTAAAAAATTATATCTCCGAAACGTGTAAATGGATATCCGCAATTTTTTTATATGTTATGTAAAATATTACAAGGAATCAGGGAAAAATATTTTCAGACATGGGCTCTTCGGTCCCGAGACCATGAAATCGGCATATGAAATTTTCATAGGACCTTTTCAAATATTCAGCTAGCTAGACCTCAACATATTTTTCCTTAAAAGCCCAACTAATAACCTTTCTTTTGAATTGTGGCGCTTCAAAATTGGTTCAGCCGATCCGGAGATATGATTTTTTGAAAAATGTGGTTTTTGCGACGAAAAACGCATTTTTTTGGACCACCCTATTTCGGATAGGACCACCCTAATCGCCAAACAAAAAAATACGGGTCTAATTATTTGGGCCAAAGAACCCCCACTCCAAATTTGAGCCAAATCGGAGCACTTTAGATTTGGAGACTTCCTGTTTGACGTGGAATGGCTGTATATATGGACGGGAACCAACTTTATATAGAGACTTGTATGGACGAGCTGATGATGCAAAATGACTTCTTTGGTCGAAGAAAAATTTCACACAAAGTTTAATTTAAATCAAAAAAAGCAAACAATAATCGTTGTCCAAAGTCTCTGAGAATTGCTCAGCACAGTTTTCCTCTATCACCGTCAGTGAACTCACACGAAGTTAAAACGAACGAAGGCCGAGCTCGAAACTCAAGCAGCCGCGCAACGCGAAGGCACAAGCTTTATCTCTTTTGTTTTTTCTCTCTCTTGTTTGCTTGTGCGCTGCTGTTAGTGACAACAATCATTTGAATGCAGCTTGGGTAAGGTGATCGGAATTTCGTTACAATTCAAACGGACGAGCTCTGCGCGAATGAGGGAGATGGTGAGAGTCAAAAGACTGTCTGAGTGACTTTGCGAAGCGCTCATTCGTTTTTGTTCCATGCAAAATACAAAAATTCAATCCTGACGCTTCTCTAAGAACAACAAAAAAAAATATGGCGTATGGCAATCTGTATCTGTATGCAATGATTTTGTGGAACGCAGCAAGATGCACCTCGTTTAGAACAAATTTTGTAAGACGAGTGAAAACAATGCACGTTGATTTTTTACATCATTAGTTGAATTTATCCTGTTTGAAAACGAGTATTATTGACCTGTAAAAAGCACGCCAACGAAACGCAAACTTTGGAAAAATCTCAGAACGCTTTTCAGCAGTGCTTAATTAATTTCAACAAAAACTTGTTTAGTAATATGTTTGGCAGTTTTTCCACACATATTTCACTTTCCATACTCACGCAAATGTACGCAAACCTTCGCAACGATTCCATAAATCACGCTACGAACTCCTGCCCAGCGATTCTCAGCTGGGAAACAACTCTGCTCACCTCGGTGAGAGCATGTTCCACCAAAAAATACTCATAACTCATCATGTGGTGGACGTTGTAGCTGGCTACTCGTCCAGAATCCGCGAGCACTCGTTACACCGGCACAGTAGTTGAATCTCTCAGATGGTACATGCGATGCTCTTTAGATAGTAACTGATACCTTTCCGAGCTGCTGCTGAGCCGAGTTCGAGTTGGCAACTTTTTTCGAGCAGGATTTCTCGTACGTGTGATTTATTAGCCACCCGCCTGGTTCTCCCGCTCAATATGGGAACGGAGCGAGTGTAAAACAAGCTTTTTATGGTGCAATTTTTCAGCAGCAACTGGATTTTCGTGTAACTACCTCTGGGTGTAATACTGGATCCCGCCGTCCGGCTGAGTTCGACTCGAGTGAAAGTATTGTTGTCCGGTTACGGCTCATTACGCGTTGGAGTGGGTCGATGAAGCTGAACAGAGCGTCGCATCGGATCTTGAGCAGCACACGTGCAGTACTCGGTTGTGTCATCCCTGAAATACGCATCGGTTCCTGCTGTGCCGGAGAGAGGTCGAAGGTGTTCACAGTGGGACACTGCTTTCTTCTGGCGCCGGAGCACTTTGCAAAGTGTCTGGCAATTAGATGAGTTATTTATGGTTTGGTTTTGCTCTTTGTAAAAAAAGGTAGTTTACAGAACAGTAACTCAAACCTACCAATAAAATGCATTATAAGGAAACTTACAATTAGTCCAACTCATGCTTCAAATACTTTCGACATTCAAGTCGACCAACAAACAAGCTGGAAATTAATTTTTCATGAAAACAAACATCTCTGTTGCAGGCCCCCCTCCTTTGCTGGTCATTTCGAGCTCTGGGTTTCCATGAAATCCCTCGCGAACACCGCGAGTGCAGCCAACCAACGAGCAGCCAACCCGTAAATCTTTTACCTCAAGCAAAGGGAAAAAATATGTTAATTTATGAATTTGTACCCCCTTGGTTTTTTTTCTCGTATAGAGCTCAAGTAAGAAGGAGTGCAACTCCGCGAGTGCGGTTATAAATAAAATATTAAAAGTTATTGCCAGGGCTAACAAACTGCTCGGCAAATAAGCTCGGAATTGGGAGCACGACTAATAGAAAATACAGAAGCAGAATATTCTGCCGCCATTTTCGCGTCAATCCGTCAAGAAGCGGCTCAGATATTCAGCATGTCTGCGGCGAAGGTCCGTCAGCGAAATTAAGTCTCTATCAGTCATGTCGGTTCTCATCATATTTTCGGTCTGTCTAGAGTCCAGACTCTTAATTGACGGCAACCATGCTACTGGTTTTTGAGTTAAAAAGTTTTTGTTTTTTTGTTTCGAGGAGGTTGAAGATGGTTTTGACGGCGGAAGGCAGCGAATGGACGGAAAATTTATTCATAATTTTGCACCGTCAGCTTAAGTGCTATTTATTGTTACATGGCACGCATTGGGTCAGTAGTCTCAAGGCCAGAAAAGGGCGTTTGGGGGGTGAAAAATCATGAAAAATTGATGATTGTGCGAAGTTTACTTTATAAAGTAGCTTAGTGGTGGTGAAAGTTTTGATTTTGAGCATTACCAACCATCCCAAGCAACACACTTTGTTAAATAAACGTATTTCCTAACTGGTTGTATAACCGATCGGCCTCGTTACCACAACTTGTTCTACAACTCCTGTGCATTGGAAAAAGCGCACTTTTTTCTGTTGTATAACTTGCCAGAAATAGATGCAAGTTATCAGAGTAAGTTGTACAAATGTATTTGACAACACTGTGCTAGCTAACAAGAGATTCAACGAAAAAAAAGGGGCGTGGTTAACGGCTGTGCTGTCAAATCAAAGCGCACACTGAAAAGGAAAGATAGATTGAAAACAGTTGTCTAACCGTTACCCAACTTAAATGTAAACAAACAGTTCTTATTAGAATTTCAATCAACGACCAAGCCAAAAACAATAGTATCTCTGACTATTTTGGTACGCTTGTTTCTGCTCGATATATTTAGAAAAAAATAGAAATTGTATGAAAAAAAAACAATCCTATCGCGCTCTCTACTGTGATTCTTGTGAAACCCCCTTCATGGCAAACTTTCAGATTTTCCTTATTTGATGAACTTCGTCTTTCCCAAGATTCGATCCGATGACTTCGACGATTTGTTGTTATCTCCACGGCAGGTCCAGGCGCGCTTCCACTTCTCTCCACGAGGCTTCATAGTAAACAAGCTGGCCTAATCGTCAATAAGAATGTTGCTGTCAGCTATACAACTTAACTCCAGAAATGGCTGTCATTGGAAATTAAGTTATATAAGTTTGTTTCAAGTCAGTTTTTGTAACTCCATTATGTAACTTTGTTATAACAAACCGTTTAAACTGTCATTTCGATTACCGTACCACGGAGTAACATTGAAAATTGGTGTGATTTAAATTTGTTGTTTTCTCTATCATGAACTCCTTAAGCTGATATTTTTTGTAGCTTTTACCGGCGATATGTTTATAAATAATCGGTCAACAATTAAAAATATTGCAATCTTCGATAAAAAAACATTAATGAAACTCTAAATACCTCACGTACAAATTTACACCACCTAACAACACGCAATGTCAAGTTGAATATGTTTGTTGATTATCAGTTATATAACCTATTCTCCGATAACATTTGTGTAACAAAGCGAGAAAACCTAAGGTTATTTATAGAATGGTTGGCCACGCCCATTTTTCAGATGCCGTCTCATGACAATGTTAGATAAGCAGTGAAACAAACAGTGCAATATTATTCTTATTCAACAAACTGTTTTCGAGGAAAACATTGCAGATGAGCGAACAGCATCTTGGCATATCAGTAATTTGACGTTTAATTACAGCTCATAAAAAGCGTTTTCGACTGAAATCAAGTGATAAATACCTCAAACGGAAGTGAGCAGGCAAGTTTCTATCGAAGGTGTTCCAAAAAAAGTTGTTTAAACAGTGTAAATCAGCAAATTGGATGGAGTTAGGAGCGAGTTCTAAACCTCCCAAATAGGTGAGAATTTTCCCTATGTTGTGTTTTAAAGTTGGAAAAGAGTGATGTTGACTGTGTTTTAACACTTTTGTGGCACAAAACACGATAGTTACATAAGTCTGTTATACAAGCAGTGAAACAAACTGTTATTTAAGTTATGTTCAGATTTTTTCTTGTATGTTTATCAAAAACAATTGTCTAACTATTATTCAACAGTCGGCAAGTTATGAGTGCTACTTGGGATACACCCAAAGGAAAAATATATATCAAAATCTGCAACAGTGGATTTGCTGCAGAAAATGTTACATTTTATAACATTTTTTGCAGCAAGCTCATAGCTCATTTTTGCCCGCGTGTAAACATGTCAGCGATCTGCAGTGCTCACTAACACATATAATGCTGACGCGTCCCCGAGCAACACTTTAAAGAGAGTATATGTTGGTGCTTTTTGCCTTCCTCACTGAGGTAAGGCTATAATCCTGCTCTAAAATTGAACTTTTTATTTAAAGCTCGAAAACCCACCTTGAATTATACATATCGACTCAGAATCTAAAACTGAACATATCGACGCCAACATTTCAAAAGCATCATGTACACACCATCCTTTTTGAGAAAAACGCATTTGAATGTTGAGCATCCATTTTCAATTCCCATTTTAATACAAAAGCAAAATAAGATGTTCTAATGATAACAAACGATGAAAAACGTTGCTTTTATTGATACTTGATCATCCAAATTCAATAAAACATCATTTCCGTAATTTTATTTGAGTAAAACAAACATAACTCCTTTTGAAATCACCAACGTCGATATCACCCTGCTGTCATTGAGGGGGGGGCGCTTTGTTATGATTCGTTTTACTTCGCCGAATGTACATGGCGCTTTGTTCATGTAGCTTTTTTTCCGTCACGAGGTTCATGTAGTCTTTTGTTTGACAGGTTGACAGGGCTATATAAACAGGGACTGCTGATGGCAGACATTTTGTTTAGATACTTTATTTAAAATCATGATTAAACAGTCTTTACTGAAGTAACTTTTGCTCATTTTTGGTGGAGAGGTAGCTTATTAGGAGTACTTTCAGAATATGCAATAACTAAGGCTACCAACTGTACGGATTTTTTCCTTACCGTACGGATTTTCGACCTTCTCCGCGGATTTTTAACTGACCGGAATTTTTGTACGGAATTTTTCGCATAATACGGATTTGTACGGAATTTTAACAACTTTTTAAAAATTTCATTGCTTTTTTGATTGGGCCAAAGCTTTCTCTAATTAGATATTTTTATTTAACTGTCAGTTTGATTTTAAAGGGATACCTTGCATAATTTTCCGGGTTTTCCTCAGTTCAAACTTGATTGTCAATGATTGTTCTTTTCAAAATCCTTACAAAACATATTTATTAAATTAAAGATCAAATTTTGCCTTGTGTTGTGCTTGTATTTATAGGACCTTGCCAATATCAGATCAAATTTTGGCTTGTGAAAACCTTGTGTTGTGCTTGTATTTATAGGATCTCTAGAAATGTTTTCGTGAAAACACTAACAGCGATATTATTCGTAAAAGCAAACTTGACATTTCGTAAACTTTTAAACGTTTAACAAAAATATTTTTAATTCCCAAATTCCAAACTTATCTAAATACAGTGGACTCTCTGGCTGTCGATCTTCTCGATGACAATATTGCTCCAGCTGTCAATAAAATTTTCAGTCCCTTAAAGAAGATTGCTTGGATTTTCCGTTCTATAATTTGATAACTCCCTCTCTCGACGGTCTCTTCAATATCGACAACGAGAGAGTCCACTGTAATTCCTTGACAGTTTTTGTTATACCATGGTGTCATATCGGTAAAGTACACTGGTTGGTCACTTTTTCGTTTGACACTTTTTTAGTTTGTACCCCGTTGGTTGGTCAAAGTCAAACTAAAAAGTGACGAACTGTCACTTTTTACACGGCGCTCACGCACACTATCAAAACAAACGTTTGGTAGTGTGTGTGAACTCCGTCTAAAAGAGGTGTCAAACTAAAAAGTGACCCCGTTCGTTTGACAACAGTTGGTGTCAAACCATCGGGGTTTGAGTGTATACGGATTTTGGCTCAGCAAGAGTTGGTAGCCTTAGGCCAATAACCCAGAAAGTGTCAAAATGTACATGATGCCTTTTGAAATGTTACCGTCGATATGTCTGTGTGTATTTGTGTGTGTATGTGACCAATAATGTCACTCAGTTTTCTCAGCAATGGCTGAACCGATTTTGACCAAACCAGTAGCATTCGACTTGGTTTAGGGTCTTATACGGTGCTATTGAATTGTTTGAAGTTTCTATCAGTAGTTCAAAAGTTATGTATAAAAATGTCGCATATTTTCGGAAGTTGATTAAATGGCAGTAAACTGAACCAAACATCATTATGTTATACATCGTTAGTTAGGTAATTGAAATACCTTTCCAACGAGTCCAAAACATTGATAATCTGGCAACCCTGTCTCGAGTTCTGACCACTTAAGTGATATTTATGTACTTTTTTTGTAGCCGGATCTCACTTAAATGTATGTAAACAATGTTCGGATCCATCATCCGACCCATCGTTGGTTAGGTAATCGAAAGACCTTTCCAACGAGTCTAAAACATTGAAGATCTGGCAACCCTGTATCGAGTTCTGACCACTGAAGTGATATTTATGTACTTTTTTGTAGCCGGATCTCACTTAAATGTATGTAAACAATGTCCGGATCCATCATACGACTCATCGTTGGTAAGGTAATCGAAAGACCTTTCCAACGAGTCTAAAACATTGATAATCTGGCAACCCTGTCTCAAACTATGACCACTTATGATGCCACTTATGAGCCCTTGAGTGATATGTGTGTTTTTTGTATTCCGGAACTTAACGAAATTATACGAAATTTGTGTCCAAACCCATCATATCACATATCACCCATTGTTGGAAAAGAGTAAGGAAGACATCAACCAAGTTAGGTTTTCTCTCTCAATTCATCAATCGTCCATGGCGCGGTGGTAGCGTGTCGGATCAACAACTAAGAAGTTGATGGTTCAATCCGCGTTATGTTAAGGTTTTTTTTTGTGCAATAGCCGTCGGTAATGTCGATAATTGTCGGTAACGGGCAAAAATGTCATACCCCTATATCGCAAAAAAATGCATGAGGACAGTGTTCATGCAGATTCTGATATACTTTCATGCCGCCATGCATCACAATCATGCGACCGCCGTTTGGGTGTATAGATAACACAACTTAACATCTTTTGAAGTTGATGTCTGTAAACGCTTCAGTTTCTTCAAGGTATGACAGATTTGGGCTTCCTGATCATGCTCTAATCGACAGAATTGAAGTTAAGTTTGATTCCTGCCAATAAATAAAGTTGTAAGTTTCGAGTATAAATAATATGGATTTATCTTAAGCATCCACGCGAGTTTTAGTAAATTTCCTGCTAATAAATAAAATTGTAAATTTCGAGTAAAAATTGTAAGAGGGGTGGGGGCGGTGGAAGGCGGCAGCCCTCGGATGCTTGAGATGATTCCATACCATTTATACCCGAAATTTACAATGTTATTTATTGGCAAGAAATTCACTAAAATTCAACTCTGTCGACTGGAGCATGCTCAGGGAGTCCAAATCTATCATACCTTGACGAAATTAAGAATTTACTGACTAATTTTCACCAGCCTATCGAGACGGAATGGCTGTTACTGGTGAGGCACTACTTTGATGAGTCAAAGATCTCGGAATGGAACCTCAGCCTTTTTACTACCTTTTTACCTTTTTACTTCCAAGCCTTGTTCTTTTGCCGCTCGAAGTACGTGTTTACTAAGTTTACAATTCCAAAAATGTGTCGCTTGGTGTCTAATAAAACATTGTTGTGCGTTTTACTCACGCACCTGTAGTCCCACTATTCCGGCCTTCTCAATTACACAGCACGAGCTAATTGCATCCGTTAACACCTGAGCGATCCGCCGCAGCAGCAACAACGTGTTAACACACCTCCCGAGCATCTTGCGCGCCAAAATGAGAATAATTTGTAGTGATGTTTTCGCTTCGCCGGTCGCCACCAACTGTGAAGCGAAATAGTGCAGTTTTACCTCGCGAGGATACTCCAGCTGTTGATGCAGTTTTCAACCACCGCCCAAAGTGCCTAAAGTGCATCTCGGTGTCCATTTCGCGTCGGTCTCAATTAAAATTAATTACCTTTTAAATGCATCTACATTTATTAAGGCACCTTGTAAATAATTCAGTTGATGTTGCTTGTTTTATCCGCGGCCAGACTACCGGCCCAGTAGCCAAAATGACCGGACTGTGGGGCGAATTGCAGCTGAGATGTCGTGGGTGTCGAATAGAAAGGATGGACGGTCTGTCGACAGTCTGGAAGAAGGCGGCTTGGATGACACAATTCAGCTGGCACCTCAACAATGCCAAAGTGTTACTTGCAGGAATTCAACAAACCAATGATCGATTCTTAAGTCACCAACCCGCGACAAAGCCCCTTACTAATGATGATCCCAACTCTACTCCGCAATGACATTTACACCTAATATTCATTACCACACGACCGACCAGGTTCCGCCCTAAGACGTGTGCTCGACCTCCTCCAGCAAGTCAGCCAACAACCACTTCGTTCATTAATCACTCATCGATAAGTAGTCGTCGAGAGCAGAAAAATGTGGTAGCCGTGTAACTATTGCTCTCCAGAGGCCAATATCGGCTTAAGCCTATTACGAAGTATCTAGACACCAACCAGCCAGAGCGCTCTCTCCAGACTCCGGCACGGTGACACCTCGATCTGTCTACACTGCACTGATCTGCTGCAGCGAACATCAATCTTGGCCCTGTCAACGGCAAAGTGAGTGATGGCATCTCTGGCTACCTGTTTGCTGACGGACTGACTCATTCATTGATCCGAAATTGATCCACAAACAACAGCAGAAACTCATTATCTAATAATACTAATAATGTTTCAGGGAGTTTTCCAGCCTCTCGTCGTCCCCTTTTTGACACCGGTCAAAAAGTTAATCCCTATAATCCGATCGAAAACAGCCACTTCCAGCTTTGCTGGCTACCTCTACGCAGATCGCGATGAGGAAAGGTATCGGATCCCTCCCCGAGAGTGCGGAGGCGCCTTATCTGTGCAGAACGCTTTTGCTTCGATCTCGACACGAATGCTTAGAGGACTGCTGATGGAAACCACTACCTGTGTTACGACCCCGTGGAGAATTTGTGTGTGTGTTTTTTAAGCTAGACCTCTCTGCCCAGGACAGAGGGAGAGGAAGTTGTCGAGACGGAAACCTAATAAACTATCAAGTGTCAGAGCAGAAGTATCGAACCGTGCAATAAATTGTTGAAATTTTCTAGATCTGATCCTGGACGAAAAGGGTGGGGTGTCCATTAGTTGGTGGGTAGGCTTTTGTTTTTTTTTCTTGTTTTTGTTTTGACATAATCTTTTAGACGCTAGTTGTACGGTTAGGACATGGTGAGAAATAGATTGATGGGACCTTCGCTGAGTGTTGTTTTAGAGGGCTGGTATGTTTTGTTTGAAAAATTGTAAAAATGGGATCAATTTTTGCGATAGGTTTCATATGCATTTACGGTCCTGCAACAATCACAAAAATCACTAAGCCTGATTTTTCACGCTAAAACATAACTTTAACGAGGACCACTATCCGAATATTAAAAATTTCACGGAAGATGAAAAATGATAAAAAATATACATTAGGCCTCCATGCTTAGTGTTTTTTCTAGCTGAAAATTTCCAGTTTTTACGGAAACATCAAATCAAACTTTGCGGGAATTTCACGAGACTAAACTAAACTAAAATATTCCAAAAAGGGCTGATTTTCAGAATGAAAATAATATTTCAAAGCTCAAGTAATAAAACCTTTAATGAACCGAATTTGAACCTTATAATATCTTTTTGAATGCTACCTTTAAAATTAAATGGTAGTGAAATTGTTATTACATGGAATTTACCTTGCCCATTAAACAGTATAATTCGTTTAAAAAAACTTTTCCCGAAAAAACGGCAATAAAAGAATTTTTCCGAACTGAACATGGAAATTTCATAAATATTATTTTTTAAACGAGTCAAATTGTGATAAAAGTACGATACATGCAGGAAAATGAACTTGTTCAGTTGATTGCACTTCTATTTTCACTAAACTATTCAAAGTATTTTGAATAAATATTGTTTTTTGTCAATGAAACTAAAAAGTTACTAAATATAAAAAAATATATGTTTGAGGCTACTGCGAAAAATATCATTAAAGCCTTTAAAAAACGGGTATTTCTAAACTGTGGTTCCAAAAATAAAAATTTGGAAAAAAGCTTCAAATTGCCAAATTAAATTAAAATCGCTAAAATACACAAAATACAATGTATTTTTGTGAACAAATTTTATGTGGGGAGACAAATTTTTCTTACTAAATTTGCCTGAACCTAACTGCAATCATAATTTTCTCATGTTGGAATCATTTGATTGTTCCGAAAATAGTTTGTTTTTTTATTTAAGTCTATATTTCTAGAGTTTTTTTAAAGGTCCTGTAAACATATGAAAGATCAGCTTATAGGACGTTTTCAAAAAAAAAAACTGTAGATTTTCCCTTCAATTAGGTATTTATATATTATATTTTTTAAACAATTCTATTAAAATGATCACGTTTTTCAATTGGAAACTAATCAAATTTACGTTAAAATCCTTTTTGGAAGAAATATTTGTAAAATTTGTTATTTAATGAATTGATATACAAAATTCTTGAAATTTCACGGGATTTGGCGGCAATTGTAGAATTTTACGAATTTCACGCTGTCCACGAAATCGTGAAAATTCACTAGCCAGATAGTAGATTAGGATATGCATAAAAAATATATCGATAATTTCCGTAGATTTGAAGACACGCGTATCAAAAATTTTGTTGCATTTTTAAATTACATTTTTCAACTGTTAAAATGAACTGTGCATTAAAATTAAATTCCACTTTCCCTTTAAAAAAAAACATTAAAAGTGAAAACAACCAAAAAACCATAAAAAAAAAACAAAATAATAAAGGTATGAACTTAAGAGTTTAAACATACAACTTCCTTTGTTATATTTTTTGAATAATCAAAACTTAATTTTGAAAGATCGGTGAAATCGGCGAAAACACTTTTTGGAAGCTGTGATTCTATGCCATATTGCCTTAAACGCCAAATTGAGATAATAACATTTTAAAGATTCCCAAGTAATGCTCATTACGGGAAAAATATCAAAACACTATGTTGCAAAATGTCGCTTATATCACTTAGTTATATCAGGGCACCAAAGTGATTAGAATAGGCTTAGGGTAGCGTAGTCATTTATGAGACAATTTTTCAACTTTCAACGATTTTTGTATTTTTTCTTCATCATTTTTTAATGAGCTGTTTGTTGCATTTTCTTTTTATAAAAGTGTTCTAATATTGACCAAAATATGAGATTGATCCGACCTCTACAGCCAGAGTTATTCAACTGTCTCATTGTAGACGCACTTGGCAGGAACAATGAGACAGGTGGGGAACAATGAGTCACTCTCTGAAAATCAATACTTTTCGAGCTTAACATCATGTTTTTGTATTGTTCCATTGCAGGTGACTTGCCTTGAACATTTTAAAGCAATTTTGCCAACATGAAACTTTAATTAACAAAATTTATACTGAAAAGTATTTAAATTTTGTAAAATCCATATATTTATACCAAATAACTTTATATGTTTGGTTAAACAAAGTTTAAACTCAATAAATATGCCAAAAATTACTTTCAATTCATGTTACGAAAGATTTCCAATGATTTTGAAAAGTTTAATGAAGAAAAATCAAAGTATCTCATTGTTATCATGGGCTGAAAAGAGTGAGGAACAATGAGACAGCCCTGGATTCTGGATATATTCTTAATTTTGGTCAAACCTAATGTGAGGGCATTGTAGCCCAACTCATTCCCTATGGGACGTCGAAAGAAATCTGAAGAAATATTAGTTTTGGTTTTAATGGCAGCCTACGAGCAAAAAAGTAATTTTTGTCCATAATTTACTTTTACACCCCAGAATCAAACATTTATGAATAACTCTGCAAGGGAGCGTCCATAAACAAAGTCACAATTATGGCAGACGTGACACACCTTTCCCCCAAATATGAGCCTGATTGGTTGAAACTACGATTTGTGACAGCCTTTTATCATTGTTCCCCGTGTCTCATTGATGACTACTCTACCCTATATACACTATTTTGGTCCAATACTAAATTTTGTTGGACTGTGAAATTTATTGTTTTATTCCAAATTCGAAAATTTTACCCAGAAGAAGCAACTGGCTGGAAGGTTTTTCATTTTTTTTTTTCTTTAAAAAATCAGTATGGCAAGCTCAAGTCCTTAAACCTTCTTCTCTAATTTCTTGTCCATTACCACCACCAAAGGAAGGCGGCCGCCTCTGAATCCCGCCGCGAGGCGTGAGTGGTCTTAATTGAAATTTTCAATCAATGATCAATTAAAACAAATTGCTGTCGCATAAAATTTGCATATTTTGACTTCTTGCCGCTGAGCGGGCTTTGTGTTTTGATTCTGTTCCAACTCTTCCCCGAGGACGAACCTGCCTCTAATGGTCTCTGCGCGCGATCCCCAAAGTCCGCTGAATTTCAATGTAGTCTGAATAATTTTACCGCGTCCTCTCGTGCTGCCGCGCGGTGTGTTTTGGGTCGTGCCCGCCCGAATGGCCGCGGTCCGTAACGGTCACTTCACGACAGCCGAAACTGCTACCACCAAAAAAAAGACCCCGGCTCTTCATAGGGAGCCGCGCCCCGTGCGTAATGTTTTAAGTGAAATTTTATTTCATAATAAAAGTGTATAATTATGGCCATCCGGCGAAGGGAGCGCGGGGGAAGCGATGTTGGTCCTAGCCAATTGGAACTTTGGGACTTTGGGTGACGACGGTGTATAATGTTGTCCACGAGTGGATCCCTCCTCCTCCCATGGTATGGTGGATGCGGAGAGATGCGGCGAAGAATAAGGTGAAGAATCAATCATCCGGAGAGGGGCTTTTTGATGGTGCCGCGACGGAACCGGTTGTCCAGATGACGCCGTCAACGGCACATCTCGCGCGCAGATGCACCACAACAGAAACAGTGAATGATGGCAATCGAAACCATAAAATGCGCGACGCGTTATCTGATAATCTATGGAAGGTTTATGCTTTTAATTGCCCATAAGCGTGATTTATGAGGAAAGTCAATTTCCACTTCTCACCGGACAACGGAACGAACCTCGTTGGGTCAGAATAGTGGCACGTTTCATAAATCATTCGTTTTTTTCCTGTATTTAGCACTACGGTCTGCAATTGCGCACACGTGGGAAACAGTGGAAGAAACTACCCGTTGCGTTCACTGCTCTGAGTGGCAGAAGGTTGATTCGCGCTGCTTAGTACGTGCATTTATCATAAGTGAATTAGATTAGATCCGTGTTTTGCCTTCAGCGGTTATCACGATTCATTATTCTCGCGCGAGGTTTACTTAGCGCTCCCTTGTTTGCGAATGTACGCAAGTAATACAAATATTTATTTGTTCAAATATTGGAAAGGAAGATTTCAAAGAGTCGAAAATGTGAAACTTGAACATTTGTTCGTGATCGTGCTATCTTGGCGCAAGTCGATACTTGCCAAATTGAGTTAACCTCCACAGATCCCCGAAATTCGAAATCAAATCTGAGGTCATCAACAAAAACCGTGAAAACCCCGTGCAATGTTGCCACTCTTCATATCAAACTTAGTTCCGATCAAGCGAGCTATCTTGCCACAACCTGCAATTGCGACAACTTGCCAAAGGGAATTTCAGTAGAGGCCGTTTTGTCACAAGTGCATTCACGTCTACTGTTTACATTTTTGATTATAACTCTGGACTCCTGCAACCAAATTCAATCTGTCCCACATCGGGAAGAATGAATGAACGGGAAAAAAAATCACATTGCTTCTTTTCATTCACAACTTAATCCTTGACCCATCATTAAAAACTGTCTCGGACCACAACCTCTCGCCATGCGGGTTTACAACCACACCAAAAAGATGCACTTTGTTCCATTCACAAAAGATCCGCCGCCGCCGCGTGTTGGTCACGTCCAGTCCCATTAAGGTCCACTCCAGGCCCGTAGCCAGGGGGGGGGCTACCGGGCTGCAGCCCCCCCCGAAATTTTTCCCATATTTTTTTTATTATGTACTATCGAAAAAAAAATCTAAAATCGATGATTGTGTGTTCTCTTTCATTCTCCCAGAAATAGATTGTTAGATAGAGAATCTAGAATATATTAATCAAACTATGTAATTTTTGCGTCCATTGCCGGCCAAAAACATTGTGGAATATATATATCCAATATTCAATAATTGAGCTGCATATTTGAACATCGTTTTACTTTGGTGCAAAATCTATCCTACACTGAGACGTTAGGCTATCTTTCAAAGAAGAAAGAAGAAAAAGTGTCCAAAAGAGCGCCTAGGTCAAATAAAGTTCGGCCCAGCCTCAATTTCCCGCAGACCTTGCAATAATTTGACTTCGAAAATCGAATCACGAAAAAAAGTGTGTTATTTTTAATTTTCGAGCTTAAGTACGGTACTTTTCTAAAGTGATTTTAAGAAAGCGGTCATAATGGCGGTGATGGAATATTGAATTTGACTGAAATGAGGTGGCAGAAGCCGAATTTGATTTTAAAATCAAGTAAATAAAAATACTTTTTTTATTTTTTCATGTTTCATGTTTTAACATTGAAAATCGTACCATTAGTTGCTGAGATATCGACATTAGAAAATTGTGGGTTGTTTTGGTGAGACTTAGAATACTTCAATTTCCTGATTCTTTTTATTAAACCCACATTATCTAAGCAACCAGATGTCCAATCTTCAATGTCTCTTAGACAACTTTATTGCAAATTTTCTGAACTTTTCAAAAAATATATTTTCGGAAATGGTCATACATGGTCACTATTTTTAAAAATCGAAAAACTGCAAATATTTGGCCAGAATCAAACTTTCGGTGGCTATATCTTGAAAACGGAGCCCTTTTTTCAATAAATATGTAATGTACTTTTCGATTGCAAGTTCAATTAAAAAATAACGTCAAATGATTTTTTCCAAAAATCACTATTTTTTCAAAATTTCATAACTCGGCGACAGATTTTTGGACCATGTTTCTCTATGGCTCAAAAGTTGCGGATTTTTGTCCCCTCAAACATATCAAAAATCTCGAAATTGCAATTTTTTTCCGTGTACCTATTTTTTCTCGAAAGTCCTCAACAATACCTACTACTTTGCCGAAGACACTCAAAAGTTACAGCTGTTTGAATATTTACGTACCATTTTTGTATGGACAGCAGCCAAAATTGCATGGAGACTTGTATGGGTGAACCAATGACACAAAATAGCTTATTTGGTCACAGGAAAGGCCCCCACAAAGTTTGAGCCAAATAAAAAAATACAAAAAATTAAAATTGCCGAAATTAACCGATTTCGTAGAGAGTTGCTCAAATGAAAAAAATCATTGAATTAAAACTAAAAATTCTCAAAATATTTTTTCTATTATTTTTAATATTTATTGATTTTTTTTTAAATTCTTAAATTTAATATGGAGTTTATATTTGGAGCATTTTTCAAGTAATTTTTGAATTTTGACATTATATTTTATTTTTATACTTTTCTGTTTTCAAACTTTGAACTTTCTGATTTTTTTAATCAGCATCTTTAGATTTAGAATTTCAGAGTTTTAATTTTTAAATAGTAAAAAATTAGAAATATTTATTTGTTTAATTTCATATTTCTGCCTCTTCTGCAACTCGTCCGAAAATTTGAAGGACAAATAGAACATTTGTTTCAAATAACTTCACACCATTATGTAGAAAACAAATTGAAGTGCATTTTCTTGCGTCAATAATACGACATTTTTTGCCTTGCTGAAAATATTTTTATTTTTTCTATAATTTCGATGTACAGTAAAGAAAAAAAGGTTTCGTCACTAGCCGGATATTTTGAAAACTTAGGATGCAAAACAACTGGTACAAAATGCATTTTAAAACACATGTAAATGTTTTATAATTTAAATTTTTAATATATTTTTTATTTGCTTTTGCTCCGCCTGCTCGACCTTGGTCAGAATCGAGAGATAGAAATTAAAAAAATATTCGCAGCGGCCTAATTTTAAATTGAGAAATTTCACAATTTTAATAATTTTAGATTTAATTTTCTTTATTTAAAAGTGTTTTTACCTTGTATTTTGGAATATTTGAATTTAGAAATTCTTAAATTACTGAATTCATAAATGCTCAATTTTATTTGTTTGTTTAAATTTTTCTATTTTTTAAAATTTTGCGTTTTTTTATTGATTTTGATTTTAGAATTACCTAATTCTAAAACTTTTGAATTCCTAAATATTTTAAATGGACTAAATTATGGATTTTTAATATTTTTTTAGCATATACAACATTTGCTTGAGCGTTTTTTTATATATGGAATTTTACGTTCCTTCCGTGCTCCTTACTAGCATGATACGGCAATTTTTTTTTATTTCCTTTTGAATGTTAAATATGGTTCTAGTAGCAAAATGCCAGACGTAGATTCGATTTACAGGAAAAGCCTCATTGTTTTAATCATTCTTATGTAATGTTTTCTTGACTTTTCATTGAATCAGATTTCGTACATAAAAAGTATCTAAATCCTAAACTTTGTAGGATTTCGTTTCCAGTATCACGATGTTGCTTGAATATTAAAACCTAAATAATTTTACATCATTTTTATTAGTCAAATCAGGGAAATGAAAAAAATATTGTGATATGTATTTTTTTAATTTTGCTAAAAAAGATTAAGAGAGCATTAGACGTTCCTAGAACCAACACAGCCATGTTTATCAACAGTTTAGTAAAACATTAATTTTTCTCCTATTTTCATGTACACTCATATTTTCTATCAAAACTCATTTCAGATTAAAATATAATTCGGACAGCAATAAAATTAATTGAAGATTTCAATGGGTTAATCGTGTTTATATGAATTTATATTTTTTATCGCACAATTTTATTTTAAATTTCAAGAAGCTGTGTCTCAAGAACGAGTAGACAAATTTTTAACAACAAATTCATGGTTAAAAACAAATTCTCATTTGAGAACTTTGCTAAATTGTTTGTACACTATTTTCAATACATTTTTTAATGCACTATCTCTTTGAAGATTACTGTGAATTTAGGATTTTTGGTCGAAAATCGGAAAAGACATTTTCTTTTGAAAAATAAATGTTTTTTTTATGAAATCATTTATACCTATAATAATGTTTATAAGTATATTGTGATACTCTTTGCTGGATTTTTTCAATTTGGAATATATTAAAGGAAAAATTTAACTATATTTATTCGAAGATAAAATTTTGACAGCACTCAACCATATATTATTTGCTATTAAAAATAAACTTTTTGAAATAAGGATCTGATTTAAAAATTTTCAACGATTTGCATAATTTTAATAATACTCAAATTTCTGAAGCAGTTTTTCAGCAATTTTTTTGTTTTATTTAATCGGGAAAAATCAAATTATGATTGAAACTTGCTTTAAATAAATGCATTTTTTGTAACAAAAATGACTTTTTGGCGGGCATTCAAGGGTTTGTTCCGGTGGGTATACTAAGCCCAAATCCAAAATATGAGCTTGATTGGACGTAACAGGAGCTGGCGCTCCGCCCTTCAATTTTAAATAGGATTTAACCCGTAAAAAAAGATTTTTTCAAAAATGTAATTTTTTGAGGCATTTTGGCCACTGAAGCGTTTATTTTCAACATCATTGGCGTGTAGGCCAGATCCTTGCGCATCTTTTGGTATATATAACATTGAAATTTGGAGCACTCTGGAGCTCGGTACAGACCTTCAAAGTTTGGCATTTTTTCGAAAAATCGGCCCCGGCAAAATCAAATGGCGTCTAGGGCGTCGCGAGGCGCGACGCATATCTTTTTTGCCGGGACCGATTTTTCGAAAATGTTATGAGATATGAGTTTTATTTTGTTTAAAAATCGTGCAACAATTTTTTTCAGTTCATAGTTTTTAATTATAAAATATGCCATCAAAATATACACACAGCTGAAAATTTCAATCTAAACAGTTTTTAATTAGATAGTAGAAATTTATTTTTATTTTTTTATTTGTTCATAAGTTTTTCATCCAGATTTGTTGAAAAATTAAATTATACATAAGTGAGATAAATTAACATTCTTCGGGCATTTTTTTAATCAAATTTTATTTAGGGTATATTTTAAATTTAACGATAATTTGCTAACGGACAGTTTTTCATGAAATTCGTTTAAATGTCAACAATCCAAGAAAATGTAAGAAAATCACTTTCTTTTCATGTCTTTTTATATAAACATGGTATATGAAAAAAGCGGATTTTTGATGAAGCATTTTCTTCAATTTAATTTTTTTTAACATAGGATGAAGCTTTTTTTAATACATTATTTTACAGATTTATAATTCGTCTCAATAATCATACCGTTAGCCAGGTGAATTTAAACAAATGGAATTTCTGATTTACTGATTTCTATATCCTTTGAGTTTTTGAATCCAAGCCCCCCCCAAACAAAAATCCTGGCTACGGCCCTGGTCCACTCCATGCAATGAATCTAATGGAGGGCGCGGACAAAGTGAGCCATCAACCTGCGCCAGATGACCACAACAAGTACAACAAATTCATTCAGAAGTAGCACCGTAACGAACCGCAACGGACAGTGGTTTTTTATAAGTCGTGGAGCCAAGAAACCATCAACTTCGGCGGGGGACTCAACGAACACGTTAAACAACGACCCTGTCATTTGAAAAAAAGTATCATATTTCAAGGTTTTTTTTTGTTGTCTTCAGTAGAGATACAAGAGCTGCAAGAACGCGCTGGAGATGTCAACATTCTTCGAGCCATCTGCACGGGATTTCGGTGGTAGTTATTTTGGTGCGCAATCGCTGACGCGATCTCCGTAATACCAGAAGTTTGCTGAACTTGAGTACCGATTATGGAAATTAGTCCCGATTTTTTTGAGGGGGTGAAAGTGGCTACCCACTTGAAACTCCTCGGAGAAAGGATCAGCGCAGGATTCGGGATCACAAGTGCACGAAAACTTATGTTCTTTGGGTACTTGTGGTTTTCGGTAATGGGTTGAGTCCGTGCCAGCTGTACCAGCTGCTAGGGTGGTCCCCGGGAAGTGTCTCCTCGACTTTGCGGAGACAAATTAGTCACATCAACCAAGTCACAGACCCGGTGCAAGCTGCACAACTTGAGTGACTAATACGGAGTCGTAAGATTGTTGACTTGAAGTATTTATCAGACACGTCGTATTAGGGCGATCCTCAATTGTATCCAAAAGCACAAGATAAGATCATACTAACTTTTAGCGAAATTCGGTATGTCTGAGATACTTCACAGAAATGTTGAACTTGATAAGAGTTTTACGAGTTTAAGTAAGCTCGAGTAACACCCTAACGTTGTTCATGGATGGTCTGTCTGAGGGGAGTCGGTTGACGGAGGGGATTTCCCCAGATGAAAGTGATATTCAAAGTAGTAAAAATAGCTCAACTTATCGACATCGCGGTACTTCCTAGAGCAGCGGACAGCTATAGCATTCGCCTCGGACGACCTTGCAGGCCTACCCTCGAATCCCGAGCGCTACAACTCAATAAAACTCAAACTGCATTCCAAACATGGCCGCACCCTCCCCCATTAGACGAAAATAAAGCCAACAACCCTCCAGCGGTTGCGTTGATTGGCCGGATTCGACCCCTCCGTCCTCGAATTTACCCAATTCCGTCGGCGTCGATTCTTCTGATATTGCCGAGGGAGAGGGAGAAACTCCAAATGCCAACAAATTGTTTTACGATGCAAACACATGGCATCGGCCCATTAAGTGGCGGGTAATTATTCGTTCGTTGTGCACGGGGTGGTTGAGGTCCGGAGAACTTTGGAGCACAGCACAGCAGAGAGAGCAGGATTAGTTGGGAAATTTATGTGGCGCTCGAGCGGGTTCGCTGCTTTGCGGTACATTCTGGCATTTCTTAGACGGTTGTCACTGTGGGTAGGAAAAATGTGCTTAACTAGGTCTAATTAAAATGTACTAATTTATATTTTTGTTATTGGATCAATTGGGTGGTAATTCAGAAAATGTTAAGTTGAGAAATTCTCTGTAAGTTTAATGAGGTACCAACTAAAAAAAATTCGAAAATATTATGTGATATCATGTGATAAAAACTAACTTAATCCACCTATATGGTTGATACCTTCCTCACTCCTAACCAAAAATTGATTACACAAAATATCTATAATTTCGTCTAACTTGGATCCGGCTTCAAAAAAGTACATAAATATCACTTATGTGGTCATCTACACAGAAAAAAAAAGTTGAATTTTGGAATGTTGAAAATTTGGAAGGTTGAATATTACCTCTTTTTTAGAGTAATATTACATAAAAATGTGTAAAAATGTGAACCTGATGAATGTTCATCAAAAACTTATGAAAACTCATCATTTTCTGATGTAAAATTTATCATTTTTTTGCCACAAAATCTGTCACCATTTCCTGATGAATATTACCATCATTTTTTTCTGTGTATAGGCATAGTGATTTATCAAGCTCAAAAATATCTTATTTCATCTTAATTTCAAAACACCAAATTTCACGGAACGTGATTTTTTTTAAATAACTATGAAAATCTTATGTTAAATTTACAGAATCAACATTTTATGCTACTATTTTATCATTTTATTGAAATTCATATCAAAGCAATGTTCAACAAAAATAAAAAATAAACTTTTCTGAAACATTTTTCCCAGTAAAAATAGGGGAAATATACCCATTTAAATCACTCTAAGCCGTTCGACCAATTCTCATTACTTTTGCCGTTTTCCGCTATTAAATTAATATTTCAGATGTATCAACAATGGAGAGTTGCTCACTTTTGTTTGAGCTATTTATTACTTTGGAACAGTCAAAAACACTTTATGAAAGCTGTAATTCATGATCAAAGTGCTGATAGGCCGATAATAGAAATAGGCTGAGAAAGGGTATAGTTCCCCTGAGCAATTCTCTACGAAATCGGTCTTTTTTCTTCAATTTTAATTTTTGTATTTTTTAATCCGACTGAAACTTTTTTTGGTGCCTTCGGTATGCCCAAAGAAGCCATTTGCATCATTAGTTTGTCCATATAATTTTCCATACAAATTTGGCATCTGTCCATACAAAAATGATTTGTGAAAATTCAAAAATCTGTATCTTTTGAAGGAATTTTTTGATCGATTTGGTGTCTTCGGCAAAGTTGTAGGTATGGATACGGACTACACTGGAAAAAAATGATACACGGTAAAAAAAATTGGTGTTTTTTTATTTAACTTTGTATCACTAAAACTTGATTTGCAAAAAAACACTATTTTAATTTTTTTTTATTTTTTGATATGTTTTAGAGGACATAAAATGCCAACTTTTCAGAAATTTCCAGAATGGGCAAAAAATCTTTGACCGAGTTCTGATTTTTTGAATCAATACAGATATTTTCAAAAAATCGAAATATTGGTCGCAAAAATTTTTCAACTTCATTTTTCGATGTAAAATCGAATTTGCAATCAAAAAGTACTTTAGTGAATTTTTGATAAAGTGCACCGTTTTCAAGTTATAACCATTTTTATTTAACTTTTTTGAAAAAAGTCACAGTTTTTCATTTTTTAAAAATAGTGCCCATGTTTGCCCACTATTGAAAAAAATATTTTTGAAAAGCTGAGATAATTCTCTATATTTTGCTTTTTCGGACTTTGTTGATACGACCCTTAGTTGCTGAGATATTTTCATGCAATGGTTAAAAAATAAATCAAGACTAACATTTCAAACGGTCGTAATATTGAATGTTTGGCCCGTTTGAAATGTTAGTCTTGATTTTAAATTTTTGAAAATATTTTTTTCGAAAAGATCGGAAAATTTCACGAATGTTTCATGTTTTAACATTGTAAATCGGACCTATAGTTGCTGAGATATCGACATTAGAAAATGGTGGGTTGTTTGGGTGAGACTTAGAAAACATCAATTTTCCTGTTTTATAACCTTTGCATGGAAATATCTCAGCAACTAAGGGTCGTATCAACAAAATCCGAAAAAGCAAAATATAGAGAATTTTCTCAGCTTTTCAAAAATATTTTTTTCAATAGTGGGCAAACATGGGCACTATTTTTAAAAAATGAAAAACTGTGACTTTTTCAAAAAAGTTACCTTAAAATGGTTATAACTTAAAAACGGTGCACTTCATAAAAATTTCACTAAAGTACTTTTTGATTGCAAATTCGATTTTACATCGAAAAATGAAGTTGAAAAATTTTTGCGACCAATATTTCGATTTTTTGAAAAAATCTGTATTGATTCAAAAAATCAGAACTCGGTCAAAGATTTTTTGCCCATTCTGGAAATTTTTTAAAAGTTGGCATTTTATGTCCTCTAAAACATATCAAAAAATAAAAATAGTGTTTTTTTGCAAATCAAGTTTTAGTGACAAAAAGTTAAATTAAAAATCACCAAAATTTTTTTTACCGTGTATCATTTTTTTTTCTGTGTAGTCCATATCCATACCTACAACTTTGCCCAAGACACCAAATCGATCAAAAAATTCCTTCAAAAGATACAGATTTTTGAATTTTCACATATCATTTTTGTATGGACAGCTGCCAAATTTGTATGGAAAATTATATGGACAAACTAATGATGCAAAATGGCTTCTTTGGGCATACCGAAGGCACCAAAAAAGTTTCAGCCGGATTAAAAAATACAAAAAAAATCGAATGACCGAAATCTCAGAGAATTGCTCTTCTTCGGGAATCATCCACCAAAATAATCAAATATCGTGAAAATTAAATAGGACTAAGACAAAAAAAAATCTGAAATGTCCTTAAAAGTTGACTTTAAAGATAAAAAAAACTTTTCAACAAACCAAGCTTGACCTTTTAATTTCTTTCAACATAATCTTACAATTAAATCATAGTCAAGTTGTGATAACAGCGAATGAAAATGTTACTAAATTTAGTTAGTTTCCTAAAAAAACTGATAAACTATTATTGATACTCTAAATAGCAATCTATTTTCTCAATATTTTTTCTACTCTGATGGAATTCAATTTTTCAATCTATATTCTTATTGTTTGCTCCTCCGGTCAATGATATTTTGTAATTCTTTTTTTCAACTGAATGTTACTTTCACATGAATGTTTTACATGAAAATCAATTTAAAATTTCTTAAAAATAAATCCATTCAAATTTAACAAAAATCGGTTTTATCTGGAAAAAAAATTACAAAAAATTAGTTGAAAAAGATAAAATAAAAAACTTGTTGGTATGCGAATAACTGCAATCAAATGATAGATGATATCATCCTTGTGATAGCTTGATGATTCCGGTTTTTTTTTATCTGATTGATTTGTGTTAACTAGTGCGTCCATCTCGGGAATTCCCGGGACAAAAATCACGGGATTTTTCCAAAACCGGGAATTCCCGAATCCCGGGATTTTCTATAATTTGTCCCGGGAATTCCCGAAATTGAAAAAAATATCATATTTTGGTCCGAAAATTCCGATTTGTTTGTGAAAATAGTAGAACAATTCAAAACTGATCTAAAATTTTACATTGACTGGTATCATTTTATTTATTGTCGTTTTTTTATATGTTTTTTAGACATATAAACTAAATTTTTTAAGCTGTTTTAGTCATGTCATATAAAAATATATATAAATGAAAAAAAATATAAAAGAATTCCAGAGTTTTTTTTAATAGGTCCTATAAACATATGGAAGACAAAAGCTTATTGGACTTTTTCACAAAAAAAACTCAAGAATTATGTAATTTGATTCGCAAATAAAAAAATAATTAATCATACTGGAATTAAAAATAGTAGTTGATATAAAATCCTAAACACCACAACGACAAAAAAATCTCTTAGGCTATTTTAAAACTGTCGTCTTTGTTTAGATTAAAGTGAGGATTATTACCATTTGATATTATTAAGCTAATTCTATGATTTTAAGCTTGAAAACATAACAAATGTAATGAAACATAGAATACCCGGGATTCCAAAAATATTTTTCCCGTTTCCCGGGAAATTCAAAACCCGGGAAAATTGGACGCCCTAGTGTTAACATCATTTACGTATTTGCAGCATTCACTTCTCAGTGAATCTCAGTAAATGGGTAATATCACGCTTTTCAATTAAAAACAAATTAAATTTACTTTAAAAGTCTTTATGGATCAAATATTTAATATAAGTTGTTATTAAAAAACTGTTGTATCCGGACATAGTTTCTAAACAGATAAGTGAGATCCGGCTTCAATATAGTACCTAACAGTACAAATATCACTTAATTGGTGATAACTCGAGACAGGGCTGCCAGATCTTTAAACTTTTAGACTCATTAGAAAAGAATTTTTATAAACTAATCCAAGAGGAGTCAAAAAGTGGATCCGGATCTTATTCTCATTGCAATATCTGAAATCCGGCCATAAAAATCCAGCATCCGATTCTCAACTTTGACACTTTTTTTATACAAAACTTTTAAACTACTGATCGGATCTTCAAGAAATTTAATAGCGCAATATAGGACACCATTCCGGATCGAAATGCAACCTGTTTGACTCAAATCGGATCAGCCAGTGCCGAGAAAAGGTGGCAAGAAATTTGAACACCAAGGCGAACACACAGACATTTGTTCATTTTTCCATTCTGAGTCGATAGGTGTACATGAAGGTCTACGAAAGTCTAGAACATAATTTGTTTAAATAGTGAGAACCATCAAATTAGTTGAAATAACTTAGCTTGCATTAACATTACGGGTTTGAAATTGAGATATCAAAATCAAACTTAAACACAAACAGATTAACAAAAAATCAAACCCTGCGGGAGCGCAATCGTACCCAACCCTCGGCCTCACCCTTAAAACTAAGATTTCCTTCCATGAATCTGTTTGTTACTGCCACAGGTAGGCAGGCTGGCGCGGGATACCATAAATCTACCAGCGAGCCAAAGTATCTTCAATGAACACATAAATCATCGCTGCAAAGCAGGTATGCGAGACAGTAAAAATATTACACACAGGCCCGGGGCATGGCACCAGGGGCCATCGTACCACGGTCAGTGAGGGTCCATCAAGAAAAGCCAATAAACACGGTTCCACTTCCACAAAAGCGAGAAAGAGACCAAAAGAGTGATATCACAGCGAGGGTAACGTAAATCTTTCCCCCTGGCCTGGAGCAGAAAAACATTCATTCATACCTTTTCCCCTCCCCTGCCTCACTGCCGGGAAAAATCACAAGAATCACAGAGAAAAGCCAAACAACCATCATCATAAAAATATTAACTTTTATTGGATCATAATTAGTCTCTTGCGCTGTTTTTAACGTCTGGTACATTTGCTCGTGTTTTACCTCGAAACAAAAAAAGCTGACTTTTTAAAAAGTCCCTTCCCAAATAGAGATGCTCTTTAAGCGCAACGGCGGCAATGTTTGAAAGTGCACTTTTTGGCCTTTCAGGCGGATGCTCGTTTTTTTTAAGGTTGAGCCAACGGTAGTGCAGTAAAAGCTGACTCTTCAAGTACTTGACTTCCTGAAGTGTGTAGTTCGTAAAAAGCAGTTTTATTGGAGTCACCCCGAAACGAAAAGAGAAGCAATGAAGGCATCCGTAATTGTAAGGGGTTTCAAGTGATTTCCCGTGGGCAGTGAGTGCAGGTTTAGTACCGTGAAATTGAAACTAGGGTATAAAGGTGGATAAAGTTGTCGTCATTTAGAACTACATTTTCAAAATACCTTTACGTTTAACCGATTTAAAAAAAATCACAAAAATCTTGTAATTGATTTCGACTCTTATGATATTTTGCCGAAAAGAGGAAATATTTTTCCGAAACTCTCTCATTGAGTGCTCAGTGAAGGACCACTGCTGCCAAGGTCACATTCGACGTCAGTCAGAGTATTCTGGCATTTGATAACAAAGCTTCTGTCAAAGTTTCCAGAAGATTTGGCTGTTCTCGTATGATTGCTTGGCCATATTCAAATGATCTATTTTAAATTAAGCAAATGATGGATTGATCACTCCATCCGCACTCAATTAAAAAAACAAAATCCTCCCCGATGGTCATCGGCGCTTGTCCAGACTCTCCAAAAACAGCATCACTCACTGTCCTGCCAGTCCAGCATCCCCATTGCTCTTCCCAAAGCCACCGGTCACGGCCGGCAAACCTCCCAAAGCCTGGCCACCCAGTGCGATAAATCACTCCTCCTATATGCCCCAGACTCTCGACTAAGTCCAAAACCTTGTCCCGTAGGCTTAGCCAAATTAGTTATTCCGTGACGCGGCGGCGGCGGTGGCATTAGTCGGCAGGTCGATCGTCGCTTCTGAATTCGCCGACGGTCCCAACAAATATTCATCGCGTGCCTTTGGAGTTTGCCGCACCGCGCGCAGCTTCTAGGAGCGGATCAAAGCGGATCAGAATCACTTTAGAGCGAGTGTGTCACCACACCAGCAGTGCCTTGCAGGTGGAACGAGATGCTTTCATCGTGACGGTTCTTTGATCCGATCGCAGCATCACGATCATCGGGTGGACATCGACGTTCTGGAGACGACGACGACAACCTTTTAGCAGTTTACGATCGGGCTGTGTCTCCGGACATCAGCAGATCATAATCGTAAATGTGATCTTCCTTTTTTGGGATTTGGGGGACTCGGAGAACCGAACCACAGAAGTGACGGACCTGCGGGGTCGTAAATATTTCGCATTCCGCGCGGTCCCGCGGTGATCAATGACCCATAGCGATCGCAACGATCCGATCGAGGTCCATTAGAGAAAGAAGCGGACAGCTGAGGATCCTGGGCTGATCATAATCAGGAATCGAGTGATGATTCGATGACGAATCAATTGACTTTTCACTCAACAAGGGGGTAATTGTACCTCTCCATACTAATGGATCCATTTGGAGCGACGAACCCCTCCTGGTCGAGAACCGGTTACTGATTGATCAGTCTCAAAGCGGCCATAAACGGTTTTACGATGTTTACATTTTTATCGTAAGGCATCGTACGCTCACTGCTGCTAAGCAGCAGGTTGAGGGGAGATGCCATCGCACCGCGTGTGGTGCGAGTGATACTCATTAGTGATTTATGATTAAATTGTCGGGCGCATTAGCGGTTGTGCTATGCAGTGCGATTGAATGGTAGAAATGGTGAGAGGTCCTAGTGAGGGTTTCCCATGTAACGCACTAAGTGCAATTTGACTTCCTTGAAAGAAATCATTATAGAGACATTCCATACAATCCTCGCTAGATACATTTAATGGTTTATGGATAATAGAGTTGTTCGATGACTATGTGGGAAATATGTTTAAGGGTATACATCAACCAAGGCAGATGTTGTCTCCTCCAAAAACGTCGGCCGATTCCATTCCTGCAACAATCTGTTATTTAGGTGATGATAGTTACAGTAGTTTAAAAAATTGTAAAGTGTTTGTAGCAATAATCTGGGTGTACAAGACTCTGGTTGATGTGCACCGTTTATTTTTCTTTAGGCATTAAAAAACTTTCGTTAAGGTGAAACGGGACGCCAGTTCTTGAACAACCTCTGTTCAACTTAAATCAATTTCTGAACTCGACAAATTGTTTGCTATTGACACATTTAGCGTCTGTAAAAAAGAACATCGTAAGTTACGGAATTTTCCTCAAAAATGCTTCCGAAAACTCGATTTGGGTGTCAATATGCCACTGCCTTTCCGTTTCTCCTTAATTATTTTAAGAAGTCTATTTGACCCCCAGAATTGAAAATGCTGGCAAAAAATCAATTTGACAACCGATTCTCGATCTTTTGGACGCAATTGAATGGTATAAATGTATAAAAAAGACAGAATTTGAGAATCTATTCCAAAGGAACAAGGTACCGGTAAACCTGTTTTCAAAAGTTTAATTTTATGTTGCTTTGTATTTAATAAACCATAAAAAGCTTGAACAACACTAGGGGAAATTCTCGTATGTTTGGCAGGTTATGAACTTGCTCCTAACTCCATACAATTAGCTGATTTTCACTATTTAAACAACTTATTTTGCAAACTATGCATAAAAACTTGCTTGATCACTTCCTATTGTGCCATTTATCACTCGATTTCAGTTGAAATTACTTTCTATGAGCTGTAATTGAACGTCAAACATTAGCAACATTAGAGGCACTATTGAATTAGATGCTGTTCCCCTAGTTATACACTCCGGAATAGGTTTAAAGCCAATGGAGTATGTACCCGCCGTCGAGCAGTTTTTATTACCTGTTTTAAGTTGTAGAATTATACATTTTCAGAGTTAAAATTACACATTAAATGTAGCAGATGCGGCGAATGAAGCTGATTGAGGTAATCTCAAAAACTCAAAACTTTAAAATTCGATATCTCTGGAACGAAATATATTCCTTTCTGGCAATAAGTGATTCTTATGTAAAATTGGCAGGAGAATGCGATTGTGAGTTCAAATTAAAAAAAGGGGTGTTTTGAGATACGGCCATTTAAAGTTTTCAATTGCGCAATACAGGTAGCAAATATATCTTAATCTAAATTTTGATCACGGAAATGGATTCTACGTTTAATTTCCTTCAAAATTGAGCTTAAGGCCGACCTTCTAAGATTTGTCATTCCTGAGCTATCGCCGCTTGAAAATAGGGCCTTCGCTCAAAAATCGCCAAAAAGTCAATTTTTTTGGGAGGTACCAAAATTGAGGGGGTGGTACGATTTGGAAGAAATTCGGGATTCTTGCATGTTTTGATAGTATCAACAGCCCTGCCAAATTTGAGCAGGATCGGAGAGGGATTTCAAATTTGTATTTTTTCTTGCACACTTCAGGTGGAATGACCCATAAACTAATTGTTAAAAAATTTAAATTGTTCAGAAAATTGTTACCTACAAGATAATGGTGTTGGTTTCGGCGCAAAAAAATGTTTAGATGGATTTTTGATAGAAATACAAAATTGAATCGCTTTGCGCAAAGCAGGGACTCAACCAATCGTTCCCAAACTTTAGGGAGTTGTTTAGGACCCCAAATGGAACTGAAAAGTTGCTGTGCTCACTAAATTTGGACAACTTTATTTGTTTTTCCATACAACCAAATTACACCCTAATGTCCCACATAATTTATTTAATAAAAGTTCATCTTTTGACAAAAGATTTAAGAGGCAGTATTTGTAAATATTGCTCGGTTTGTTCTAGAGGTCGTATCGAGGTGCTCCGATTTGGATGAAACTTTCAGCGTTTGTTTGCCTATACATGAGATGAACTCATGCCAAATATGAGCCCTCTACGACAAAGGGAAGTGGGGTAAAACGGGCTTTGAAGTTTGAGGTCCAAAAAACATAAAAAATCTTAAAATTGCTCGCATTTCCGTAAAACTTCTTTAATTCGAATTCTCTTAGATGCATTCGAAGGGTCTTTTGAAGCACTTCAAAATGTGCCATAGACATCCAGGATTGGTTCTCTTAGCTTTTGCAAATTACTGTCAATTTTTTTTTTAAACCTTAATATCTTTTTGCAACAGCCTCCAACACCTATACTCCCATAGGTCAAAAGATAAGTAATTTCATGCACTTTAAGCCTATGGTATAAACTTTTTGGCCAATCGCAGTTTTTCTCATAGTTTTTCAATTTTTCTACAACAATCATTTTACAACGTTAGTTTTTGCCCTGTAGGCCGAGAAGACGGCACTTTTTGGTCTCAATTTTGTCATATTCGGAATCCTCGGAGAAATTTCACGTAAGTTAGAAGTATTGGAGTTGTAAATTTGATTGGAAAAATTGCCATTTATAATGAATTAAAATATTTTTTAACAATTTGTTGGATTAGGGGTAAAACAGGCTTTCACCTACTTGATACAGCATTTGACGTATTGTTCATATAGGATAAATAAGATCTATTTATTTTTTCAAAAATGTTTAATTTAATTATTTTTTAAATCAAAATTACAACTCCAATTTTCTAACTTACGTGAAATTGTTAAAACAAAATCATATGCAACTAATTTGAAACGTGTTTTTACTAACAATAGTACATAATAGCAATATACTAACAATAGTAGATATTATCAACAATAGTAGATACTAACAATAGTAAAATATAAAGTAGTTTAAAATATATTATTTATAGAGTAGTCATTATGGATCAAAGAGAACAATGATTAAATGGGTTAAACAACCTATGCCTATGATCCATAAAACTCGTTTAAAACATGAATTGAAAGTAATTTTCGACACACTTTTTGAGAATCAAATATACCTATAAAGTGATTCATTTGATATTTACGATTTTATTAGTTCTTTTAACTTAAACTTCTGATAATTGAAGTTTAAAGCTGACAAAATTGCTATTGAATGGTCACTGCAAGTCACCTGCAATGAAACAAAAGAAAAACTTGACAATTTGCTGTTTCTGATAAGTGCATCTACAATAAGAGAGGAATAACTACAGCTGTAGACCCTTATTCTGGTTAAACACCATTCAATATTTTCTTCCAGCACAAAGTAAATCATTAAATGTTGATGAAAGATGCAATACAATAAATTTAAAATCAAAAAGTTTCAAAATTATGACTATCCTGACTGTTGACTATTGAGAACTTTGAATAACCCAAATCCTGGTTTAGATACTTAGTTAAACTGTTTATCCAAAAGCTATGCAAACATTTAAAAAATATCCAGCGATTAAATACCAGGAAACTCTCGCAAAACGTTTCATCGTGCTACAAAGTAGTACATCGTATAGCCTACAACAAACTCCGCCATCTCTAGCTAGCTCTCCGCCATCAATTAGCCACGCGCTCTCGTTTCCTAATGAAATATTTACCCCGCGCAAATGGTCAATTAGCACACACCGTGAAATATGTCCGCACTCTGGCGGCTCTCGAAGTCACTTGCACGGCCATTACCGTAAATCGCATCCTGCGGCGGCCCCATTCCACGCGCACCGTAACCATAATCGTAAAGATCAATTAACTCACCTAGTTTACTTGAGAGTGTAGATGACGGCGACGCTCGCAGAAGGTTTTGTAGATCTGCGTTGCCCTGGGTCTTTGAGGTCTGAGTTCCAGAACTGGCGATTAGGCCATGTGACACATTGGGACTCCCGCGAACTGATAACAACTCGCCACGCCACGACGGCGGTATCAGCGTTGCGTTGAAGTTTTGCGAACTGAATTACGCAGTGAACATTGGCTGCCCACGCGTTAGGCCGCTGGATGTTGACCCACCAAAAAAACGGTCAAACTTGATACGGCGGCACACGCTGGATGCTGCCCGGGCACGCTTCACCACGATAAATACATCACAACACACTTGCTGGAGCTCAGCTGGAACTGGTTTTGCCAACCACAAGTCGGTAATCTTAAGCGATTGCTTTATTTTTGTTGATAAAGTGTAATATCTCACAAAATATGAATAAATTATTCATTCGACATGGTAGTAATCACATTCAGCGACGCTCCCACTCACTTCCGATACTCGCGAACTCCCGAAATCACTTCTCTCTTCAAGCGGAATCTGTCAACGGACAACGGCCTAATCTGGTAATCGGCGAGCAATCAACACACTTATCACGATCTCTGATCACTGACACCCCGACCTTCGCGCGTCAATTCCGATCCAGACAAAAAGCACGCCACACCACGCACTCCCGAAATTATCATAAAAAGCCGTCTTATCCCTTTCGATAACTTCAATCAACTAACAACCCAGAGTGGCGCAATCCCGGCCCAAAGTCGCTGCCTCTTTTTTCGCTCTTTCTACCTCGATCTCACTCTCTCGCATTTAGTTTGCGCCTTCTCTCGTTTCATTCCACCTTGCCGACCTTCTCCTTCTGGCACACTATGCAACGTTACGTACGTCGAACCTCCTGTTGACTCACTCTTACTAGTGGTGACGCCAACGCGCCGAAACCTGCTGTGCATACAAAAAAACTCAAAAGAATTTGTGTCCGTCCCTTCGAGAAGACAACACTGCTACGGACGAAACGTTGGCGAAAGGGAGAAAAGCTGTGCGGTAAGGTGAAAACGAAAACTGGTTGTTTGTCCGGATCGCACGAGGTTGAAGTTTGCGGGATGCCGCCGACCGACGGCATCGTGCGCCAAACCAGCAGCAGAGGATAAAGTTCACCAGAGAGCGAGCGGTGCCAAGCGAAAGAAGAGCCAGCCCGCAGCGGCTTTGGGACTGGGGCAATGTAAACCCATTAGGTCGGGGAAGCTTGGGAAAACGAAGGACAAGGCGGCCGCTTCCGAAGTCTGCTTTGGCAAAAAGCTTGTAATGATGGAGACGCATGATTGGTGAAACGAACGTTTGTAAATGTGATAGATGTAGAACTAACGTCATGATTCGAATTCCCGGACGCTTCGAAACGCGGACACTTCATCTTGTTTTATCAATAATTTGGATATAAGTTTGCATTATGAATGCCAAAACTGTGTTATTTGATGAATTCCAACATCAACTTTTATTTAAAGTTTGTTTGAACGCTGTAGTTAATGCCAAAACAATTAAATACAATAAAATTATAAGTTTACCAAAAATGCGAAACAATTCACTTGAAATATTTCATATGCGTTCGAAGCACCGGGAAGGCAAAGCAGAAATTTATGGTTTCGATTTCCTTAAATTCTAGCAATTTTTTATATAAACTATCGTTTGTTTCGATGTTAACAGCTTATTTGAGACCTAAAGAATGCCATACACTAACATTTCAGCCCATATTTGTGCGATTCATAAGTAAAATCGAGTGTCCGGAATTCGAAGCAAAAGTGTCCGGATTTCGAATCAGCTTTTATCAGTGTCCGGAATTCGAAGCACAACAAGTCATTTTAATTTTAAAATTCTGATGAAAAATTGTTAGAAAAGACATATTTTGCATGCATTTTCTTGAAACTGACTGTTTATACTACATTCTATGATATTTCTACATTTCCAACTTATTACATGATTTTTTGCCAGCTATAACAAAAATGATATGGTGCTGAGTGTCCGGAGTTCGAATCATGACGTTACGTGGTTAGTGTTTGCATTGGTAAGCTTGAAGCGATGAAAAATGACCCTTCTGGTTATTGTAGATTCAAAAAGTACATTAAATTTCTCTTAAAATGACATGTTCCAATAAAATTTACAGTTGAGTAACGAAAAATGCCAGAGTTTTTTTTAAACATTTTTAGTGTTTTTTTTAATGAAAAATACGTTTTTTTTTCGGAATTTTGATATTGGAGATATCGAAAAATGGTACTCGGATTCGTGATCAGGGACAAAAGTTACCTCTTAGGATAAAGTTTCACGCAAACCGAAGAGGGGTGGGGCATCTTTTCCCGATTTCGTATGAGTTGAAACACGTGAATTACCAAGCGTTTCCATAAAGAGTCAATTGAATAATTTGTATGTAGGTGTAATCCAACGGTTTTCAACCGGTGAGGAATTCCTTCCTGCGGGTGGAAAGTGGGGGGGAGGGGGGCACGGTGCCCAAAATATCGTTATTATGAAAATAAAAATGCAATCCGAGATTATCGATTCCTTACACCATAACGCACCTCTGAGCAAAAAAAAAAACATTCGCTGATGTAGTTTTCGAGATACAGCCCTTTTAAGATGTTACATCCGGTTTTCAATAAGAAAACCAAAACAATCTATACAATTTCAGCATTTCAAAGAATATGCATTTCGAGATAATGATGAATTTTGCTTCATATGACTGTCAAGTATCTCTGGGCAAAGTTTCAGAAGGTTTGCTGATGTAGATCTCGAGATACAGCCATTTTAAAATGTTATTTCCGACTTTTTCTAAAAAAAATCAGTAAAATCAATACAATTTCAGCACTTTAAATGATATGCGTTTCGAAAATAATGATCAATTTTGCTTCATATGACTGTCAAGTATCTCTGGGCAAAGTTTCAGAAGGTTTGCTGATGTAGTTCTCGAGATACATCCATTTTAAAATGTTATTTCCGACTTTTTTCTAAGAAAATCAGTGAAATCAATACAATTTCAGCATTTCAAAGTATATGCATTTCGAGATAATGATGAACTTTGATAATGATTGAACTTTTTGTATTTTTTTTTTTTTCATACAGAATTAGAAAGTGATTTTAAAATGAGATGACCGATTATTAGCGAAGCTGCACAAAAATGTAACTTTTTTCAATTTTCAATGCAATTTTTTGAATAAAATAATTAGTTTTTATTACGATTCGATTATTGCGATGTGCTTTAAATACGTTTTCCTACCTCAAACTCAAATATTCACCAAATAAGGTCTGCAAGCCATTGAATGGGAGAGGAGTTTTATCATAAATCTGCTCCTTACGTTGTCCCGTCACGTAAAGAAATGGCAGGAGTAAGCTAAAATTTTAACCAATTCGTTCAGTTTAAGGACCACAAGATTCGTTTTTCAATTTGTTATAATGTGTGGAAAAGCAAAAGTTGAAAAAAATCCAGCTGGAAAAACTGGAGTGATTGTCTTGGTCTGCCTTTAAACTGTCTGGATTCGGTCCCTGTAGTTCCCGTTACAGTTTATATGGAATTCCAATAACAATGTAACAGAAAATCAGGCTTCGGATCCAGACTGTTAAAAGTCCAGTTTTACGATGTTGTCCCGTCACGCTACATTTTCATTTCAGGGGAAGCACAGGTACAACATTGTTTATTCTACATGACGTTTCTATGTAGGAAAATCAATTATCTTTCCAAATATGGGAAAAATTGGGAGGTTTCTTCTTTTGTTGAGCCACTACAGCCCAAACGCTGAAAGAACTTAAGATTTTTTTTAAAAGAAGCCAAAGAATCGGTCAGACATTTGTTAGTTTTTGCATTATTTCAGACTTAATAAGTATTTAAAAATGTTTTTTTTGTTTGTTTTGCTAGCGCATTCAATTTTGAAAATGAACTGACATGTATCATCGAAAGAAATTGCATTGCATTCAGAAGAATTTGAGCAGGTTATTTAATTTTTATAAATTTTTAATGATTTAAACATCAGCAAATTTGCACAATTTTTACTTTTTAATCAGATCAGATTTGAGTTTCCATGCTTAGGGATCATCCATAAACAACGTGGACACTCCAGGGGGGGAGGGGGTATGGCGATTGTCCACGATCCATACAAAAAAGTTTTTTTTTGTATGGACAATTGTCTACGAGGGGGGGGGGGGGGTAACAGATTCCCAAAAAAGTGTGTGGTAAGTCACCCATAACCTCTTTTACGCAAATGGACCGACGTTTTACTTACTCATCTGATAGAAGGCCAGGAGGATAAGGCGGGAATCGAACCCGCGCCCCATAGCAACTTAAGGATCGGCAGCCGAAGCCGCTAACCACCGCGCCACGAGGCTTAAGCATCGCGATGCTCATCTCCATCTCTTCTGCAGTAGCAGCAAATAAATTAATTCTGTAACATTCATAATAGTGGACGAATCTTTTCGCACTCCTCAGCAAAATTGTTCCCTGGAACACAAACTATGAGCTCTTGAAGTTTTTGAAAAAATCAAAAATTCATAAGGAGCAAACTGCCAAAAACGAAAACGCACCGATCTTACGGGTTAAATCCCATTTAAACTTCAAATCAAAGCGCCAGGTTTTGTTGCAACCAATAAAGCTCAAATTTGAGATTCGGGCTTAGTACACTTAGGGGATCATTCCCTAAAATGCCTGCAAAATTGTCCCATTTGAAAAAATGGAAAAAACGAATGCAGCAATATTTGTCAAAACCAATTGAATGGAAAAACCAAACAAATAAAAAATAAATAAAAATTGAAATTACAAGCCATGGTTTCAACATTTGAATGAAAAAAGTATTTCAAAGTGCATTTTATACCTGCCCAGATGTTTTGAAATCTTTAGTTTTCAAAATTTTAGAGTATTGGTGACATATTGTTTTTATCGAAAAAAAAAATTGCAGTACTGTACAACGGAATTTCACCAAAAAAAATTGTTGATCGATCGCAATCTGGATGACCAGTCCCGAAGAGGCTTCCCTTCCCTGCTGCTTTTCATATCGCTCTACTACCGACCGTGCCGCGATAATTATAGATTCACGACGACGACGGAAGGCGGAGCCACTCTTTTTCTTCTTCTCCCTTTTTGCTTTTACTTCTTTGCGTTTGCCTTTATTCGGGCTTGAGCACACGCCCTCTCTCGTGCCCCAATCTCCGACTTCTTCGACTATCGCGCAATATCAATTTCACTGCCTCACTTTGCCGACTGTTGCCTTGATATGGGACCGATGATATAGCTGCCGTTTCTCCTCTGTGTTGGCCCTTTTGCACACCGCCGTTTTCACGATCATACTCTCGTCGTTCTGTTTACCATTTTGCTGTTTTGGTTGTCGTTTTCGCCTGCGTTATCTGTCAGTTCGCCAGACAAAAGCGCGATTATCGTTATTGTTGTAATTATTAGACTTTTAATGTATGCATACTTGCGCTGTTATGTCTTGTTTTACGTTGCTTGTCTGTTTCACGAGCTCTTATTATCATAGGATCATACTTAAACTCCACGCTGCAGATAGATAAATCTGCAAATCCGTCCAAATCCGTCATGACAATAAGCTACTGGAATTGAGTCGCGAGCACTTGGCCATTTCGCCAAGGTAGACCACAGCCAAGTCAACCAGCTAATCCACCTTGCGGCGAACTCCGCTCTAATCAGCTCGTTTAGATACCGCCCCAAACGCGAACCCCGCACATTCATTAGCCTCAGCTTCGTTTAGTATGAAAAATGTGCGATACGCGGCGCCACTGTCGCCATGTGACCGCCTCGGTGCTGCCGTGGGTTTTCCTGCCCCAGAAGGGGCGAGCTAATTTTTATTTCATATGAAAAATAAGCACACGATTATGATTAGAAGTGCGGACGAAATCCGCTGCCCGTTTGGGTCCGTTTGGTCAGCTTAACTAATCTTTATGAACTTGAAGTGTGCGTATAATTGTTGAAAACACATTCCCGCCAGCCAGTGTTGTGGCGTGGTGCGTAAACGGATGCTGGCTTTAAGGACTTGAGTTGAATCGAAGGGGATTTAACTAGTGGCAATCGGAAACTTCACCAAATGGCACATTTACACGAGGTGGAATTTTGATTTGGAACGTGTTTGAATCCAACAACTGATTGTGGTAATCGATTGTGAAATGTGGGGAGAAGTAAAGTTTTAATGGTCACATGTTTATAACCTTTTTTATGAGGTATTGCTAGGTACCTCCAAAACATGTTGAACAGTTTTTGCTCATGCCGTGCCATGTTTCTTGGAATAAATTACTTTCATATTCTCACTGTTAACATGTAATTTCCCTCTAGATTCGGATTCTGCGGCTAAAACCATATTCTTGCCTCCTAGGCATTTCATTGTGATTGTGCTTTCTTGCCGCATGTCGATTTTGGGCCAAACTGAGTTAAGAACGCCATGCTATGCAGCTTTAAATGCCTCATTTATTGATTTTCAATTTTCAACGAAAGTCCTTTACAATGTGGTAAATCTTCATACAAAGTGTATTTTCAATCAGACTATTGAATTTTGATTGTGACTTGGGACACAATTCCAGATTCTAAATTTCTAGGTTACCGACTGGGTTTAATCCTTGAACCATCTGCTTGTGAGAAAGAAACCGCAACCATTAACAGCATCGACGCTGTTGTGCTATCTTGTCGCACGTCGCTTTCTGACGTTCCGAGAAAAATGCGTTTTAATATTTGACATTAAGTAAACTACAAACAAAGAACGTTATGTGAACAATAACAAACACAATTCTGTTCACTGTCCCAAAGTTTTGGTTGAATTTGCTGCTGGAGTCCCGAGTTATAATTCTACAGTTTTTTTTAAAGGTCCCATAAACAGATGAAACAGTGAAGTAGTCGGGTATGTACGTGTGTCAAACACGTTCTGACCTGAAGGTCCTTTGGTAAGGTGTCGTACTTAAAGCAAGTTTCACTTATAGTTCAACAATGCACGGAGTTTTTTCAGTTTTTATTGAATATCTCAGGATTGAAATCGAATATTGGGGATCTGTGAAGGTCAATAGGTGAGGCATTCTGAACTGCACAAAACGGTGTGCTTAACTCGATTTGACCCAAAATTCACGTGCTTGTCGCACGACAGTGACGCTGTTATTGTTTACATTGCGTATCTTCTAGGTCAAACAATAAAAGTTAACAATAAAAGTTCGAGTTTTTCTTGGAACGCCAGAAGGTGACGGGGGGACTTTGAAAGGTTTGAATTTTTTCCACAAAATGAAGAGTACAAATTTAATACGTTTGCGGACTGGTATGGAATCGTACTGACCATGGTAGACAGGTGTTAAAAGTTCTTCAAAAAGAAGTTTTCATAAAATATTGAAAAGTTCAAAAAGTTTATTAACTGTTAACATTAAAAGAAAGTGTTGATGAGAAGCATTTATGTCAGAATACCCAAGGGGTCACGATTTCCTCAATTAAAATGAGTTCGAATCGAAAAAAAGAATGCATTGTTGGATTCTTTGATAGTTTTCCATAAGAAGAAGGGCAAAATAGTCTTAAAATAATATTTTTTTGTGTATTTGAAACACAACCCAATAAAAATCTCCAAATTTATAGGCATTTTTAGTAGAACGAATTTAATATAAAATGTGAAAACTTTTTATTCGTGCTTCGAATTCAGTTTGTAATATTTGTTATCAATCGATAACTTTATAAGATGCAACAAATCTGAATGCTTTTTCACTGGCGCTGTTCTTCTAGAAATAGAAAAGCATTTTTGAAAGTGTTTGGCATAAACGTTTAATTGCGAAATTGAGGAGGTTTAATATTCCGATTTATATCGTGAAAATTATTTAAAATTATTTGACGGATCGCACTTTACTGATATGATATCTGAACTAGAGAGCCACGAAAATAAATAAATATATAAAATTTTAGGCATAATCAGTAATGTTAAACTATTGTTCTAAATTATTATTATTGTAAAAAAAAATTAACAAACAATTTCATGCATTATTTTTAATTTTTACTTTCTCGATTCAAGAAACCCTAGTTGTTTTTCCAAATTTCTTGGGCATGAAAAGAAATTTATTTAAATCAAAAATCAAAAATAGCAATATCCATTTCGCGTAATTCGTTCAAAATTTATATCCTCCGGAAAAATGAGAAGTACCGTCATCTGGGCGAATCGGGACACATGGGGCGAATCGGGACAACTGTTATAGCCTTGCTACTGCACAACAATTGGTTATTTTTGGTTGGTTTCGGATAGAACAGATACAGATTAACAAAAATGGTGCATCGATTTCCAAATTTCAAACTTTTAAGTGCTCTAAAACTTGCTGTCCCTATTCAGACTGTAGTTCCGTTTCGCCCCAGATGACGGTACATTTCCAAGTGATAAGCTTCACAGCGTGAAAATTTCGAGTAGCCATCGCTTCAGTCTATCAAAAGGACATAAAAACATAAATTCCAAAGCTATGAGTCTGCTGCTTCTCTGTCCAGTCCGCAATGCATTCCATTGCGTAACATATGAGCAAGATTTGAAACTAGAAGCGTCCAGGATCGGAGGCAATCCTCACCTCTGACGACCGCGTTGGAAAAGGTAGGTCTAATAATTGGTTCGTCGTTCCACTCTCTGGACCCTTATGTTTTATGTGTCTACTGTCTGCCTGACTTGAAGCTCCGGAACATGAAAACTGTCTCCATTCATGGTTGTCACACGCGGGGAGAGAGAAATAAATTTCAAAGGTTTCGAAGTTGTCTTGGTCAATCCCTGATGGGCTGGACCGCAGCGTTGACTCCCGATCCCGAAGAGATGGTAAAGCAGTGATAAATTAATTCAATCTTCTCGAAGGCCAGCCGGCGGCGGCGTCATCGGCGGCAGCGGAGATGCACCTCGGCGCGGCCACTTCAAGAGCTGACGTGTCAGACTGGCGCACCCTGAATTCTGGAAATTGTCGTGTGATTTCTCGGAATTCCTGGACTGGCGTCATCGGTGAAGAAGAGGGATGCTGAAGGTGCAGGGAAAAGAAGACAATTGATTGTGTGTGGTATTCGTTTTGAGTTGTGAATGGTTCTGGGTCTTCTATGACTTATTTTTCGGCTGGATTCAGTTACAAGTGTTTGGAGATAATTCGACGGTTTAGGATTATCAAAGTATTCTAATTTGAGTGATATTGGAGTAGGAGTCGTTTCTTGCGTGAACGATTAAAATTTTGTTCTTCCAGTGAGTCATAACTCAAAAATAAATCACAATTATTCCTAGATTAACATTTCATTTTCAGAACAAACATTAAATTTTTAACAGAGCTTAAAAAACATTCAATTTAAAGCCCTTAAACTAATTTGCCATTGTTTTTTTTCCTTATCGTGATATAATTTTGAGAATTGATACTCAATTTTTTGGCACTTTAAATGTCCAAAAAAAATAGCACATTTGAAACAAAACTCTAAAAAATATTTAGAACGAATATATTTGATTTTTAATCCAAACCTAATCATGATAAAACTTTAAAACATGTGAATTCTTGGATAATTAAATAAAAAAAACAGTTATATATCATCGAAGACGTTATTCTAAAATTCCAAACATTTTTTTTTCTAACGCCATTTGCACATCATGTCATGTTCATGCTCTCTTGTCTACATGAATTGGAGGAAATTGTTTTCTAGACTTTAAAGTGTTCGTTTTTTATCAAGCTGAAATTTTTATTTTTTCCTCATTCCGCAAAAACTAAGAATGTTTTAACTTTAACACAGTGTTTACTTTAACACTATATCATTCTGATGTTCTAGGCTCCTGATAACAAAATTTTAGTTCTAGTGAACACATTCTGCCTTAATATATTACCCAAAAAAAACAGAATAGCAAGGAGTTTTCCTCCTACTATCCCACTCACGTGCAAGCAAACTTCTCCCCGCGGTCCCATTATATGGTGTTTTAAATGTTTCGATTAATATTTATGGTCGGAATGGAGGCAATAAAAAACTAGTCAAATAAAACCAACATAAATATTAATGGCAGTTTTGGGCGCGAGCTTTCTGGGTACTCCCTTGCTGTCGTAATGGATGCCTTCAGAGAAGAGGGGGGGTTTTGTCACTGAATGTGGTTGGCCAGTGGTGGGACGTGAATTTCACTGCACTTAATAGAGATGTATTATTTATACGATTTCATTAATCGGCGATTAGATTAGCGCACGTATTCTCTATGGCTTGCGCTGTGGGCATTGTTACGCTGTAACGCGAAATTGCTCATGCTGGTTGCTCAGTGGGCAAACAAACGAGGAATTTAAATAAGTTGCCATCCACAAATGACTTGGCTTTTTTATGAAAATTATAGAATTTTTCCCATGCAAAATTATTTACTTTACAAATATATTTTGTTGTAAACCGAAAATGAAGTTATTGGAACTTGATAACTCACATTTCTGACAAAAGTAAAAGAACTAATTTTACGTATCTCACACGTAAGTTTTATTTTTGTCGAAATATTAGTTATCAAGTTACAAAAACTTCATTTTCTGTTTACAAAAAAAAAATAATGAAGCTTAAGCGGCAAAAAGAATTCAACATTTCAATGAAATTAAAAGTGCGTTCAACTGAAAAGAGAAACTGCATTGTCCTGTGTTAAAAATCATTTTTGGCAAGATGGAAATATTTTTAAAACTACTAAAACTGTTTTAAGTTTTCATGAAATTTCAATTGTTCTTTACTGAAAAAAAAACTCAAAACAACATGTAAAATACAATTATCAACACTTTTTCACTGAAATAATAAAACCATGGCCAGAGGCTGGGACAACGCAAATTTAGGAGAACAGATATACAGTCAGGCCTCGGTTTTGCACGCCTCGGTTTTGCACTGCCCCGGTTTTGCACCGTTCAGCTACCTCGGTTAAGCACGGCCCAGTGCTTAACTGAAGCACAGAGCTTATGGGTTTTTGGCTATATGGGAGACATTGGCTTTAATCGTATGAAAAATCATGCAAACATCAAAAAAATATAGTGTTTTGGAATCGGGATGATGTCAGTTATCCATTAAAATTACTATTTCATGAAAATTTTCACAAAAATACGTATTTTTCCTGTATTTCGAAAATGCATTTTTTTTCTCTAAGGAATCCCAAAATATATTGTTATTGCAATATGGGTATCAAATGATCAGGTTTTTTTCATACATTTCGGATTTAATAACAACATTTTTAGAAAATACTCAAAATTTTCACTAAACTACGTTTTTTCGAAAAAAAATACTCAAAATTTCAATTTTTACAATATGGGTATCAAACGATCGGGATTTTTTCATACATTTCGAATGTAATAACAACATTTTTTGAAAATACTGAAAAAGATTCACAAAACTACGTATTTTTGAAAAAATTCTAAAAATTTCAGTTTTAACAATATGGGTATCAATAATCGGGATACCTCTTGTAAAAAACGGAAATTTTGAGTATTTTTTCAAAAATACGTAGTTTTGTGAAAAATTTGTGCATTTTATTTTTTTTAATAACTTTCCAAATGTATGAAAAAAACCCGATCGTTCAATACCCACATTGTAAAAACGGAAATTTTGATAATTTTTTTTCGAAAATATGAAGTTTTGTGAAAATTTGGAGTATTTTCAAAAAATGTTGTAAATACATTCGAAATGTATGAAAAAAGCCCGATTATTTGATACCCATATTGTAAAAACTTAAATTTTTAAAGGTTTTACAAAAATACGTAGTTTTGTGAAATTTTTCAATATTTTCTAAAAATGTTGTAAATACATCCGAAATGTATAAAAAAAACCCGATCGTTTGATACCCATATTGTAAAAATTTAAATTTTGAGTATTTTTTTCGAAAAAACGAATTTTTGTGACAATTTTGAGTATTTTCTAAAAATGTTGTTATTATATCCAAAATGTATGAAAAAAACCTGATCATTTGATACCCATATTGCAATAACAATATATTTTTGGTTTCTTTAGAGAAAAAATGCATTTTCGAAATACAGGAAAAATACGTATTTTTGTGAAAACTTTCATGAAATAATAATTTTAAAGGATAGCTGACATCATCCCGAATCCAAAACACTATAATTTTTTGATGTTTGCATGATTTTTCGTACGATTAAAGCCAATGTCTCCCATATAGCCACAATCCCATAAGCTCTGTGCCTCGGCTATGCACGCCTCGGTTTTGCATCCCCCATATGCGGTGCTAAACCGAGGCATGACTGTATTTCTAACTGTCATCAATTAAATTGTCTCACTTGCACTTCAATATTCGGTTATAACTTTTTTAAAGCGTTGTGGACTGTTATCATGATAAAATTATGAAATTGAGCAAATTCTCTACGAAATTGATCTTTCTTTAAATTTTAATTTTTGTATTTTTTTAATCCGGCTGAAACTTTTTAGGTGCCTCCGGTATGCCAAAAGAAGCCATTTTGCATCATTAGTTTGTCCATATAATTTTCCATACAAACTTGACAGCTCTCCATACAAAAATGGTATATGAAAGTTCAAAAATCTGTATCTTTTGAAAGAACTTTTTGATCGATTTGGTGTCTTCGACAAAGTTGTAGGTAGGGATAAGGGCTACACTGAAAAAAAGTGATACTCGTTAAAAAAATTTAGTGATTTTTAATTTCACTTTTTGTTACTAAAACTTGATTTGCAAAAAAAAACATCTTTTTTAATTTTTTTTCTGATGCCAACTTTTCTGAAAATTCCAAAACGAGCAAGAAATCTTAGACTGAGTTATGAATTTTTGAATCAACGCAAAGGCAATGCTGTAGAATGAATAAATTGATTTTTTCATAGAAGATTGTGTATGTATCCTTTAGGAAAATAAACCAAGAAGTAATATCCAAACTGTCTCATCTTGGTTATAAAGTTTGCTTCGATAATGTAAGCCTAATCGAAATTCATTCATTACCTTTGGAGGATGGTCATCATTTGAATATCTCAAAGCTTCTTCCGTGGCTTGGGTGGATTCAACTGCGACTATCGACTAGTTCTCGTAATTCTTTGATAACTTTGTTCAGAATTGCTGTTTTGGAAGCCAATAAAGATTTGGTGCGATGTTTATGGTTTGACTTACGAAAGAGTTTTTGGTGGAAAACTTCGTACCTTCCCACCAGTTGCTTAAACTTTTAAAAAAGCACAAGCAGTTTCGCGGTAGCCCTTTTAAAGATTTATTCAATATTTTTATGACTTGGATTTGGAAAGGTAACGACTTTTCTTTCGAAACCAGCGAGCTTCATTTTCACCTCCGTAAAGCAAGAACAAAGGGACGAACCTTCACCGAGGGGTGAAAAGGTCGTAAAACGGCCAAAGTGCACTATTAAAATAGCTTCTGTCTCCCACAAAATGGCCACGGCCAGAGATCGTGGCGCCCGGAGAAGACGCCATTTCTTTGTCCAAAACCTCCTGGAGCTGCAATGAGACGATGGCCACGGGAAGAAAGTAACGACTTTCTTTCAATTTCGATATTACCTTCGTGGTCGCACACATAAATACGGCGTAAGTGTAGCTGTGTGAGTGTGTTTGTGTGTGCTTATGTCCACCCCACCATGGTTGTGTTCGCCGATGGGCTAATGGGAACTATAAAATAGGTTCTTATCGCAGCGCGGCACCCTTCTGAAAAGAAAGTTATGATGAGAGTGGACGAAATATTTTCGCCGGACACGTAAAATGTGGCCAACCTCGCTGATCCGCCAGTGTGGGACGATGTGGGTAATGGTCATTTTTCTTTAGGTTAAAGAGTTCACCTTCAGAGATATTTTGAGTTAAAGCGGGTAAATTTAACATTTAAAAGAACTCTGGAGTTTTTTTTTTATTTTTGAAAAGGTCCAATTTTCAGTTTTTGCTTTTTTAGTGTTTTTTTAATACTGACTCAAGGCGGTTTCAAAAAGCAAAAACTGGAAATTTGGTTTATTGGACCTTTTTTTAAAAAAAACTCCAGAAATGTTTTTGAAGAAATTAATGTCTGAGCAATTCCAGCCCAAAACAGGAAATTTTTAGGTACTTTTTTCTCGACCCTCTCCGATTTCAATGAAACTTTGTAGACATGTTATCCTACGCCTACGAGCCAGTTTCACTTGAGAATGACATTTGAAAAGGGCGTAAGTGTTTTAAATATTTTTGTAATTCGGAATTTAAATATTTCTGTATCTCGAAGCCGTTGCATCGTATCAAAAAGTGGTCAAAGACAAACTTGTAGGAAATTTGACGGGCTTTCCGAAAAAAATACACTGAAAGAAAAAACACTCCACTTTTATGAGATTTTTTGATTTTTAAGTTTCAAAGTCAAATTTGACGGTGAGCCCACGATTTTTTTTCGTTCAAAATTTTTATGAAGATAGGCTAAAATGTTACAAAAAGACTCACGAAAAATGCAGGATGGAGCAACTAACCTAAAAAAATACAAAAATCATTTACTGAAACTGTTTTTTTGAAAAGTTCTCTAAACGTCAAAATAGTCAAACACCGAATACGGGAATCGATTCTCCAGACAATTTTACATAAAAGTCTCTATATTGACCATTGTCCTAAGTCCAATCCTTGTGAAGTTACAGCGGGTTTAAAAATAAAAATGTTGAAAAAATTGTTGTTTGATGGTTTTTGACAATTTCTATATGAAAGACTTGATTTTTCAGTCTCGTAAATGATTTTACCGGAAAGCTCGTCCAATTTCCCATAAGTTTGTCTTTGACCAAATTTCAATTGGAAGTATGGGCTCACAGATGTAAGCTAATTGCATTACTAATAACTGAAAACAGAATATATTTTTCAGTGTAGTTCAGTGGATGGTAGTAACCAAGATAGTAAATTAGCTTAAATTCAAGATACAAAATTTTACCACAAGACAAACATATTTACATTGCAAAATGCTTTACAATAAAACAAACCTTTATTCAAATTCATAATATTACATTTTTGAAAAATACATACCATTTTTGCAATTCCGTCGTGAAACCAATTCTCATCACCAATTCTCATCACTTTTGCCGTTTTCCGTTATTAAATCAACATTTTCAGATGTATCAACAATGGAGAGTTGCTTGCTCACTTTTATTTGATCTATATATTACTTTGAAACAGTCAAAACACTTTATGAAAGCTAGAATTCATGTTCAAAGTGCTGATAGGCCAATAATAGAAATAGGCTGAAAAAGGGTATAGTTCCCCTACTTTTCCTGTCATTCTTGAACGACGAAAAATCCTACTTTTCTGTACACAGAAAAAAAACGATGGTAATATTCATCAGGAAATGGTGACAGATTTTGTGGCAAAAAAAATGATTAATTTTACCCCAGAAAATGATGAATTTTCATCAGTTTTTGATGAATATTCATCAGGTTCACATTTTTACACATTTTTTATGTAATATTACTCAAAAATAGAGTTAATATTCAACCTACCAAATTTTCAACATTCCAAAATTCAACTTTTTTTTCTGTGTACCAAAAATAACAGAATCGAATAGCAACAGTTTTCAATATAAATACTGAAAAGTTCTTCTTTTCAGCACTTGTTTCGAAAAGTAATACTTTTCAACATTTTTTCAACGGTGCTGAAAAGTCCATTTGAGGGCTGAAAAGGCTAAACACAAAGGAGTATGTGATACTTAAATTAAAGGCTACATTTTACATCCATCATGGACAATCATTGAGATCGGAATTGTTTATAAGATGAATGATATAACAAAAGCTTTTCCACAGAACAATGCCGGAAATGATACAAAACTTCATGGCATTACACAGCAAAAAATCCGATGGTAAAATTGCATGCAAAACATGCACATCACTTCGTCAAAATAAACACTTAATATTACACACTGCATGTACAATTTTTCTACACCCAAAAAAAAATTGCAACTGACGGGATTCAAACCCAGCACCAACAGTAAAGACTGGCGCCTTAGCCCACTCGGCCATCAGACCGATGAAAAGCTGTTAGGATAAACGCATGTATGAGCTTGACATTTCGGTCAAGTAGGTTTCCCATACTGATGGGCTACATATTTCAGGGCGTAAAATTACATAAAATTGAATAAAATAATGCAATATTTATTTTACACCCAGCACTTTTACACGCAGCTGGATTACTACTTTTTTAGCTGTGTACCTTATTACATCATCCTGCGTGAACGATGCAAAAACAAGGAAAACTAATTGGTTTTCAAAGAACTGAGTATGAAAACAAAGTAAAGACTCATATTTAAAACCAATTTATTTTTAAAAAGCTAGATTCGTTCAAATATTACGTCCAAGAATGGAGGGGGGTGGGGATCCTGTTGATTAGAATATATTTGAAATTGAGTTTATTTTTATATTTATTCAAAGTTTAAGGTAAAAAAAAAGGTTTTTATTGATTGCATTTCTGAAGCTAGAAATAATTCCATTCAGCAAACCAGAACAATACATCTCTCAGAACCACGACCACGAATTCGCTTCCCCGGAAAGCAAAAGCCCACTTCGCGCCACTTACTTCCCAGATCCAGCATCCTGGCCATCGAATGCCGCCGCGAGAAGAATCTTGACCGTGTGGTGCGGTAAAAGCTATTCTATGTTGCAGTCTGAAAGCATGTCGCGACGCCAGGCGGCATGGCGTTGACCAAGCGCCAACATCCCTCCCTCCCGGCGAGGCTGGCTGGCGTATTGGCGTGCATTATCTGATTAATTTTTCTTTTCTTATAAATACGTAAATCAAATAAGGCTCCACCAGGAGGACCCCCTGATGGCCATCTGTAATGGAGAGGACAGCATAAATCGAGCGGGAGAAGCTGCAAGCAAAACAAATGAAAGAAAATCTGCAATCTCTTTAAATGGATTTTAAAGAAATGGTGGGGGGCTAGGGGTTAGTTACAGGGGAAGGAGTGGGACACACACATACATTTTAAGTGGCGCCTTGATCCTTGCGGGCATTTCGAGGTATGTTCTCATTTGAGCAAGAAACCAGTTCTTTGATAAATGAATCTTATTTTCTGCATCAGCATTTATCAAATATATTGTGGATATGTTTTTGAATTAAACATAATCTCTAAAGATTTGCTTCATTTATGCAAAATCAAAAATCAGGAAAAAATCTGAAAATATTAACTGCCGATTTTTTTTTTGCATATCCACGAAAATTTCCATGGTGGCACGCTGGGCGAACCATCAAAGAAGATTACCGATTCATGAAGTCGTGCGTGGCCCTTCTTGTGGCAGATTCCAAAAGTTGTTCACAGAGCATGGTCACGGCTTTTGGGATAGCGGACCAATTTCAGATCTTAGCATAATGAGAGAGAGAGTAATTAAGCAGCGGATGAGTAAAATAAATCCAAAAAATCAAACGAAAGGATGGTATTCACCTCACTGAGGTTATTCTGTAATACTGCTCTTAAAACAAACTTTTCACAGAAAGTTCGTAATCCCACCTTCTTGTACACCTATCGACTCAGAGTCGAAAATTGAACAAAAGTCTGCCTGTCTGTGTGTTACCAATAAGTCAGTTTTCTCAACAATCCCGAGCAGGTGGAAATGACTGGAAAAGTTCAAGTTCTGTTATTATCAGGAGGTCAGAACTTGTTATTAAAACACCCAGATTATCTGTTCAATAACATGTGTGTGTGTGTGTGTATGTGTGTGGTCCAATCCAATACCCGCTAACCGGTAGCGAAATTATGGGAAAGTATAATTTGTATCAGACTGTGTACATGCCGAATGCTGATACAGCTTATCTCAGTCCCAGGTATTAGGTGGTGATAGCCCTCGCGCTGCTTCCAACGACCCATTTCAGAATGACAGAGCTCCTTGCGGTCCAATTCCGAGGTCGCTGGGCATTGTTCGGCCCCGCCTAAACATAGAAGCAAGCATCTGAAGAAAAACTCGATCTATATTTAGACTTCCAATCCCCTCAGGCAAATCAGGGATCAGCGCGTATTTAATAATATGAGAAGAAGAGATAACATGTTTCAACACTACGGATCAATTCACTGCTAGAGTGTAAACCTTCTGATGGCCGACTGCTTAGCGTCCCAGACCACTACCAATCCAAAGGTGTGAGTTCGAATCCCACCTGATTCATTTTAGTTTTTATTCATATTCAAATTCCTGATTCCAAATTTCAAAGGTACCGACCGGGATTTGATCCCTGAACCTTCTGCTTGGGAGACAGAGGCCGTAACCATTAAGCCACGGAGCCGGTTGAAAGGGACGTGGTTCTCTGTATGGCTTTTTGCGAGATGAGAGCAGAGGACAACAATCATCTCAACGTTTCCACTTTACCCGGGCTAACGGCCGGCAGTTCCAGTTCACGATGATTTCCCTTCATATGTTAAAAACCACTTATGATTTTGGCACATGTTCCGTTTGTCAGCGTTTCCTGTCATTACTGGCGGGAAAAATCTACGTGGAATCAGCTGTGCAGACCTCATGTGTGACAGGAATGCAGGTTGAGCGACTCCCACGGGCCCCAGATTATCTGTTCAATAACATATAATAATAATAGAGATTTGTTCGAAAAATAACTCATTCTGTTATCAAAAATTATTACAAGAAAATTCGATAACAGAGAAGAAAATGCTTCCGATAACTCAATTTGATAACGTCATGATTCGAAATCCGGACACTTAGTAGCAAATCATTTTTGTTATAGCTGGCAAAAAATCATGTAATAAGTTGGACATGTAGAAATATCATCAGGATGTAGTATAAACAGTCAGTTTCAAGAAAATGCATGCAAAATATATCTTTTCTAACAATTTTTGATCAGAATTTTCAAATTAAAATGACTTGTTGTGCTTCGAATCCCGGACACTGATAAAAGCTGATTCGAAATCCGGACACTTTTGCTTCGAATTCCGGACACTCAATTTTACTTATGAATCGCACAAATTTGGACTGAAATGTTAGTGAAAGGCATTCTTTAGGTCTCAAATAAGCTGTTAGCATCAAAACAATCGATAGTTTATATAAAAATTTGCTAGAATTTAAGAAAATCGAAACCATAAATTTCTGCTTTGCCTTCCCGGTGCTTCGAACGCCTATGAAATATTTCAAGTGAAATGTTTCACATTTTTGGCAAACTTATAATTTTATTGTATTTAATTGTTTTGGCAATAACTACAGCGTTCAAACAAACTTTAAATGAAAGTTGATGTTGGAATTCATCAAATAACACTGTTTTGACATTCATAATGCGAACTTACATCCTAATAATTGATAAAACAAGATGAAGTGTCCGGGTTTCGAAGCGTCCGGGAATTCGAATCATGACGTTATTTGGTGAGATATGTTTTGTTTGCACTAGCAAATAACTGATTTTGATATTGATTTCTTATTATTAGCTTATTATAAAATTTTAATATGGGTTCCAAAGAAATGTTGAATAAAATCAGAAAACATTGGCTGATGGCTTACAAACTTTGTTCGACATTGGAAAAAAATAAAAATTGGAGCGGCCGTGGCTGACTGGTAACGGTGTTCGCTTTGTAAGCGAATGGTCCTGGGTTCGATTCCCATCTGCTCCCAACGAGAAAGTATAGGAATTATAAATCTTGAAACTCTGAACATGAACGAAAAATCAAACTCGCTCGAGTCGGGGTTCGATCCCCCGTCCTTTGAATTAGTAAGCAAAAATGCTAACCACTAGGCCATCACGGCTTGGTGAGCTATGACTGGAATTAGGAATACTGTTACTATCAACTATATACGCGCTGGGTCCTTGTCCATTTGACAAGGGTTCGGAAGTTCTAAATAACGTTTAAACCCGATTGGTGCAAACGTTCTTCAGGGCGGGGCTTGTCGATAAAGCTGAAGTACCTCGCGCTCGGCTAGCCAGCGTAGAAATGGGTCACCAAAGCTCGGCAGAGCTAACACCTTCCAAATGCCTATGCGAGTTATTTGCATGTATAGAATGTAGATCTAAAAATACATGGAAACAACTCAATTTGTAAGAAGTGACCGCGTGGTCCCGTTTGGTTGGTTGCACACACACACACACACACACACACACACACACACATTGGAAAAAAATAAAAATTTAACAGAGCCCAGGCAAGATATATACAAGTGAGCAAATTACCAAAATGTTGAATGTTTTAGGGTTAAAATATAATTATTAAATATTTCGTTATGTACAACATTTTCGATCAAACTGTTGAATTATTTTAATTATTGAAATACAAATATTTGAAAGAATAATTAAAAGAAACAACTTTCAAATTTTTTACGTTTTTCAAAAAAGTTTCGTTTAAAAGACCACATTTCATGGCCAATATAATGCCAAAAATTGTTCTAAGGACAATTGAAGTGTAAAATTCGGTATCATACCATTTTTTGGTATTATTCTGGAATTGAAAAACTGACGAAATCCGGTTACCAAATTCTGGTATTTTTGTGGTAGTACAGTTTGTTATCAAATTCCTCTGAAACCATGGAAAAATGTTGACCAATTTTGACAAGGTCATTTCATTTTGTTAGTTATTTTAATATTAACATACTCCCTAAATTTGTCAAATCGTTCTCCCTAAATTTATAGGTCGGGTTACCAAGCTTTGGTATTTATTTATATTTTAGTATGTTATAAAATTAACCTAGAACTATTTAAAAATTTTACCAATTTTGACAAGGTCATTATTTTGCATCTAAATGACATTTAAAAACAAAAGCTTTCATTAGAAAAAAAATATATATTTTTTTGTAATTATTGATATATACTCTAAGGAAATTTGCAAAACCGTTTAATCGAGATAACAAACTTCGGTATTTTTGTGGTATTTAAGTATTTTACAAACAATTTGATCAATTTTTTCAATTTATTTATTTTGCATTTATTTTTCATTTGAAATGAAAAAAATCAAAGCTGTTTTTTTTAATTTTTGAGATACCTGGTAAATCGTTGAATATTTCGATACTGTTTTTTTTTAGGTATTAATTTTTTTCAGAATTTCTTAAATAACAACCAGACATTTTTTCACATATTATAATGACAACTTAAAAAGAGTACTTTGGTTAACGAGCAGCGATGAACTTGTATCCAGTTTCTGAGGTTTTTTGATAAAAAAATATCGGAATTCGGTACATTTATGGTACAAAAAGCACCATGCGTCTCCAGCAAAATGTACTGGAAACTCATTTCAATGGGGAAGCATGGTACTTTAAATTTGATTGATATACCGAAATCCGTTTTTTTTTTTTTTAAATACCTATCTCAGAATCCTGAAAAGTCATGTCAGCCATATCGGAGCACTTTTGTTCTGGATCATGCTGTTCTGACATGAAATCATCGAAAGACCTTCCGAATGAGTCAAAAACTATGTAGATCAGGCAATCCTATATCAAGTTATGGCCACTTAAGTGATATTTATGTACATTTTTAAGCCTCTTTTGTTTTTAGTGGCTCCGCACCAAAAACCAAATTTGATGTCAGCATCAATTATTTTAGGAATCTTTTTTGTGACTATTGCTTGTAAAAAGTTAATAAGGCGCATAGGCGGATTAAGTTAGTTTTTCAATTATTTTACGTTCGAAATAGAAAAGAGATAGAAACTTTGCAATTCATCCAAGAAAAAATGCATACCTCCCTCAGCGTTCCTCCGTTTAGTCACCTCACATTAAACGGATAAATTTAATGGACTTATAGATTACAAATTGAAAGCAGAACAAGCGACGAGCGCCAGCATCGTTCTATACCAGCGTTACGAGGTCTGTCCCAACTCCGGAGCCTCTTGATGGATGAGTCACCTGGGAAAGGAACGACGAATTTCACTCACTTTCGAGATAATCTCGGAACGCACATTTATTTCCTCCTCCGATATTTAACATGCTCGGGTGCTTAACTAAATGCTTTACTTTCACTGAGATATGACAAAAAAATGCTTCCTTCAGCGATTGTTGTTCTAAGAGCTATTAGTTTAAATAACTATTCGGTTTAAACTTTCACTATCTTATTCTCATATGGCTTACGCGTAAAACTAAATATTTGGTGATTGAAAAGTCTTATCTAAAGTTTAGGCACTAATTACTGGACCGTTCGGTGACCCCGGTGCTCGTGATTACGCTGGTGATTTCTCCGTTCGAAGGTCGGCTCGTCGTGTCCAAGGTTGGTACGCTGCAAAATAAAAATACCATCATCAGTACATCAAACCTCTACGGAAACAACCATTCCATCGATTCTCACACCTGGTTGTGACGTGCCTCGTCAGGCTGTTGCTGCTGGGCAGATGCGGGGACATGCTGCTGGCCGTCGAAGTACTGTCGACGAATCTTTGGTCCTGGGCGGAGTTGATGCCCGACGCGGACGAGGTCGGGGCCAACACCGACGAGGCGGAGGACGACGTGATGGCATGGCTCGAGTGGAGATCCATCGATTGGGAGGACGACGATACGGCCACCATGTGGCTGAGCGGTGGTTGGAGGAGCAACTTTTGAGGTCCACCGGCGGCAACGGAGGCGGCGCCTCCGACCGAATGCAGCTGGTTTGGGATCATCGACGGGAGAAGTTTTTCTGGAACGGGAAGAGTGATTTATTTATTTAGCTGAAACAGTAATTTTACAGTAATATAATTGAAAGGTTTTGCTGAAAAAAAAAAAAGTTTCAGTTTTGTATGTAACCCAAAGTGGCTAAAGAAGACAAAGCGTTTTGACTGATTCCAAAGAGTTCCAGAAAAAAAGGTTCATCCACTCTGATGAATTTTATATAATTCTTATCGCACGGTGCTCAAAATACTGTTATTATGAAAAAAATGCAATCCGTAGTGTCTATCAATTCCTTACACCATAACGCACCTCTGAGCAAAAAATGAAAACATTTGCTGATGTAGTTTTCGAGATACAGCCTTTTTAAGATGTTACATCCGATTTTCAATAATAAGACCAAAACAATCTATAGACCACACCAATTTCTCATTACTGAATTCAGTTAAATTTACTGAAATCTGCACTACTGAAATTTTCAGTAAATGAAAAATTGCTGAAATTTCAACAAACTTTGACAGCTCCATACAAATTTTAACTGAAGTTCACCGAAAAACTAACTGAAAATTTCAGTAGTGCAGTTTTCAATAAATATTAACTGAAAACGAACATCAGAATTTGCTATGTATACAATTTCAGCATTTCAAAGAATATGCATTTCGAGATAATGATAGATTTTGCTATTACTGTCAAGTATCTCTGGGCCAAGTTTCAGAAGGTTTGCTGATGCAGTTTTTGAGATCAGCCGCATTAAGATGCTATTTCCGACTTTTTCACGCCGGTTATATAGATTTTCTTAGAAAAAGTCGGAAATAATATTTTAAAATGGCTTTATCTCGAGAACTACATCAGCAAACCTTCTGAAATTTTGCCCAGAGATACTTGACAGTAATATAAAGCAAAATTCATCATTATCTCGAAATACATATTCTTTTAGGTGCTGAAATTGTATTGATTTGAAAGATTTTCTTATAATAAATCGGAAATAACATTTTAAAATGGCTGTATCTCGAAAACTACATCAGCAAACCTTCTTTAACTTGGCCCAGAGATATGTGTCAGTCATATGACTGTCGAAAACCATATTCTTTAAAGTGCTGACATTGCATTGATTTTCAAAAATTTCTTAGAAAAAATCGAAAATAGCATTTTAAAATGGCTGTATCTCGAGAACTACATCAGCAAACCTTCTTAAACTTGGCCCAGAGATATTTGGCAGTCATATGAAGCAAAGTTCATCATTATCTCGGAATGAATATTCTTTAAAGTGCTGAAATTGTATTGACTCTATAGATTTTTTTATATAAAATCGAAAATAACATTTTAATGGCTGTATCTCCAGAACTACACCAGCAAACCTAATGAAATTTGGCCCAAAGATCCTTGACAGTAATATGAAGCAAATTCATCATTATATCGAAATGCATATTCTTTGAAATGTTCTTATTAAAAATCGAATGTAACATCTCCAAAGGGCTGTATCTCGAAAACTAAATCAACGAATAATAATTATCGCTTTCATTATCGGGGTCATTGGGCACAAATATGACCCCAAAAATGCTCTAAATTAATATAGAAATTTAGAATCCAACATGCCGGCCAATATTCTTCGGATAATCGAGGTTGGACAGTAATTTAAAAAAAAAAAACTTTGGGAACCCCCAAAACCAATATTATTTTAAACACACCACAAGTTTTCAGGAAACTACAATTTCCCCACTTCTCCAATACTCACCACTCACCATCCCGTTGAGCGACGGTATCGATTGACTAGACTTGGGCTTGCGCTTCCGCGTTTGAATCCCATCCTTCTTCATCGTCAGCGGCCGGTCCACGTTGTGCAGCTTGTGGTACAGCCCGCACGCATTGCACACCGGTTCGCCGCGGTTGTTCCTGCGCCACAACGTGGTCGTCGTCGTCTGACAGTTGGCACAGGTGACGCCCGTTCGCCGGTTTCCAGGTACTGGTGCTTTCTGGAAGATTAATGTAGGGTGTAAGATTTTCTGGCAATACTTCAACGGTTGACGTTTAACTCACCGGTGCCTGCTTGGCTTTCTGGCTGCGGTTCGGTGGCCGATTGGTTCCCGGATTTTGGCGGTTGTACAGAGCGCACGCGTTACACAACGTGTGGCCCACGTTGTCCCTTCGCCACAGGGGAGTGTCCGAGCTGCCACAGTTGACGCACTCGCGATGCTCGGTTGGCAGTCCGATGGACGGTTCGTAGCCGTCGTTCAAGCTACCGATTTGCCACGCCTGTCCGTTGTTGCCGTACTCGGCTCCGCCGGAAGGAGCCTGGTCCATGACGACCGCTCCGGTGAATGTCTGGAAGAATGTTGTTTGATTAAGATGAATAATAGAATTTGGTGAAGAAGTTCAACATACCGTAGTGTAGTCCATGTTTCCATTCCAGTACGGATACATCTGCTGAGCTCCAGGAGAACTGCTGTTGTGAGCCGGAGTGTTCTCGTACAGGTTCTGCGAGGTGTAGTGAATCTGCTTGGTTGGTATTATCGAGGAAGAGGTGAGCGTGGGATCGCTGCTCTTGTACAGTACCGTGTTCGGACTTGCGGAATGGTAGTACACCGTCTCTTTCGTAGGAATGTACGGGTAGTTGGCGGTAGATTGGTAACTTTCCGGAGCGATGTAGTAGTTCTGCGAGGACGACAACGAGTGCACCGGTTCCAGGTTGGTATAGTGCGTCTTAACCTCACTGGCTGGAGCCTCGGATTGCTGGACTTCTCCAGCTTGAGCAGCTTCGTGCGTTTCGTAGATGTGGATGGTGTGTTGATGAGCTTGCTGCTGGTGTTGCTGTTGTTGTTGCGATTGATGGTGGTGCTGGAGTTGGGAATGGGATTGTTGCTGCTGTTGGTGGTGTTGGTGTTCCAGATGTTCTGCTTTTATCGAGGAATCAACCTCCTGCTGCGAAGGATGCTGTTGAACCTGTTGCACATGTGCATGATGGGCGTGGTGTGGATGCGCATGGTGAGGAATGGCCAAACTTGGATGTGGTTTTTGATAGTGCAAGTAGTGTGGATGGTACTTGAGGTCTTCGTATCGAACCAACGACGGGTTCCCGTATCGCACAGGCTCTTCAACTTCATTTTTGTACTCTACGAAAATGGTTTGGGTCTGCACAGGAATCTGGCCGTGGGCTTCAGCTGCGACCAGCCGCTCCTTTTCCAAGCTGGACTCCCGTTTCAGGTACTGCGGCACCGGCGAAGCTCCCGCTCCATTATTCCCTTGACTAGTCGGAATCTGCTCATACGCGTACGTCTGACCTCCGGCGGTAGTCACCGTAGCCTGATGATACTCCACACTTTCGTATTCCGTCGCGTCCGGATGTGGAATCTCGTGCGACTCGGCAATTTCTCCCGAGGTCGTAATCATTCGATGCTTGTGCTGGTTGATAATCACTGCCGTCGGTAAAGCCGGCGATTGCCCCTCAGCGTTGGTCATCTCGGCAGGTACGATGATTTCCTGAACTTCAACCTGTTGCAACGGCTGCTGATCCTGCTGAACCGGTTGGTGCTGTTCGGGGGACTCCGCGTCGGTCTTGGACGTGCTGTCCTTCGAGTCTCTGGATTCCATCTGAAACGAACGAACAAAACTCTTCAGCTCAGGTGATTCACTCCAATTGCAGCTTGATGGCTTGCAAACATCGTCAAAGTACTCGCGTCATAGACGCGTTCCGAGTGATTGGCTTAATTTAGCGCCAAAGTAGAACCACCCCTCCAGATTTGTGACGCAATTCGTGGAAGAAGACACCTCCCAAACTCTTTGTGACTCACGCGCATCGGTTTTGTCGCAAGGTGACTACGTGGAGCGTACGCGCACCGAGCTAAGCTTCGCGCCAATAAAGCAACATCCGTTGGCCGGAGTTTCCGTTCAAACAGATCGCTTCCGGTAACGTTGGGGAAAGCTTGGCCGGCGATGACTGTCATCGTAATTATGATGTTGGTCCAAGATGATTGATGCATTTTTGCATTGTATTCTCAGACGCTTCAATGGTTTTTGGAATATTTTTTTTTTTCATTTTGTTATCAAAACATCACAATTAACATTAAGGGTATTTGAAACAATCCCATTAAGCTACCAAGAATATGCAAAACAAATGTCCATACGTTGTTCACATCTTTCAATCAATCTAGATCAACTCTGGAAGGCAATCTCACGTGAACAGAACCTGAATCGGCCCCAAGCTCAAAGTCCAACGCCACTCCTACCGACAAGCAATTGAAGCCATTCGCTTGTCAAGTGTCAAGAAATGTTCGCGATGTACCTGGTGTACAACAATGCAGACCACTGACACCTGGTGCAAAGACCTCCTCCTCCTCCTCCTGCTCATCGTTCATCATCATCGATGCCCGGCTTTCCCCCGATAAGCAATCGCTTTATCGGTGCCAACCGATGACACCTCGAGAGAGTTAAGATTGATTCTTGGCCATATCTGGTCCCTCAACGGCAAACAGCAAGTCGCGGGGTGTGGTATCTTATCCGATCTTGACCTACGCCCAGCACTCTTGCAGCTGTTTTGCAACTGTGCAGAATGACACCGGGAGGAGCTTCTGAAGTTTTTGACATGTGACTCACTTTTTGAGCTTAGGTCAACCAACTGCCATCTGTTGGCGCCAGAGTCCTCGGGGTCACCACTCGTCTTATTACTTGGTCTAATTTGGAGGAACCTCTTCTTCATCATCCTCACAATAGAGCCAAACCTCGGGGCTTATTAGTGCTACTCACGGACCGCCCCCTGGACCAACTCTTCTCGGTTCTTGGGCCTCCTCTCCCGAAGACCATAAATGTCAGTAGCGTACCATAAAAAGGCCCTCTTATCTGCCGTGTGCAATAAAATGAAAATAAAGGCACTGATAACCAGCGCCGCCGTCGGCCCGGGCTTGGAATTCCTGCGAGGCCGCAGCAGGACTGGACCGGGGCCGAGTAATTAAACACGCCCGATTTTTTTGTCGCAGCAGTTGCTTGAGCTTTTGCTGGGGTTAATTTTCTTTCATCCTGAAGTCGTCGCTAAAATGAAGGATTTGTGGATAGGCCTTGAACAGCGAAATCGTCCGTCTTTGGCTGCGGAAAAGGTACTTTCAAGTTGAAACTAAGATTTTGGGACAATTTGGTATGTTTTGCAATTCATATTTTTCTCTTTTTTTTAATTTCAAACAAATAAAACATCCAATTTGCCCGGGTTATCGATTTCCCGGAAAACGGGGAAATATTTTAAGAATCCCGAGAATTCCCGGGATCCCTGGATATTTTTGAATCCGTCTTTGTTTTCATTATATTTGTCATTTTTCTCAAACTTAAATTCATATATTTAGCTCGAAATTTCAATCTCAGCAAGGACAGCAGTTTTAAGATATCTTTTTGCAATTCCGTCGTGAAACTACTTACTTTTCCTATCATTCTTAGACGACGAAATAGCCTACTTTTCTGTACCAAAAATAACAGAATCGAATAGCAACACTTTTTAAAACAAATGCTGAAAAGTTCTACTTTTTAGCACTGAAATGGTGCTGAAAAGTTGAACTTTTCAGCACTTGTTTCGAAAAGTAACGATTTTCAACATTTTTATGATTTAAACGATTTAATGGCAAAATACATGAAAATTTGACACAAAATTTCCCTCAATGGGTGTTTTACGGAATTGCAAAAAATGTTGTATGGAACTCGTTGCAAAACTTTTTTCAGCACTCTTCGTATTTATCCAACTCGGTGAACCTCGTAAAAAACCCATTGAGGGAAATTTTTAGTCAAATTTTCATGTATTTTGCCATTAAATCGTTTAAATCATAAAAATGTTGAAAATCGTTACTTTTCGAAACAAGTGCTGAAAAGTTCTACTTTTCAGCACCATTTCAGTGCTAAAAAGTAGAACTTTTCAGCATTTGTTTTAAAAAGTGTTGCTATTCGATTCTGTTATTTTTGGTACAGAAAAGTAGGCTATTTCGTCGTCTAAGAATGATAGGAAAAGTAAGTAGTTTCACGACTGAATTGCAAAAAAGTTTTTTTTATCATTATTTCGAAAATGTTGATAACTAGGATTACTTCAAAATTCTCAAAGTGTCATGATTTTTTTCAATAAAAATGAGTTCAAATGCAAATATTTTTCAAAGTTTTCGTCCCTCGGCTCTGGCCGGGGTCGAGTGGGGAGGGGGGGCAAAATAATAGAAAAATAGAAAAATTTAAATAACAAGGCATAGTCTTATCATTTGAATGCGAAAAGTGTTTTAAAATGCATTTTAGACTATTTCAGTTTTTTTGCAATCATTAGTTTTAAAAAAAAAGTAAGATTTGAAGAAAACAAAAAATTGATTTTACGGGCCAACTTTAAGGGGACGGGTGACAACACTTTAAATAAAATTTGTACCATCCTTACACGGAGAAAAAAGAGTTCCCAAAATCGCGAACAAGCGTTCATGAAAATTGGAACCTCGAACAAAGTGTTCAAATCCCATGGTACGATTTTGAAAAACGTACCATGAAATTTGAACACTTTGTTCGTGGTTCCCATTTTCATGAACGCTTGTTCACGATTTTGGGAACTCTTTTTTCTCCGTGTATATCGTAAAAAAACACAATTCGAAAAAAGGCTTTATATTTATAGACATTTTCAGTAGAACAAATCTATCTATATATAAAAAAATTCGACAGTTTTGTTTGAACGCGAATCAGTTCAATACGGAGCGTCGGATCGAGGTGCTCTTTGTTGCGTTGGGTTCGTATAAGCCCAAGGAAGGTTTATACGCTAACTAATTGACAATTTGGCCACTCTGGAACCGATTCCGGAGCATCCACAAATTGTATGGAGAAAGTTACGTAAAATCAAATTTTGATGACAGGAGGCTGAATAAGCAAAAAAGCAAAAAACGTCAACAAACGAAATAAAAGGCAGAAAGAAGTTTGTCGGATAAGGCTTGTTTGATACAAAATGCGAAAACTTTTGATTCCTGCTTCGTTTTCATTTTAAAATGCAATAATTTCTTGCCGGACTGTTTTATTGACTGCTTAACCGAAGAAAACTTCAAGATTTTTTTTATTTTCACTTTGGTTGAGGTTAGTTAAAAACATTTAAATTTTATTCAAATAATACCATAAATATATTCTTCAAAACAAATGAACTTGAATCCTATCTGAACATAATCCTATTTTTTTATTGAAGAGATCTTTTTTTTTAATATATAGGTTTATTTATTTTTAGAGTATCAATGTGTTATTCTGAAAGATCACATTTCCCAAATCATTCATCATTGAAGCCGCGAACCTCTTCCCAGACACCAACCACACCACGTTGGACATCTCTATCAAGAAGCTATAAATATAAAAATGTTTTATTATACACTTTTTTGGATACAACCCGCAACGATAAGTGGAGGTATTCCTCCCAAAGATGGTCAGGTGAGCTGGCGCCGATAGCGGTCGCGGGTTTTCCCCTCGGGGGAAGGACATAAAACTCATGTTATCTGACCAATTTTACATAGGTTTCAAGTGGAACGTCTTTCTCTCCCGTCTAATTAGATCGATTATCGCGGCTGTGGCCCAGAATGTTGTCAAGATCTTCTAGCAGGCAGCTGCCACCTGATTTGGACCCCTAGAGCAAACAGGTGAATCTAGGCACGAGACACTTTTCATTCGGAACGATCCGAGTCGATCTACGCTTTAATTGAATTATTTACGCTTCTTCATTAAGGGATGGCTTATCAACTTGGAAAGAAACATGACGATCCTCTGGCGCCTCCGAAATGTTACACAATTCTGCACTTATTCAATGTTTTATGTCCAAACTGACCAGCAGAGATCCAGAGTCCCGACCCGAGAAAAAAAGGATCAATGAAAAGAGGTCGACAGAGCGGTCCTTTTTTTCTACGCCTGTTTTGAAACACAGCCAGGAGTCAACGCTAGGCGCCACCAGTTATGGCTATATTGGGCGCCTCTCGAAGTCTTTATTGCCGTTCTGGCTAACTTTGCATTACCTTCAGGGTCGTCGTGCGTACCACCTAGGCAGCAGCCTGCCAAAGGAGGATTGGAAAAAACGGCCGGAAATCGCATGCCATAAGGTTTCAATGTCAAACGATACCTTTGGGTGTCGTTTGGCAGTAAATTGCTGGTGATTTATGGCACTACTTAAGGTGAGGTACAGGATTGTTCGTTTTGTTTAGGAATGAGTTTTGCAAAATTAGATAAGGTTTTGTTTGTTGTCACTACTTTCAATTTGAATATTTTAGGAACAATCGTGATTATTATGCGATTGTACAAATAAAGAATTAAAAGATTCGAAAGATTATACGACATTTACTGCATTATCCAGAGTTATAGAAACAATTTTAGGCGAAATTAAACCTGACTCTCAAGAGACTGTTCCTCAAAGCCGAGTTTTCAACATTATAATTTGACTAAATGAGACATGAATGTTTCACATTCAAGATTTACACTTCACCATCCTTTCAGGGAAAATTGCAAGGGGGTACTGAGCTTGATTCATTGAAGAAAAATAATTATTATTTTCTCAAACTATTGAAGTCACGTATTGCCACTAAAAAAAAAATCCGTTTTCGAAAACACTGACAGTTTCAGACTGACATCAAAGTCGGTAAAATCGACACCAGGGATGGAATAATCGCAAAAAAATCAATTTCGCTTGCGAACTTTCTTCACCCGCGAAAGAGAGAGGAGGCAAATCACTTAAAAGAAAATCGCTCCTGAACTTCTCCAAGAAAATCAATCTGCTGATGATCTTTTGTGAATTTCCTTGTCAGCACCACTTAAAAACGTTTTTTTCACTTTGTTTACACACATTGTCCATCTACAAAACGTGGCAGGTAAAATTTCGACGTGTGAAGTAACACTTGCAAGTGTAGTAGTGAAAAAGATGTTCCGCCAAATAATCAAGATGATGATTTTTTTAGATTCCTTTTACTGATCTTTCGTGTGCGAGAGCGGAGAGCCAAGCTCCCTTCGGATTTTTTCTCTTGATGAACGTCCAATGATTTTCTTTTGATGATGATTATTCCATCGCTGATCGACACTTTTTAGAAAATCCGAAGTTAAAATCGGAGTCAACAAATCTGAGAAGCTGGAGAAACCAACTCGACCAGAAAATCTTTTCCTAAGAATAAAGTTTTTCAAATATTTTAAATTATTTTTGTTTGGGCAACTACCAAAGTTGAAACTTGTTTGGACGAACCAGTGAGACAAAGTGGCTTCTTTAGTCTATGCAATTCACTACTTTTAGAACACGTCTCATATACTTTGTTTACAGGAACAGTCCCAGTTTCAACAGTTCACTGAATCACTCACTACTCTTAGCACAATTCTGTCTTCCTCCGCGAAGCAAAGTGCATCCCAGTCACTTTATCGAAATCGTCATCATGTTCAACCGGTAATCAAATCAACGCTGCTCGTATTGACACACATTTTCCGCCCAAAACATTCCCGCGGGCTTCCTTCACACATGTCGTAATCTAGAAAACGCACTCTGATAAAAACTTTATCTCCCGCGGGGGCCACCAGGAGTCTATCGCCGTATCGCGGTATCTCCGCGAAAAGATTGCCGGTATCACCTGGAGATTGGATGCGCTTTTTGGCGGGGAAAACGCGTTCGCGCCACTTTACCTTTGGTAGACCTGCAGCCGCAGTTGCAGCAGTTCCACCGGAAGCTGACGCCGGTGCCGTGCTGGTGGAAGTTATTGGAGTTGCGGAGGTGCTGCTCGGACAGCTCACGGAGACGCTGTTGTTGTTGGCGTCGGAGGGATTCCCAGCGGGCACTGGATTCACCGTCATTTTCATTCTGCACTGCGGGACCACTTGTTGAACACTTGAATTCCGTTTGGTAACACTTTGGAGTTTCACCGTAAGGATCTCGCGAAGAACCGTTTTGTCCAAGTCACGAGGAACATCTCACTGCGACTAAGAGCGGTGAAGTACGCGACTACCGAGCCACACAAATAAAGTACATATTGAACGAAATTGATGGGCAAAATTATAAAAATATTATATATCAAACGCAGCACGAACCAACCCGTTCCAAGAGTGTGGCTGGCATTCCTTCTTATCTTATCAGTGGGTTTGTTACAGTGAAATCACCCATCAACCACGGCAGGTAACTTATATCAAAACGCACACTCCATCATTGAATACACGAACCTCACACTCACAAACCCAACCCCCCAGACCGTTGATTTCGTAAGGATCTGCTACACACATAGGCGAATGCGGTTTGATATCAGAATCACAAAATGGTTTATAACTTCACGGAATGCTAGAGAGTGCTCGGTTCTCGAAATTCAAAAATCAGTCCGTTCAAAAAAACCTCAGCCTCGTACGTGCCCCGAGAACCGCCAAAACTCGTATGCGACCTCGAGTCTCGGCTGGGGCCAACATCCTACCCGATACCTAAAATAACCAAATCATTCAACATCTAGAGAGGAGGAAATGGTCGCGCGTACGAACTTTTTGTTTGCACTGTCTGTGCCTTGCCTCGGAGTTTGGTTTGAGCAGAGTTTTGTACCGAGAACAGCCAGCCAGCCAGTTCCAGCCGGTCCGGGGTTGACCCGCGAACGGGCCATGTGGTGGGGGCAGGGATGCCAGTCAAGTCAAAATATCATTGCTGATTTTTTTTTTCAGTCTTTGTTAGTTCATGACGGCAATGCTTACGATATTCATCAATTCATTTAGCCATTTTATCCCTCTACTATCTAACTTTTATTTCCCATTTTATCCGTGTTATGTTCATTTGTTGTACGAAAATCTTTCATTTTCAATATTTTCAATGCATTTATGTCGTTTAACTTTCGATCTTCAGGATGGACCTACAATATAACCCTATGTTTTATCTATTCATCGTTGTGTTTATTTAGTTTACCAGCCACTTTTTTTTTGCATGTTTTTACATTTATTTTTACAAATATACAAAGTTAATGTCCTTTGGCTCAATCCGATGTCTAAGCGGGCAAAAACTAAAAAAGAAAAGAAAAATGGAAATAGTTGTTATCCAATATTCTTAGTCAGTTTGACTTAGAATATTAGATAATAATAGATATTATATCTCAGTTTTGACGATTTTTTTTTTGCAAGAAACAAGGCTGATGCAAATATTTTTCAAAGTTTTTGTCCCTCGGCTCCGGGCGGGGTCGAGGGTAGGGGTGAAAAAATAAAAAAAAAATAAAAAATCAAAATAAAAAGCCATACTTTCAACATTTTAATGAAAAAAGTGCTTTGCAATCATTAGTTTTTTCAAAAAATGTAAGATCTTGCGAAAAAAAAATTGCGGAGCCAAACATTGAAAACTTCCAAAACTTAAAAAGATTTTTTAATTAACCCAAACATTCTTAAATTGATTCTAAACGTAGGGGAATGCATTTAAAAATTGATTTCAGATGATTGCAGTTACAATTCCATTGAAATTTTGATTTTTTTTGAAAAAAAAAATAATTTTTTGTCTCCTGATTTTTCGGGCAGACTTTGAAGGGCTGGGGAGACAAAAAATTGAAATAAAATTTGTACCAGCTTAAATACATTTTGCAGTACTGCATACCAAAATTTCACAATAATTCAAGAAATTTAGTCATGATAAAAACTATTAAAACACAGGAAAATGCATTTTAAATTGTTTTCAAAATTGTTTACACGTCTACTGAAATTTTGAAGTTTTTTGAAAACATAATATTTTTGCCCCCTGAGTTTTTTGAGTTAATATTGAAGGGGTGACATAAACTTTGAACAATATTTACAACGGCCTTAATGGCAGGAGCGAAAAGTATTTTATTTTTTTTCTCATCTTTATTCGATTTTTTTTGTACATGTTAAGATTTCGACGTGGGCTAAATTGAGAACGGTAACTTGTGTGGCTTTTAATTCCGCACCTGTTGACCTTAACAGATCTGAAAAAAATCGATAGCAATCCTGAGATATTCAACAAAAACAGTTAAAACTCCGTGCAAAGTTGTTTCTCATTATACTAAAGATTCGATCTGATCGTGCGCTTGGCACATCCTGAAAATTGCTGCAATTGCGACAACTGACCCAAGGGAATTAATTCAGAGGACGTTTTGTCACACGTACATGCCCGAGTGCTGTTTATATTTAAATTATAATTTGGGAGTCTGGCAACCGAATTCTATCAAGTTTCGGACAAAAAACTCAAAACGGTCAGTGTTTGTTATTGTTTACATTGCATGCTCTAGTTTTTGTTTACTCAAGCCAACCAAATCCGTTTTTCTCGAAACATCAAAACGGTGGGTGTGACAAAATAGCACGATCACTTCGATGTGGACAAAAATTTGATTTGAATCTGCAGAGGAACAATCACTGATGTATTTTAAAGACTAATTTGGAAAAGACTGTAATGATTTGGTTACTCCGTCTAATGCTAATCCAGGCAACCCTCCATGGAGATCGACTAATTTTCAAACTAATTAAAACAAAAAATATTTTTAAAATTAAATACCTTAAAAAGGCCCACGATTCGATTCGCCACAAAAGAGGGGAGGAGTTCTTAAAACGTAGCATGTCATTGAAAGATATTTAAACAAAGTCCAAGAATGACAATTTGAAATAAGCAGAAGCCACACGGCTCTGAAAGACTTTAAAATCTGGCAACCCTGCCCCTTAGGCTAACCTCCGAGCGGAGGAAAGAACCCACTTTGCAAACAACAAATTATCCGCAGTCCACGGGCGCAAAGCGTCGTTTCCTCACCGGAGGTTTTTTAAGGTGTTTGATGTTTGTTTGCACTAAATTCTCTTTCGCTCATATTACGGCTTTACGGCCTTCTGCCGGGCAAACAAAACTTGTGGCCGTACTTCGCGTGTCTTCGTCGCTTCGTAGGAATATCTGGAAGAGTGCAGAACCAAGCCGCATTTGTCGCACGTTGTTCCGCACAACTTGAATGCAATAGAGGGCGGTTTATTTTTGGTTCGGGGTTTTTTGCTCTCTATTTGTTTAGGCTCAATCTGTTACATTAAGAGCGGGAAGAATGGCCATGCCTTGAGCAATCTCACGTAGAACAATGCGCCATTCATTAAAGAATTTGTCCTCACGTCGGATATCGCTAACCTTAATGAACCCATCAGCGGGCGAACACATCCTTCAGCAGGCCATCGGGAACCTGGACTGACCATCCCAGCGCGAAGAAGGTAGCAGTTTATGGTGGCAGTTTTACGACACTCAATGTGCGCCTATGTGAGCAGCCCTGATCAATGCGAGGAGGTTCCCACATCGGTCGTAAAGTTCGATAAGATAAGTGAGTTCCCGAACCCCCTCGGCCAACCAACGCCCGGGGTAAATAAAGTTATTGGAAATCAATAAAGCCATCAGGACAAACACGCAAACGCAACGACGCTTCGAAGCGCGCGCGCGGATCGGATCAAAATGGGACCGTTTGGATAAACATCTTTTTTTGGGAAACGGATCGAATTTCAGAATGGCATGTGGCCTTTTGGCGGGTCAAGCCAAGTTTGGTCTATTGAACCTATTTGTTCAGGTCAAATGATCATGATTCGCACCTTCAATGTTTGCATTTAAAAGTTTTTTGAAAATTATTTTTTCAATGCTTAAAAAAATCGAGGTTGATGATTAAGCTGTTTCTAAATAAAGCCATACTAGGGGAACCCTTTCTAATCAAAAACCTATCTTCGTCATAGGGAGAATTTGATGCTCGATTAAAGCTCCAAAAATACTATTTAGGCTATAAACTTCCAAACAACAGCACCGCCTCGAGTAAGCACGCAAATGTATGCCACCTACTGGCCAAAAAGATCAAATTTAATGCAGTTTTGATCATAATTTCTATTTTGCGAGACCATATCTCATTATTTTGTTTGCACACACATCGTAAGATGAGAGCATAACTGCTTAACGAATCTCGCCATCAATATTTTTTCACTTGCGTTTAAGTTTTCAAAGCGCTTAAGATATGAAATTGCTTCCAACTACCGGCAACATGTTCTTTTGAACATTAGTTAGACACTCACTTGAAAAATAATCCCGACACATGTAAATAATTAGTAAGCGCTATCAAAAAAACAAACGCGTCAAGTCTTTTGACGTTTGAAAGCTGAAGAAAACCGAGCGAGAAGCGAAGGCAAATAAAGAACAAAGGGTGGCCACCAACACCACCAGAATGCTGTTGGAGTGAGCCAGTGCTGCCAGGAAACTTTCTCTATAAATGCTTCTTTTCGTAAGTGTTCGCTTAAAATTCCATCACAATTGGCAGCACTAAGCAGACCCAAAAGAGCACTGGGAGAAAAAAGGACTAAGCTGAAAATAGAAAAATTGGCATGGCCCAATGCATTCTCGTCTGATTAGAATACATTTGGGAAATATTTTGTTTAAATGCTTGCAAAAGGAATAGAATAACTTTTAGTAAAAGTAAAAATAAACAGAAATGTTCACAAAAAGTTGCTCTACTTGTTGGTGTACTTGGTTTTAGTAAATTTCAAGGAACACTCCAGATTATACAGCATTTCAAACACGACCGCTTGTTAGGCTTAAAATTGATATATTTCCACTAATCGTTGACTTTTCCTTAAAGTTTAAAATCCGTGTATGCTTTAAAAGCTGTTATCTTAATTATAGATGTCTTAACGATGAATACTTCTTTTGGCTAAAAAAAATGCGGGTTTTGGTCCCCTACAACAAAAAGTCTTGAAAATCAAAAAATATCTATTTTGAGTAATTCTCTACGATATCGGTCTTTTTTCTTCAATTTTAATTTTTGTATTTTTTAATCCAACTGAAACTTTGTTGGTGCCTTCGGTATGTCCAAAGAAGCCATTTTGCATCATTAGTTTGTCCATATAATTTTCCATACAAATTTGGCAGCTGTCCATACAAAAATGATGTATAAAAATTCAAAAATCTGTATCTTTTGAAGGAATTTTTTGATCGATTTGGTGTCTTCGGCAAAGTTGTAGGTATGGATACGGACTACACTGGAAAAAAAATGATACACGGTAAAAAAAATTGGTGATTTTTTATTTAACTTTTTATCACTAAAACTTGATTTGCAAAAAAACACTATTTTTATTTTTATTTTTTGATATGTTTTAGAGGACATAAAATGCCAACTTTTCAGAAATTTCCAGGTTGTGCAAAAAATCATTGAGCGAGTTATAAATTTTTGAATCAATACGGATTTTTTCAAAAATCGTAATATTGGTCGCAAAAATTTTGCAATCAAAAAGTACCTTAGTGAAATTTTGATAAAGTGCACCGTTTTCAAGTTGAATCCATATTTAGGTGACTTTTTTAAAAATAGTCCCAGTTTTTCATTTTTTTAAATAAGTGCACATGTTTGAACACTTTTAGAAAAAATAGTTTTGAAAAGTTGAAAAAATTCTCTATATTTTGCTTCTTCGGACTTTGTTGATACGACCTTTAGTTGCTGAGATATTGCAATGCAAAGGTTTAAAAACAGGAGAATTGATGTTTTCTAAGTCTCACCCAAACAACCCACAATTTTTCAATTTCGATATCTCAGCAACTAATGGTCCGATTTTCAATGTTAAAATATAAAACATTCGTGAAATTTTCCGATCTTTTCGAAAACAATATTTTCAAAATTTTCAAATCAAGACTAACATTTTAAAAGGGCGTAATATTGGAACTGGGAAAGATTTACTTTTTTTTTACTTTTTGATTGCAAATTTGATTTTACATCGAAAAATGAAGTTGAAAAATTTTTGCGACCAATATTTCGATTTTTTGAAAAAATCTGTATTGATTCAAAAATTCATAACTCGCTCAATGATTTTTTGCACAACCTGGAAATTTCTGAAAAGTTGGCATTTTATGTCCTCTAAAACATATCAAAAAATAAAAAAAATAAAAATAGTGTTTTGTTGCAAATTTTTTTAGTGATAAAAAGTTAAATAAAAAATCATCAAATTTTTTTACCGTGTATCATTTTTTTCCAGTGTAGTCCGTATCTATACCTACAACTTTGCCGAAGACACCTAATCGATCCAAAAATTCCTTCAAAAGATACAGATTTTTGAATTTTCATACATCATTTTTGTATGGACAGCTGCCAAATTTGTATGAAAAATCATATGGACAAACTAATGATGAAAATTGGCGTCTTTGGGTATACCGAAGGCACCAAAAAAGTTTCAATCGGATAAAAAAATACAAAAAAAATCGAATGACCGAAATCCTAGAGAACTGCTCTTTTGGGAAATTGAGTTCTTCTGATTTTTTTTAATATCGGAAAGATTATTTTACGTGTACCTGAATAGCCCTCATCAATACCTACAACTTTGCCCAAGACACCAAATCGATCAGGAAATTCCTTCAAAAGTTACAGATTTTCAAATATTTACGTACCATTTTTAATGGACAGCTGCCAAAATTCTATGGAGATTTGTATGAGTAAACCAATGACACAAAATGGCTTATTTTGTGAGGGAAGGCCCCCACAAAGTTTGAGCCAAATCGTAAAATACAAAAAATAAAAATGGTCGAAATTGGCCGATTTCATAGAGAATTGCTCAGCTATGGTTTTAACAATTAAATGAAACTCACGTTTTAAAAAAAAAATACACTAACCAATTTGTTTTACAATTATTAGTTTTCGCAATATCTTAGCATCGAGAAAAATCGTGATAATAAAGCATTAGCGATGCTGTACATCGGAGTTATACGAATTTTTATAAAACATATTTTTTATAGAGCTCAAACATGCTTAATATGATTTTCAACGAAGGAAAATTATGTTCAAATTGTTTTCAGTTGTTAAGACTTCTATTACCATTAATATTTTTAAAAGCTTTACAGGAAAAAAATAATAATGGCTCGATTTTGAAGGGAATTTTGAAAAATAATTGCAATGCACAGTGGTCCAGATCGCAAAATTAACCTTCCTACGGTATTGGGGTCCTTTTCGGCCTTTTTGAAAATTAATTTTGCAATAACTTTTGCTATATACATGCTAGAGCCTTGAAATTTTCTGACATTAAATTTATAGTATAAATACACATTACACAAAACTACTTTACTAGTCTTAGGCCATTGCACAGTGGTCCAGATCGCAAAATTAAGTGGAAAACGGATTTTCCGAAAAATGGTGAAGTTTTGGAGTTTTGGTGTCTCCAGAAGAGTTGTTGCAAATGGAAAGGGGCAACTTTTGGTTTGGTTGAAAATTAGGGTGGTTCACTATTAGGGTGATTTTGAAAATCTAACTTTTCAGGAATATTTTTGGGATTTTTTTTGTCTTCTAGAAAGTTGTTGAGCTTGCAAATTCAAGCAACTTTGTCGAAGACACCAAAATTTTATCTCGTAATCTACGCCTTCTACGACCAAATTAATAGAAAGCATCTGAGCAAACCTTCAAAAATGATAATTTTACATGGAAACCCAAAATATGAGCAAAAATCGATTTTGCGACACTTTGGCTCAATTCTGAGGGCAGATTCAGATTCAGCGGGCAAAATTACATGGAAAAACATATATTTGGATAATTTTCGAATTTCGTTAGGGTGGTCCCATATGGTTTTCCCTCGAAAATTAGCCTTTTTCAAAGGAAGATATCTCGAGTTTAAAGAAAAACACCCCTGAGATTTTTTCAGCGTTTGTAGGGCTGGATCTCCTCTTTCAAATGCAACCTGGTGCTTAAAATTTGGCTTGCGCCTTTTCGAGATATTTAAGTTTTAAATTTGCATCTTTTTTGCCTTAAAATGGCTGTAACTTTTGACCCTTAAGTCCAAATTGACCTGTCAAAAAATGAAATTGTTTGTTTTTTAGAGCTCTAAAAGTATCCCCATTATCACTTTTCTCTAAAACTTAACCCTGAATTGCCACATTCAAAAAACTGATTTTTGAAGGTTTGCTCAGATGCTTTCTATTAATTTGGTCGTAGAAGGCGTAGATTACGAGATAAAATTTTGGTGTCTTCGACAAAGTTGCTTGAATTGACAAGCTTTCCAGAAGACAAAAAAAAATCCCAAAAATATTCCTGAAAAGTTAGATTTTCTAAATCACTCTAATAGTGAACCACCCTAATTTTCAACCAAACCAAAAGTTGCCCCTTTCCATTTGCAACAACTCTTCTGAAGACACCAAAGCTCCAAAACTTCACCATTTTTCGGAAAATCCGTTTTCCACTTAATTTTGCGATCTGGACCACTGTGCAATGGCCTAAGACTAGTAAAAAACAGTTTTTGTTCAGCTTTGGTCAAGATCGATGAAGGGGGGGGGGGACAAAAAACTTAATTTTATATTGCTGCTGAGTTTACGAAAGGTTTTATAACTTTTTCCGATCGTTAAAAAAAAAAACAAAACAAAACAAAAAAGTAAAAAGCATACAATGCCTTCTAAATACAGTCAACTCTCTCGTTGTCGATATTGAAGGGACCGTCGAAAGCGGGAGACATGAATTTATAGAACGAATTATCAAAGCATTCTACTTGAAGTGACTGAAAAATGTATTGATTGCTTTAGCAATATTAAAATTGAAACTTGAAAACTTGAAATAAAATTGACATAATATAGTTAAAAAATAATATTGAATCAAATAAGGCCATGTTTATTTCAAGTTTTTGTTTTTGTATTGACTAACATTTAAATTTTCAGTGAAAAAACTTTTTAAATCGATTGTAAACTATTCAGAATACATTGCATAATGCTTATTTATGTTTTTGATAAAATAAAGACTTTTTTTAGCTTTTTTCAATTTTTGAATTTTGGGACCACATTGGATTAGGAAAAAGAAAATTATCATAAATTAATTGATATTTTGCAAATTTTCGGTAGCAGCATAACTGTAATGATGTATAAAGCATTTTTGGATACGTTTCGCCTATTTTTTGTAAAACAGGTGCAGCGACCTCAAATTTAAATCATTAAATTTGTCCATTTTTCGAACCTCACTACAGTTCTGACCATGCGCGCTTACGCAAGCATAAATAATTTTACCCGTCGACTCGTGTTGCGCGACAAACAATTAAGCTTATGTACAGGTGTGGATCATGAGTCATCCTCACCTGAAAAGCCCTTTATTAAATTTCGCCAATTGTTAGGCAATCAAAAAAAAAGGTTAAGCTTTCAATTATGAATGTGCAATGTTATTTCACAGGGGAAATTGAGGGTGTTTCAGGAACATAATTTTAATATTCCAATAACATAATTTAAAGTTTCACGACAATGGTTCGAACCCATGACTTCCGATTTTGAGGTGTACTCACTACGGAAAGTCATGAAGAATTGCAGAGGTCTGCATAATTTAATTCATGAGGTTCATCGATGCTTCTCATCGAAACGGACCACTTTTAGCAGAACAAAATTTAGTAGAGTTTTCGGGGACTGACTATAAAATCCCCAAAATTCTTGAGGAGGGCAGTTAGTTCCAGTCAGTTCCAGCCAGTTCAAGCCCAGTCCAGTTCCAGATCCTGAAGAAGCCCCAGACCAGCCGGACCCGCCAGCAGCCACCAGTAGCAGAGGCCCCAGTCCAGCCGGACTTAGCGGTGGAGGCCGCAGTCCGCCGGGACTTAGCCGCTGTGAAGAGTCCGCCGGGACTTAGCCGCTGTGAAGAGTCCACCCGGGACTTAGGAGTTCGGGGTCTGGCATGGCTCGGCGCATTGGTCTGGAGGACAAGTCTGGCTTCAACGTAGAGAACTGGCTCGACGAAGATCTTAATGCAAAGTGATGTGATCGTGCGCGTAAAAGTTGAAAGTGTTACCGCAAAAATGTAATCTTCAAAAAGTGTAATATACAGATAAGTGAAGTTTACTGATCTGTTTTGACTCTACAAGTAAATATCACAAAAATCCTGAAAGCCTAAACCGCTCGGGCCGTTCAGGTGGTGACTAGCGGAAAGCAACGCTGTGTGTGTTTGGACACGCCATTTTGATTGGACAAAACCGAGAGTTGAAAATGTGACTATGTGTGAAAATTAATGAACAAAATGATTTCGCGAAGTAACAAACAGTTAAAATAGTGTAAAAAAAAAACGTTAAATTGAAGAAAATGTTATGTGAGGAGTTCTAAGATGGAAGCAAATATGCAGCAGTACGAGATGGAACCAAAACGGGCTCGACCAATGGCAGAAGCATCGAAAATTTCAAAACCGGCCAACGATGGACAACACTAGGGATTCAACAATGACGAGATCATCTGGATCAACTGGAGACGAAATTCGGCCGCATCGGACACCCAAGAAGACGACCATGGAAATCTGGCAGTTTAGGGTGAGTAAACAAAAGTTATACCGAAATTTGATGTAAATAGTTAAAAACACGCTTAAAAGGGTGCACAGCAACCAAGGAAGTTGTTGTCTTCTTATGCCAAAATTGACAAACTTACGGACCCAATCCTGCACAAATCTGATTGTAAAAACAGGCAAATTTTGTTGTAAATCACTTAGTAGACAGTACTTTAGGGGATGAATAAAACATTATATCGATAGTTCCCGTAGTTTCGAAAATACTAAAATATCTGTAACAAAAAACTTGGTGCAAAAGCTCTTGTTGATGTGCACCGTTGATGGCGAATTTGGAGATGACGGATTTAATCCAGCTTATTCCAGAATTTGATGGGTCATTAGACTCACTGGAGCAATTTTTAATATTAATAGAATATTATGCTGATCAAATTCCTGAAGGCGAAGATCAAAGTAAATTTTTAAATGTTGTTTTTATGAAACTAAAATTTAAAGCAGCAGCACGTATTAACCGAATTTATGCAAGCACTTGGGAAGAAACCAAGGCAAATTTAATTAGAGAGTTTGGTATCAAAACTACTTTTGGTAGTATAATTGAACAAATTGAAACTCTGAAACAAGGACGGGATGAATCATTTAAATCATATGCAGGAAGAGTTCTTGACATAAAATACGAAATCATAAAAATTGATCAAAGTTACAACGAAAATTCATTTACAGCTTATTGCTTAAAAAGCCACTTTATAGTTGGAATTATAAATAATGAAATCAAAGCAATTGCCACTAATAACCGTCATATGAAGTTGGAAAATTTGCTAGAATTTTTAGAAAATGAACGAATTGACAGAGAGTCTTTAAGAACTCTCGAACAAAGGTTACTTGCTAGTACTGAAAATTCAAACCTTAATTTTGACAGAAAATTCAGAAATTTCAGGAACAATAAAAATAAAAAAATTTATCAAAGAAATAATTATCAAGCTAACAAATTTTATGAATGTTATAAAACGAAAGTGCAAAGAGCACTTTAAAACGAACTTATACAAATAGTCGACGCAATAAAAATCAAATTCCAAATAATTTTAAACTGCAATTTAACGAATACATTCCACCACATGAAACATTAAAAATCAATTTCAATAATGATTCAATATTTTATGCAAATATTGCTACCTTGGCAAATCCAACAAAATTTCACAAATTTATAATAATTATAACTATCATGGAATAGTAGAAGATACAGTAGGATCTGTAAATATGATTTTATTGATAGGAAATTCAAAATACGAGGAAAAGTTTTACATTTTGAAGCATTTTGCTGATGTTGCAACTCTTGGAGCACATTTTCTAAAGAAATACACCTTATATATTAGTCAAAGTTTCGACAACATAGTTTTACGAACGCCTGACACAAATAATATGCAATATAATAATCATGAAATGACCAATTTATTTAGAATCAATGACATTGAAAATATAAACAAAGTAAATATGGCAGGTATTGAAGCAAATAGTTATGACAATTTTAATACAAATTATGATGAAAATAATGGAAATAATTATGATAATGACAATGGCTGCAATGGCAGAATCCAACCGTGCATTGAAGAGTATTATGGTGATCAAATTGAAATTGATGATGATAACCAAGATTACCCAAAAGAGATGAATTTAGAAAATGATCGGGATTATGATGTGATTGAAAACATGAAGCATGAGAAACTTACAGGCAATGAAAGAATGAGAAAAATTTATGAATTGGTTAAAACAGACCACTTGAAAGGCGATATCAATCAAGAAATTAATAATATTTTGAATGATTTTAATGAAATATTTTATTTAGAGGGTGACGAGTTGACTTATACCAATTTAACCATGCACGATATAGAGACAACAACTGAAATTCCAATTAATAAAAGACAATATAGATTTCCTGAAGCTACCAAGAAACACGTAGAAGAACAAGTGGAAGAAATGCTAAAATTAGGGATAATACGCCCAAGTAAAAGTCCGTGGAATGCACCGGTATTATGCATCCCAAAGAAAGACTTAGACGCCGAAGGCAATAAACGCTACAGAATTGTAGTGGATTTTCGAGACCTAAATACAATAACTAAACCATTTGTGTATCTATACCGCTTATTAGCGAAATTTTGGACAGTATTGGAGAAGCTCGATATTTCTCAACCATTGACTTGAAATCAGGATTTTATCAAATCCCAATTAACCCAAAGGATGCTGCGAAAACCGCTTTTTCAACATTTTTAGGACATTATGAATTTTTAAGAATGCCAATGGGACTGAAAAATAGTCCATCAACATTTCAAAAATTTACATTCACACTTATTTATGAAATACAACCAGTTAATGCGTTTGTATACTTGGATGATATTATTGTATTCGGTAGAACTATCGAAGAACACAATGAAAATTTATATAAAGTTTTGAATGCATTACATGAACATAATTTAAAAGTTGAACCATCAAAATGTAAAATTTTACCCAAAGAAGTCAGATATTTGGGTCATATTATTAATGAAGAAGGTATTCGACCAACTAGTGAAAATATTGATACAATCAAAAACATGAAAAGGCCGCAGACGATTAAAAATGTGAGATCATTTTTGGGAACTATTAATTTTTATGGAAAATTTATTCCAAACATTGCAGATAAACGTAAGCCACTTAATGCATTATTAAAGAAAAATGTGAAATTTATTTGGACACAAGAATGTGAAAATGCTTTCGAAGAATTAAAGAACTATTTAATTTCAGAACCAGTTTTAGTTAGACCGAACTACAATGACAAATTTGTTTTGACAACTGATGCTAGCGATTATGCTATCGGAGCAGTTCTTACTAATGAGAAATCAAATGATCACCCTATCGCTTACGCAAGTCGTGCGCTTATCGGGGCAGAAAGAAATAATTTTACTATCGAGAAGGAACTACTAGCTATTGTTTGGGCAGTAGACCACTTCAAACATTTTATCTATAACCAAGATTTTATCGTTTACACAGATCATAGACCGTTGGTAGCTCTATGGCATTTGAAGGAAACTTCACCAACTTTGACAAAACTTCGTTTGAAAATCCAAGGCATTGGATGTGAAATTCGTTACAAGCAAGGAAAGGACAATGTGGTTGCAGATTTTCTCTCACGTTTAAATAATGATGAAGATCATGCAGATGATAAACAAGCATCAAAATTAGTAGCAATTACAACTCGTCAACAAGCAAAACAAAATAGACAAAATATTTCAGATAATTTTTTTTTTTTCCTTGGATGGCCCACCTCTTACCCATACACAGTTTTTGTAGCATGGAAGGTTTACGAGCAGATATCTTTCGATAATTCGTCGTTCGTATTTTGAGAGTGTCCTGTAATATTGACTCTACTTCCGTGTATGCCCATCCATTTCTCTCGTGTCCTATCTCAAGGCGCTCTAACAAATCCTTTGTCGAGTCATTTTATCAATCAGATTGCAGTATTTTTATCCATTTAGGGTATTGGAACCATTTGCTATTCCACGCACATATGAGCCCATAGGGTTAAACCGCGCCCAGATTCGCGTTACTTTTGAATAAATTTATCATATGCGGCCCAAAGTGATCCCATGCGATGTGTACCGATAATGAAGATGGCCGACCGTCATAACGTGCTCTTCGTCACAGTACCATCGTGGGTCACTTCTACTCCAACGGCCGTTGCCGTACAAACTCCTTGCAGCTCCGTTTAAACTCGTTTATGTTGCTCGTCATCTTTGCTGCCTCTGGAAGCTGGTTGTATAGTTTAAAACCTTTGTAAAACAACGAGTTCTGTGTACAAGCCTTCCTCCAAATCTGCAACCTGAGATCGTCAGCTCCTCTAGTGTCGTGCTCATGGATATCCCTTCCGCGTACCATGGCCTCCGTCAAGTATTGTGGTGCCATCCTTTCCTTCACACGAAAAACAAAAACAAGTGTGTTGTATTCGATCCGTTGCTTCACCGACATCCACTGCAAACATTCGAGCATGCTCCGTCTTGGTGTCAGTCGATCACATCTAAGGATGAGCCGCATGATTTTGCTCTGGAGAACTTGCATCCTCTTCATTTGCCGTTGTGTTGCCAAGAACAAGATCGATGAGCAGTAGTCGAAGTGCGGCGCGATCAGCGAGTTGTACAACTGAACCTGTCAAGTAACGATTAATCCTACACAAAACACCAAACTTTCGTGCTGCTTTCCGAATAGTGTAATCGATGTGTTCGTTGAAGTTCAGCTTCTCGTCCAGCATGGCTCCGAGGTATTTCATCGTCTCGACACGCTCCACGATTCCTCCATCCATATGTACGCTCCTTCTGCAATCCTTGGTCCAGTGGCGTACTAAGGGGGGGGCGGCGGGGGCGGCCCGCCCCGGGTGTCACCCATCTTGGGGTGACACCCAAGCTGATGGGGTGACACCTGACTCGGACGAAGAAAAAAATATAATTGACCTAAAATATGTTCATAAAAAAATCATCAAGTATCTAACTAATATAAACAAAACATACAACTTAAATTTTCTGAAACATTCATTTTAGATGGGGGTGACACCCAAAAGTAACACTCATGTTTTAGAATATGTTAATATAGTATGCTTATAATGATGAAGTTAAGTATTCACAGTTAGTAAAAGTGCATGTTTATATGAAGACTGAAGACTTCAAAAATTTAATTTTCAGGGGTGACACCCGATCATCAAATAAATAAATTTTGATAAAGGTACTAATATGTAAGGGGTGTCACCCCTATATTATTAATGTACAAGCTTATAAAAAGAGTTAAATGGAAAATGTTTTCTCATAAAAATGTTCTTGTGACAAACCACTCTTGAGTTTGATTTTTTTTTTAATTTTCTCGGAATGTGGGTTTATTTTTGTTTTCTTCGGCAATGTATCAATTGAAAGCAAGAATAATAAAAAAATCACTTAGAATTGAAATACTAATAAGACAACTGTTTGCTATCAAAACTGGAAGCTAATAAAAGGGTGCAGAAAACGGCAAATTATTTTAATGACAATCAGGGATGGAGTAGTCGCCAAAAAAACTGTTTCGCTTGCGAACTTTCATCACCCGGAGCCGAAACACGCAAGAACTTAAAAAAAATAATCAGTTGAAGATTTTTTTGTGAGTTTGATTGTTAGCAACACTTAAATTATTTTATATCGTTTTACTTACATACATTGTTACTCTACGAAATGAGACAAGCCATTTTTCGACGTATGAAGTTACATCTGAAAGTGTAGTAATGAAATCGGTGTTTCACCGAACGGACTGATGTTTTTTTGGTTACATTTTCCTTTTCGATTTTTTTTTATTTGGACATGTTCTTTTATTCATGTATTCAATTATTTTATATAAAATTCACCGTATTTCTTTTAGGAAGGTCAAAGTATAACCTGATTTTTAGATTTAATAAAATGTTTTAAATTTCAATATATATCAAGATTTACGTCCGTCTCAATCCCTTTTCATAAATTTCCTTCTAATAAAATTGCCTGTGCAAAAAATAATTGTTATTCAATTCGATACATTAATTCAATTAAGTTTAAGGTTTGTTTCACCGAATTTAAGATTTTTTGGAAAGTAATCTATTTTTCAGTTTTACAAATATGTATGTACAGAAATCCCTTTTGTAAAGAAACATTTTATTTACTACTCTTTTCAATTTGAATGAATATTGAAACAAAATCTAAAAAATAAATTTAATCAAAAATTACATCAGAGAAATTTATGTTTTGCAAAACAATGCATATTATGATGTTTTCGGAAATCAGTGTTTAAATGTAGAAAAAAATCCAAATATTTTTTTTCTAAATCTAAACGATCTTACTGGAAGAAAACACACGCTTTTTCAATTAATAAATATTCCAGCCAAAATCTTTACTAGGCAATAATGAGAGATACAAAACAATCTTAACGTTACCATTGTTTTCTTTTTCATTAAATTGACAGAGAATATTTAAAATTGAAATTTCTTAAAAAATGTATTTAATTAGATTCTTGTACCAAATTTTAACATTTCATAATTATTAATAAAAGATAAAAAAGATGAGGAATAAACTTACAAATTATATGAAATATAATTGTATCATCTTTTTTTTGTTATTCGGGTAGTAGAATTTAATATGAAAATAATAATTTTGATGGGAAATTTAATGACAATTTCAAATAGGTACGAAAAATCCGAATTCGTTTCCTAAACAACATTTATTAGGATTATGATTTTTTTGTTGTTTATAATGATTAAAATTTGTAACTCCTTCTTGTTAGATAGTATTGATTTCAGATAGATAACATGATTCGAGATATTATTTGCAAAATATCGCCATTTGTCAGGTTAATTTAAATTTGTTTATTGTTTATTATTTTTGTTTCAATGAAATTGTTTTATCGAACTTTCCTTCGACCGAGCACTAACGGCCACGTTTTAAATTGTATATTAAAAATTGTCAGGCAGATCCGAAGGGGTCCACAGAATTATGATTTTGAAATTAATAAAATTTACTTCTGAATATAGTTAGAATCTATGTTTCAACGAAGGAAATTTTTTTTTTCCATTACCTTCCCTTCACTTATATTTTTTAGTTTTTAACGTTTAATAAATCTTTAGTTTTTAACGTTTAATAAATCTTTGGAAAATGTGCTAATGCTTATTCAATATTTTCCGAATACTCATAAATATATTAGGTATTAAAATGTAATTGTAGATTCTTATTGTTTTTATTAAATTTCATGTTTTTTTTATTATTTTTGTTTATAAAAGCACTTATTCATCACAACTTCATAAGAAGAATCCTAAATTGGCCGGATTCCACAGTAATCTAAAGACCAGCCCGCGAGACCAGCGTGCAAATCTCTATATCATTTTAGCAACTGTCCATACAAAAATTGTAAGTTAGAGTAAGACTCGGCAAGAGTGCCCAACAACCTTTTCAAATCCTAAAAAAAGCAAAGCAATCCACTTTAACATGTTCAAGCAATCCACTTTTCAAACCCTATTATAATTGAAATAAACAAAAAAAGCATCCATGCCAAAAACGTTGGATATTTGAACAAATATCCTAAATTATGATCAATTAAAAATATAAATTAACGAAACATTAAACTACTTGTCACAAAAACCATTTTGATATCTTCACATGCAATTTAGTTGAAAAACAGCAAAAAAGGTGGAGTAATCGTCAATTACATTAAAATACAGAATGCGCAATCTTTGCTCGTACTGTTGCCGTGCTTCTAGATTATATGAAAATCCTTGTATTCGATTTTTTTTGTTTTAGATTATAATAAATTTAAGATAATCAAAAACACATCTTTTGATTTTATGAAAGAGATAGTCAAAAAATTTCATGGCGGTATGATACAAAATGCGATTTTAAAAAAATATTAGGATGTTTTCATAGCACTTTCAAAAGCATTTTTTTGTTTTTATTTTCAAAATAATTATATAGTAAACTTAACTATTGTAAAGTTTTTTGAAAATTACTAAAAGGCATTATTTTAAAGTTAAAGGCAATAAAGGACCAATGCATTTTTTTTTTAAAGCAGTCCCAAGTATGTACATTTTTGTTGATTTGAAAAGATATGAAATTCTTTTACTTAAGATTTTGGAAATTTTAAAATTCAAAATAACAAAGGTATTTTCATGTTTTTCAAATAGTTTTCATTTTTCAATGGAAGTTTTTTCTAAATGTTTTTTTGTCAGAAAGGTTATATCTCAACTATTATTTTTCTGATTTTTTCAAATTCTGCAACTGTTTCCATAAATGGGCACTCTCTTGAAAAATGAAAATAATACTTATTTTTCTGAAATTAAATAAATAAAATGAATTAAGTTGTTTGACATGCGTTGAGTGTTCCAGTGTTAAAATAAAGCTTTAAATATTAAATATATATATTTGTTCATTTGAAAATCAGATTTTTTATAATATTAAAGTTACAAATACAAAGATGCGTGAAAATCCATTGAATACCATTGAATACCAATTAAAAAAACTGAGTTGACTCCATTCTTTTTGTGAGTGTTTTCAAGTCAAGGCAATATTAATATATTGACAAATATTGAAAGGTGAATCTACCTCTACCTTCAGTCTTAAAAACAAAAAAAAGATTCTATTTTCAAGGAAAATTCAAGGCAAAATGTCTCAAGTATTTGGATTCAGTGTTAACCACTTTTTTTTAGTTCTGATGTTTTGATTGATGGGAAAACATGCATCAAAATATTTGCACAATAAAAAAAATAACATTTCAATTCTCATTTAAAGACATCACCGAGTTCTTAATCTTTCCGGAATCAATTTTTAATTTATAAAATAATTAAAAATAAACTTTTAAATATGTATTTTAAAAAATTAAACCATTTTAAGATTTTTTGAACAAATTGTTTTTTTAAATAAACAAATCTATTTAAAGCAAAAAAATAAAAATTAAATTATTGGTTGAAATAAAATTCATTGATAGTTGAAAAATTTACCCTTTTGTGTTTTTCCGTTTTTATTATTTTTAAAACTTAATAGAAAATTATTGAGCACTTTTATTTGATTAACAAATTTTACAATTTGAAGTTTTATGTTAACACTGGAACACCCAATGCATGTCAAACTTACACGGACGCCCAACGGCAACTTCTACTCTAAATTATTTTTAAGTTTAAACTGACAATTATTTTAGCTTCCAAAGATTTTGGAAAATATGGAATAGATGTTTTTTTAATTACGGCTATACATTATGTATATCAAATCAAATCAGTTTGCTTTATTAAATTTGTTGCCTTTGGAAAAAGATTTATAAAGCTTGAACAAATGTCATGTCTTATAATTATTAAAAGAAATATTTATCTTAACAACATTTTTAGAGCATGAGCATGAGCATGAGCATGAGAGACCACCCATGGTTGTCCTTCTCCGTTGCTGAACAGGACCGTAATATCCCATCAGCACAACCGGTCACACGCTTTAACGATCAAATGATGTTTCTCTTATCAACAGCATGCATGAATGCGCTGACAAGATAAAACATCACGATCATCAAAACTAGAGCCGGTGCAATAGGAAACAGTCGTTGGCCACCAACGGCGCCCGCCATGTCAGTTTGTAGATCTCGAGGGGATGGGACGGGAATGTTAGTTAGCACAGGCTGCTACCAAGGGTGGGTTCTATACGATATCCACACCCCCGCGTGTGCTGGAAAACTACTTCTACTTGGGATTTTGTTAGTGGGAAAGGGTAATGGCCAGGATTCATCATAGAGGATGATGATGTGGCCCAATAATCAATGAATTTCGTTGAATAGGGTGATGTATTATGTATTCTCAAGGCAAACAATCGGATGATGCGGATGAGACTGTTCCCGGTTATTTGGTGTTGAGTTTAGCATAAATGATTCAATCTTAGACAGCCGGCTGTGGAAAGATAGAATCAAAATTATGTGTGATTAAAAGGTGAAATATTAAACTCAGCGTAACATATTTACGTAGAGTTGACCTGAGACTATTTATACTTTTAAATTATTATAAGATGAGCGACCAATTAATGACTGATGAGTTATGATGTTATCTGAAGGACTTGAACAATCGCGTTGAAACAATATTTGTCGCCGTGATTCGCGGGAAACGAATGGTCGAATTGAATGATAATTTATATTTTGCTAACGCAATTTAAAACGAATCTTCCCGTGAAACAATTGCAAATCCTTATAGTATCGATTCGACCGCGATTCTCCACAAATTCTTCGTCGTCGTGCCTTCCGATCAACGGTGATGTAGGAAGGGCTTCATTCATTAAATGAGTTTATGTCATAAGCCTTAAAATATATTCGTCGGCGTGCCTTCCAATCATCGATGATATAGAAAGGACTTAATCCAGCAATACGACTTGCTCGTCTTAAAAAAAATTCGGATCGTTTCTATCGAAAACTATATTAATAGAACAAAAAAAAAAAAAAAAACTCATCGGCCAACGAACGCACGAACTAAAAAAAAACTTAAAAAAAAAAGAAGACCAATCACCCCATGCAAACAAACAACGACACAAAAGAGGCGAAAATAACACGAAAAAAAACAGGACTGTGCGTCCTCATAGGCACTACACTAATCTCTTTACCTAAGAATCAAAAATAATACACAAACACAAAAATCACGATTTCAAAGAGATATTCCAATTCACACACATGAAAGCGACTGAAAATAACACAGCAAAATCCGAATCATCTGCTAAACATCAAAGAACAATAAAAAGTTTTAAACTAACTGGTTATCGTTATAAATAAGCGCACAAATAACAAAATTACAAATTACTATAAAACAAAAATTATAAGTTTAAAAAGAATATAAGCGCATATTACATTTTGTTTAATAAGAATCGATTCATTCTTAAACAGCCGACTGTGGAAAGACCGAATCGTAGGTCAAAATATTGTCACTTATTTTTATTCCTAATCCTTCCTAACTGAATAATAAGCTGAAGAAAAAAAAAGAAAAACACACACACACACACACACACAAAGTGGGGAAGATAAACGGCAAATATGGTAGTGGAAATCTGGCTTGAGCTGTCTAATAGTATCAAACGAACTACGGGCAAAACAATTACAATTGGAATTTAATTTGAAGTGAATATTTTCATCAGTTGCCTTCTGGTTTATGTCTATACAATATTGCATGCAAGTTTGTTTAATTAGGTCTACCCGGCATTGGCAACAAAAAACTATAGTTCTTCTGTCGACAAACACATTCATCGACTTTTATTTTGAAAGAGCGCGCAATGTTGTTTACTCTCTCTCTCCTTTTCCCCCCTGACGCAAACCCGCACTATCCACCAACACTAGCATGCACCCTCATACCCACACATAACAGCCCACAACCCAAAATAAAAGGTGCAAAAAGAACGCTCTCACCCGCTTCCTCGTCAGGAAAGAATTAAGCCGCATCGCCCTCAACTCCGCTGCCAAGCGAGCCGGTCAACCAATTCGGATGAGCCGGCTCGAGCCAGAGTGTATGTGCCACTCAACGTCGGAATCGTCCTCTCATTCCTTGATCGCCCATCCCGGCTCCTCAGTCTTAAGCAGCAACCATACCAATACAAACACTCGCGAGTCGCGACTATTCCATCGCCTCTTTCGTCGACTTCGCCTTGGGGGAACAATTTTGGTCAATTTTATCCCAAAAATCAACACTAAGCATATTTTTCCGCGTCACTCCATAACTACCGAAACGCGCACATTAAACCGATTCGATCCACACCGACTCTAAAACGAAAAAACACGATTTCACCGAAAAAACGCGTTTCCAGTAGGACACCAACAAGACGCGCGGTTAACACTTTGAGCTCTCCAATTTCGGCTCACATCATTGGATCACTTTGAATAGAATTAGATTTGTTTTCCTCATTTTCACTTTCTCTCGGCACGAAAATTTCTTGCAAATTCGATCTTTTGTTTAAATTTGAACCTCCCTAGAACTCGAGTTTTGCTTGACCACACGCACACACAAGCACTGAAGGCGTATGCAACTGTCAAAACCTCAAATAATATCGGCACCGCTGCAACAGGAGCAAAACTTTGATGAAACAATTAAAACGAAAAAACCACAATTTATCGGAAAACTCCATGTTCTCTGACACCACGAGCAAATTCCGCGACGATTGATACCACTTTTAACAAGAAAAATCGTTTTTTTGCAGCGAAAAATCGAAAAAATAAACGACCGCGATTTTGCACTCGACCGCATCCAGCAAGCGTTGCCAGAGCTCTCCATTTATCTTAACAACATTTTTAGAGAATACTAATACCGCGCATTTTTTTTCAAAATAAATATTTGAATTTCAAAATTTACGTATTTTTCAATCTCGTATCGAACAATTTTCTGAAAATAAATGCATCATTTAAAAAGCATAATGTTTTACTTAAAAAAATAATGAAATTCAAATATTTTTATTGAGCGTATGAATTTTGATCTTTTTAAATTTTAAGGAAAATGATTTTGATTTTGATTAAAAGAATATTCTGTGCAAACACTATCAAACGATAAAAATTATGTATTGTGTATTTGATGGCACAACATATTTTCTGAATAAAAAATCTGTTATTTATAAGGAAAATCGCCGAGCTGAATGATATGTTCTTTTTTGAACATGTTCTTCGATATAATTATTTCGATAATTATATACACGTATTATAATTATTGCATATGAGAAAAAAATCAAATTATAAACACTTTTTGAAAAAGTCTTTGCTTTAATATAAAAAAAGTTTAATTTTCATTGTTAAAAATATTTGTGTTTTTTATATTACAAGATTTTTGCTCATTTTTTTTTTTGTAAAATCGTTTATTTAGTTCTGATTTGTTTTACATAGTTAGGTTTTTCACTGTTCAATCATGTTTAGTTCAAACTCGAGTGTTTCTATTGTGAGAGGACAATCTGGCTCTAGAATGTAATTTATATAAACAATAAAAAGCTTAAGAGCCTTGTGTTTTCTCCTTGTACTGCTATGAGTAAGTTCTGGCACTAAAAACATCTCAAACCTAACCCTTCTATCCAAAATCGCCTCCAACTTCGGCTGAAGGTACTCCCACAGATGTTTCACTCGACTGCAGTTGGTAAATTTATGCTTCAGGTCTTCAACTACATTGGGACAGTGTTGACACATTTCACTGTCCTGTCTGTTCTGCCGGAACAGCAGCGCTGCATGCGAGATCTTGTGGTTGACTAACAGGTAGTACGTAGACCTCTCTGCCGATGTGAATCTTTTACACCGGATGTTGTGCCAAACGAGTCTCCACGATGTGGCCGAGCGTTCCGCCATGACTTTTGGTTTACTCAGCGTTTTTCGGTAGAAATCGTGCAACTCCGTAGCAGTCGGGTTCGTCGCCAGGCTGTGTGGTACATAAGCCAGCTCACGAGCAATCGCCTTCAAACATGGGTACATCGCTGGGATTCCACTAAGATTAGGTGGATTTTCAAGTTGACTCGTAAACGACAAAGCGAAAGGAGTTACCTCCGTATCACGAATGAAGCGATTGATGAGAAGAGCTTTACTCTTCACTCTGGGCGTGTGCAAGTTGAGTCCACCTTCGGCTACTGGCAATGCCAGTTGATCAATGGGTACTCTGAATGAATACCTTCCCCAGATAAACCGCCCCATCTGAGAAGTCATTCTAGCTACCGCAGCGTTTGGCATACTAAGCACCGATGACAAATACCACAATTTAGAAGTTACGAAGACGTTTAGCAGAGTCACCTTCTGGTGAATGGTAAGGACACGTGGCTTGAAAAGCCACATGAGGAAGGAAGTCTTCCTAATAAGTTCGCTCCAATTTTCTTCGATGGTCCGTTTCAAGGAGTTGAAGTATATCACTCCCAGGATCTTTACAGAGTCAGCAACAGTCGGCCAAACAGCTCCCGTTGCAGTTCCACGTTGTATTCCCACGTTCACCGCTACGGTTTTCTCCAAGTTCAGCATTGCTCCCGAACACAAGCCGAAGTCCTCAAACGCCTGCTTGATGTCTGCCAGCTTCGACTCTTCCACCAGTATGACGGAAATGTCGTCTGCGTAAGCTACCAATAGCTCTTGGGGGTGGTTACATATGGACAGGAGTTTCTCAAGGAGGGGATGCAGGAAAAGGACAAATAGATGCATGCTGAGGGGATCGCCTTGGCGTACCGACCTTTGGATGGGAAATTCTGCAGACAGATTCCCGTTGATGATAATTCGCGATCTAGCTGCTGCCATCAATTTGGCGATGAGAGCCACCAGGTCCTCGTTGAATCCCATGCTGCGCATCACGTTTAGCAGAAAACCTTGATCCACACGGTCAAACGCATGGTCCAAATCGAACGAAATAAGTTTTCCAGTTTTACGTTTGCAGTTGAGCTCAACTAGTCTATCTTTTACCGCTTGCACAGCTTCAAAAATGCTCCGGTTGGAGTTGGAGCACTTTTGGCTTGAGTTCAGTAGTCCGTTCTCTTGCATGATCCGCTCCAGTCGCACCTTAAGCACTCGTGACAGCAGCTTGTAATCATAGTTCAGCAAAGTGATGGGTCTGTATCCTTTGATCGTCTTCAAATTGGAGTTCTTTTTGCTCAAAACCACTACACCCTCCAGGAACTGATCCGGAAATTGTCCTTGGAGTGCCTCGTTGAGGATCAGGTTGAGCTGTCGGTATATGATGTCGAACGCTTTCTCATAGAATTCCTTCGGGATACCGTCAGGGCCAGGTGATTTTCGTGAAGCACTAGTCTTGATGGCAGTAAAGATCTCCTCTGTCGTGATTTCGTCCATTGACCGGATGTTGGCTTCAGAGGCTGCGTCCACAGATCGGTTAGAGGGGAAATTTGTGTTTGGTTCCACAGATCCGGTACTGTACAGCTGCTGGAAGTAGTCGAAGATGTGTTGTTCGACCTCAGCAGAATCTTGGAGTAACCTTCCTTGATGTTCAATAGCTGATATTGTGCTGTTCTTCTTCCGTCCAGTGCGATCACCGAGTTGAAACGAAGACATTTTCTCACCCCCGACAAGCTTGTCGTTGAGTCGCTCGAACGCCCTCGAAAATTTGTTCTGCAGGAGAAGCATCCTTCCTTTGATCTTGTTGATCTCAGACACCATTCCAGGGGTTTGGTGGAGATTGTCGTAGGCAGTCCTCAGTTGTATGTAGAGTAGTTCGTTTTCAGCGTTGAACTCCCGAAAGGCTTCATTGGTCTTCCACCTGAAGAAGCTTCTGATTTTTGGTTTAGCGCACCGGACCCACCAGTCAATCCAGCTTCCGAAGTTTTGTTTTTCTCGTAACCAGCGATTCCACTTGCTCTCGAACTCGGCCAGGTTCTCCTCCGTTAGAACATGAGCGCGTATTGACCAGAAGCCGCGTCCATGGGCTCTACCTTGGTTTGGGAGACAACACCTTACTTTGAACGCCTTGTGGTCGGAAAAGGACGTTACTAGGTACTCTGCTGTACGCAGAGATGTTACCAGGGACTCAGGTCGAGACGCGAAGCACAGTTAGGACGAATAAAACTGAATACGGTTCGATTTCCCTTCAGAACCTCCCACGCATCCTTCAGGGCCAGGTTGTCGATTAGATTCTTAAGAGCTAAGCTGTTGTTGCTGTTGCCCTTCGAATCCTTCGAGGAGGTGACACAGTTGAAATCACCGCCGAGGATGTAGTGGTCAGAGCTTATTTGTAGGTAGAACGGAAGCGTGCTATTGAAGAGTCGTTCACGAGCTTTAGCATTCAACGTCCCAGACGGTGCGTAAACGTTACAAATTGTCACAGAGTTACTCAAAGTTACAGCAATTATGCGCGAGTCTACGCTGCGCCTGACGTTGGAAAAACGGATGTGAGCTTTAAGTGCAATGGCGGTTCCTCTCTTATGTTCGTCTACGTTAGACAAAACGTTAAATCCCGGAAGTACGAGATGTGGGTTCTCAACTTCTTGAAGAAGAATTATATCGAGATCGGTTAGTCTTATGAAGGATCGGAGGGAATTTAGTTTGTTTTCGTTCGAAATGGCGTTTATGTTAATGGTGGCAATGTTGTACGAGCAAGGCAAGTTCATTGCAGTGGGAGCTGCAGGGTTCTAGGCTAGTTGATTTTCGGTTTTTTCGGGCGACCTGGTCGCCTCTTCTTTTTCACCTCAGTGAACTGCTCACCAGACTTTGAGTGCTCGCTGCTATCGCTCTCACTCCCACCAGTGATGGAACTGAGCGAATGCGCCTTCTTGAGGTCGGGGACGGGGAGAGGCGATTTAAAGGTACTCACCAAGGCTGAGCATGCGGAGTCCGGCAAGGCCGGCATTTCTGCGTCCTCATCGTACGGTTGCAGTAACTCGTGCACGTGTTGAGTGCAGAGTTCCGCGGCACCTTCAGCAGCAGTTGGGTCCTCAGTTTCCATATCTTCGACAGCAGCACGGGTTTCTCCTTCCGCAACAGGTGCAGCATGGGTGGCAGGAGCAGCAGGGCCGCCAGCGGGGCCAGCAGGGACGGCAAGGGCAGCAGGGCCAGCAGGTGCAGCAGGGGCAGCAGGGGCGGCATGGGCGGCAGAGACAGCAGGGGAGAGTGGAGAGAGCATCACGTCACTCACGCTGGCGTCCACGGTCGGCTCAGATGAGCGTTCAGACTCCTTTGGACATACGATCGCACCGCCTCCGCTGGCAGCCGCAGCTGATTCAGCTGAGAGTTCGGTGACGCTTGTGAGGATGTTTTGAGCATTTGATGACGAGCTGCCTCCGCTGGTCTGGAAGCCAACTGAGAGTTCAGCAACGTCCATCTGTTCGTCCGTGTGAACAGACTGAGCAGTGTTTTCGCTGATGATCGTCGATCCAGCAGCTGGCTGGCCGGCCACGTTCGTCGTCGCTTGACTCAGAGAGCCGTTAGGTGCCGTGCTCTCGAGCACAGTCAGTGGCGGTCGTTGCGGCTTGACCGGACCGAGAATTGTACTACTGAACGCCGGCAGCAGTGTGTTAGTGGCAGATGCGCTAGTGTTGAGCACACTTGCGTAGCTTGTAGATGTTGATCCTCGGTTTTTATCCAGACGAGCGTTGAGGTCGGCCTTTTGGTTGAGTAATTTTTTATTCTCCACACATGAGATGCCTACGTGTTGGGTAAGCGTGCAGTGTTTGCATGTCTGCGGCTGCCCTCTGTACGAAATAAGTGTTTGTTCCGATTGGATCGTGACAAACGACTTAATGTGGCGGCGAAGAACCATCTTCGCCACCCGGATGCCCGATGGCATGCCACGGAGAGGGAAACTCTCTCCCCAGGGTACCTCTCGGATGTTGAGTACGTCTCCGTAGTTCCGCAGAAAAGCCACAATCTCCTCGCTAGTGACGTTCTCCGAGAGATCGTGGATCTTCACTTCCACTCCCCCGTCCTCCATCACCAAGCGAACTTTGACCTTGGTCTTGTTCACATCCATCTCGTGTTTCCCATCGTGCTTGGCAACAGCGTCTTGAGCGGTTTTTAGATCCACACACTTTACATGTGCGCAATTTTGCGCATGATTCACCTGGAATCGCTTCACTTGACCTACGGCCAGTCCCAAATTCACTAGAACAAACTTCTGGAGTTCTTCAATGGAGGGTCGCTTTGGAAAATTCGATAAGTCCACCTTGAAGGTGTTTTCGCGAGTTCTCACTTGAGACATAGTTGCGTGTTCGGACTGTCTATCCGGTACGCAAAGAAATTAAACCTGTCGTCAGGTAAACTGACGAGAAACGACTTAAAATCTGCACCAACTAGTGGTGCAGACCGCGAGCGTAACGAAACGATTTGAAACGCGCAGAGGAGCTCCGATAGCTACGTCCTACCGCATCAAGAGATCGATGCAGACTAGCGCAGAGTACTATTTAGTATTCCAGTTTGTAAGAAGAATACCATGTGACATAAGTTTGGTGGGATTAAACCTAGAAAGGGGGGTGTGAGAAGGAGGGGGGGGGGGGGTGAGGGGTGACACCGGGCAGCCCGCCCCGGGTGACACCCGGCCTTAGTACGCCTCTGCCTTGGTCTGCCGTGTCGTCACCAACATGCACTTTGTCTTCGTAATGTTCAGCTGCAGTTTTTTCCACTTTAACCATTCTGAGAACCCGCCCAGCTCTTCGTTCATAATATCAAAACACTCATCGAAGCTGTCACCAACAACAAATAGTACCGTGTCATCGGCGAACAGGTTTACCTGTACTCTCTTCAGCGCCTGTTTGATGTCGTTTATGTAGAGGATAAATAAAAGTGGCCCTAGCACGCTTCCTTGTGGTACTCCAAGATCCACTGCTGTTTCCGCTGAGACTGCGTCGTTGTACTTCGTGACCTGCTTCCGGTTTTCTAGGTAACTGCTGAACCATTTCAAGACCGTTCCACGAATCCCGCTTTTCTTCAGCACACGTATCAATTTAGTCCGGTCAATGGTCTCGAAGGCCCGCTTCAAATCTACGAAGACTGACAGAACAATATTTCCTTTTTCAATGCACTGTTTCCACTTCAGCAACAGGAGATTCAGCGCCGACTCGCACGAGTGATGTTTTCGAAAACCAGATTGCTCTTTCAGCAGCACGCCAGTTTGATCAATGAACGCCGCCAGTTGTTCCTTCACGATCGTCTCCATTACCTTCTCATACAGCGGCAGCATGTTGATAGGTCTATGGTCTTCAGGTTTTTTGGATTTTGGAATTTTCGGGATTGGAATTACTAAGGTCTTTTTCCATGCGTCCGGGAATTCACCTCGTAACAGCGATTTGTTGACGATGTCCAGTAAGTCCACAGCAACAACGTCCAAAGCGTCCACCATTACCCGTTTCGTGACGTTTTCAACACCAGCGCAGTCCTTCAGTGATCGTACCGTTTCCTTAAGCTTGCTAAGTGTTATTGGGTGAAACTCACTCAACAGCTCCTCCGGTTCCGTCCCTCCTTCTTCAGGCGTAAACGTCGTTGTTGGAATCCCTGCATTTATCTCCTCCACGCTCCGTACAAAGAAATTATTGAGAAGCCTTGCCGTTTCCGCATCTCCCCGTGGCTTTCCAAACACGATTTCCATCGGTGGCTGTCCGCCTGGCTGGATCAGCGATTTCAAACACCGCCAAAGCTTCTTTGAATCTCCGCCACAGCTCCTTATTTCCTAGATAGAGTTTTGGTACAAATGGTACAAACAGGAATTGGTCAAAAGTTACAAAATAAGTGGCGAGGCCCTTACGATATCGTTAAATTTAACAGCGATCAAACGACCACTATTAAAAATGGAAACAAATTTGAAAATGTACATAATAATAGACTTAGAAAATATAATGATTAACATAACACTAAATGATAGATCACAATGTACCCGTATTAAAATACATTTAATATTTTTTTTTTAACAATATACATTTATCATAATTTAAAATGAAATGCTCCAATACAAGAAAAATATTTTGAAATGACAATTACAGTACAGTTAAAATAAAGTAAAAAAATAAGCGATTTATGCAATGAATGACATAGTATCATAAACGATTAATATCAAAAGCCTACAAGGAATGAAAATATTTATTTTTAACACACGGGATTATTTATGTATATTGAACAAAAATAAAAATAATAATAAAAAGAACTTATTGAATTGATATGATTGATGAATTAGAAAAAAAACGATTGTTATCAAGAGAACTAAATGAATCAAACAAATGTGTTACAAATACTGATTTTTTATATAGAAAAATAAACATGAAAAAAGAATATATGATTGATTTGATATGATAAATGAATTAATGTTGAGTTAAACAAAATATGAATGATTATTATCTAAAAAAATGCGCAAACAAGAATGTTATGAATTTGGGATGAAAGATAATTTTTATATATGATTGAATTGATGGGGTTTAAAAAAGAAACAAACAAAACCACGTGAAGCGATAATGATCAAATATAAACATAATAATGAAGCAGTGATGAAACACGTTAAAACAATTAAGAAGCTGTTGGGTTGCAATTTTGGGAATATACTTAATTGAGCTTAAATGGGTTAACAGGGTTTTAGAAAAACAATTACGCAATTTTTAACTACAAATAAAAACAAATCAAACGGACTGAACAATAATGAAATTTCAACGACAAGCAAATGAAGATGGTGTGATTATTAAATGTTCCAAAACAACATGTATGCAAGTAAGAATGTGTGTGAGAATAATTGGACAAGGGAAGGCCACCCAGAATGAAAGTTGAATGTAAACATGTGTTTTATAATTTACTTAACAATGGATTAAGAATATATTTTCAGATTTTTTTACGCTAATACGAAGGATTTACAGGAAACCATTGGAAGACGATCAAGAAGACAACAATTTCAACAAGGACGAATATGAACTACAGCTCAAGGAAAGGTAAAATTTGTGAGTATATCGTGGGGAATCTAAAAAGATCGAAAAGAACGGTATAAGTTCCGATCTAGGGATACATAAACTGATAAAGCAACGCCAAAGGGGGAAAAAAAGTAGACAAATATACTCTATGGGAAGAGTTGTTATGTCGAATAAAGCTTCAAAACAGTTGTAATCCATGGGGGGATTCAATATGTTAATAACATTTCAAAACATTTGCACTTTACGGGGATAGTCAAATGATAATTAAAGGGAATGGATAAATAATGCTTCAAGGGAAAATCAAGGGATAAATAATGCTTCAAGGGATTTTTAAGGGATAAAATAATGCTTCAAGGGAAGAACACCTTTAAACTGATAAAATTCAGAGGGAAAAAAACAGAACATTATCATTAGACTGAAAATTGAACCAACAAATTTTCTTGCAAAATCAACATTTTATTGCGAATTGCTCAAATAAACAAATTGACTGAATGAGTGTAACAGATTTGAAAACACTGAATGACATACAGATTTCATAAAAAGTTGGAATAACAGAAAGGATATTTTAACATACGCAGTTTTGCAATGACAAGATGATAGGACGTATAGATCAATGAAAAACTTTATAGAGTAATTTTTTTTATTCAAGTATAAAAATAATAGTCAATTAGAACTGATTTTTTCAAGTATTAAAAAAAATAGAACTGATTTCATATAAAAATATCAACAAGATTTATAAGATTGTAAGTAAATTTGAATTTCAATTTTGCACAGAAATTAAATGATAGATTCCTGAAAATTATAAAATATTGTTCATGCGAAGAAAACAAGTTTTAAATTTTTGTGGGAGAAACAAAACTAAAAACTGAAGCAAAATATGGTAGAGACGGGAGACGAAACACAAGGATCGACGCGTTCGTATGCTGGTTCTACGCGTTCGTATGCAGAAGTTTGTGATGGCAAGATGGTGAGTGGCAAAGTCATGCGGGAGGTTGGACAGGTAACGGTGTTGATGTTGTTGTAAAAGGTCATATCAATGAGGATCAAGTCGAATTAAATCGCATTTTTTGTAACGAGACATTCACGTAAAACAAATTACTAAATCGAAATGTGGAATTAAGCGAAGTAAAGATGATTGAAACATCAATTATGGAACAAAAATGCAAGTTGAGATCATACTGCACGTCTGAAACTATTGAAAAGGAGAAGATCATGATAAACAAATGATAACATCATCCGATGTCATTAATTTACAAAAGCCAAAGTTGCAAATTACACGAAAAGACAATTTTGGACAAACAACATTTCCTAAACATTTGAAAAAAGAATTACATCAACCGATGTCAATAATTTGATATTTTCAAAGATACAAAGCAACTGGAAAAGTCAATTTTGGACAAAAAAAATACTGGATTTACGAACAATTCACACTACTCAGCAAGTGAGAAGTCAATGCACTCTCAAAATTGACCACAGTCAACTCACAGTTGAGTTATGAAGCATAATTCATGATGGAAACGACAGTTGCACTAATCGACGAAATTCAGCACCTTAGCCTCGCAAACTGACCAATTGACCAAGTCACTGTGGAATGAATAGCCTCACGATAAAGACGATTTTTAATGGAAGACGACAACGATAACAACCAGCCGATCAACACAGTTCTACAACAGATTTTGCTTACAGTGGGAAAAATGCAATGATTTTTTTTAGGAGATATAATGAAAATTAATTTCAAATGCAAGTTTATTTAAATCAGTTTCAACGAAAATATTTTTACAAGAGAAGTTCAAAATAGTAGTTCAAGTAATTTAACAGGACAGAAGATCAAAAAAGTAATGCAAATAATTTTTACAGGAGAAAAATCAAAAGAACAATTATATTATAAAGCAATTTACAAGAAAGCACAAGAAGAACAAATTGTAAACCGCACGATCACTACACCCGACAATATTCTTTCCAGAGATGATCATTTCTTTCAGACGATCATCTAGCTGATAAGTGTGGGGGAGATTAACCAAACCATTTTTTTAAATCAATTGTTAGACAATCAAAAAAAAAGGTTAAGCTTTCAATTATGAATGTGCAATGTTATTTCACAGGGGAAATTGAGGGTGTGGCTTTACCAAATTCATTGGCATGTTTGTTCAATGGAGAATTCGACCTTCTCATTATTGACATACATTTTTGAGAATGTTTTAGGAACATAATTTTAATATTCCAATAACATAATTTAAAGTTTCACGACAATGGTTCGAACCCATGACTTCCGATTTTGAGGTGTACTCACTACGGAAAGTCATGAAGAATTGCAGAGGTCTGCATAATTTAATTCATGAGGTTCATCGATGCTTCTCATCGAAACGGACCACTTTTAGCAGAACAAAATTTAGTAGAGTTTTCGGGGACTGACTATAAAATCCCCAAAATTCTTGAGGAGGGCAGTTAGTTCCAGTCAGTTCCAGCCAGTTCAAGCCCAGTCCAGTTCCAGATCCTGAAGAAGCCCCAGACCAGCCGGACCCGCCAGCAGCCACCAGTAGCAGAGGCCCCAGTCCAGCAGGACTTAGCGGTGGAGGCCGCAGTCCGCCGGGACTTAGCCGCTGTGAAGAGTCCGCCGGGACTTAGCCGCTGTGAAGAGTCCACCCGGGACTTAGGAGTTCGGGGTCTGGCATGGCTCGGCGCATTGGTCTGGAGGACAAGTCTGGCTTCAACGTAGAGAACTGGCTCGACGAAGATCTTAATGCAAAGTGATGTGATCGTGCGCGTAAAAGTTGAAAGTGTTACCGCAAAAATGTAATCTTCAAAAAGTGTTATATACAGATAAGTGAAGTTTACTGATCTGTTTTGACTCTACAAGTAAATATCACAAAAATCCTGAAAGCCTAAACCGCTCGGGCCGTTCACAGGTTTGATATTTGTAATTCAGTTTTTCCCTCTTGACACAAACATGAAAATGGAAACCATTAACAAAGTGAACACTTTGTTCAAATTACATTACATTTTCATGAACACATGTTCACGATTTCAGGTACTATTTGTTCTCCTTGCAACCTAAGACCAATGCATTTTTTCAGGTTTTGTACTCTATCATTTTTTATTGGCCGATTCAAAATGTATGATATAAATGCACCTCGGGACAAGTGCCTAACTACATTGTCGTAACTTCGTAGCATTGTGTACAGTCTTGTACCGCGGACGAACACAATGGAACACCGCACCAAAATCGGTAATATCACCATCAATCAACTCAGAGGCTGGCTAGCTGGCCGAGACTCACCTCCTCACCCACCTGCCATGGTGTTGTTGTTTTTTTTTTTCAACACAACATTTTCATTTGCCTCGAGGCTTTTGCTGTTATCACTACCCCAGCCCACCTCGGCCGGGACTCATTAGAAGCCCCAGGTAAATACCCTGCCCCGATAACAATGAAAACAGCACGCCGTTTTTTGATAAGAGCGGACAAGGTATCGCCGAGTCGAGGTGTACCACATGATACAGGTCCCTCTTATCAGTGAACCAATTTGAACGTGGTTTTTGTTCCATTTCACTGCCTAAAGCTCTGACCGGAGTTGGTGGCCAGACGGCGGTGTCCACGTCAACAGTTCCGATGCTTTCCGATTTGCTCGAAAATGAAATAGACCCCGATCGATCGCAGTTGAATTTTATATTACACGGCAATAAAAGTTTACCTCGAGCGCTGGGCGAACCCGAAAATATCAATTCTGGACATCTTGACAAGCTTATGAATTACATTTATTCCGGAGAGGTCTACAAGTAAAATAAGAAGAACTCGATGACTAGTAGAGCCGCCAAGTGTGGACAAACAAACACCCGGCAAAGTCATATGCACCAGAGATAAATATCTCCAAGACGATTTCATCACTCACGAAACAAGTCAGGAGAATTATACGCCGGTCAATAAAGACTCAAATTGATTGACGACTAATCACAATACGGTCCGGACAATATTGCTTTTTTCCTCCAGCGACTTACTGTTCCACCATACAATTCTGGACAATTCCATCCTGACGACAGCTCGACAGCATCTCAACCGATCGTACTTAATTGATCATACAAAAAAAACAACAAATCCACCCGCGCCCGAACTATCGCGAGTAATTGTGCAAAACGGCGTGCGCACACTGTTCCGTCCTTTCCTCCGGAATGGGATGCCTGAAATATGGTGATAATATAATATAATATTAAATTTAACTTTTTTTCAAAAGTTATATCTCGGTACAGATAGTGAAGTGCGGTGATAAGTTAACATATCAATTCGCTGTTCCTGATTTCACGGCTTTACTGTTCGCGCAGTATTGGAATTTAATCAAACAACATGAGCAAAAATTCTTCGAATTCACAGTGAAACCATCACAAATCTTATTTTCTACAAGAACTTTGGATAACAACGAGGAAACCTCTCAACATTGCAAGTTCTTAGCACTTCTCCACTGCGAAAGCAAAATTTCAAACACTGAGCAAGTCACGCAAAGCCAACACCTCAGCGCTCGCACTATGGGTGCCAAACAGTTATCTCCGCGCGTATCTCGCTGGTCTAGAGGAGCTGATTATTTCGAACATAGGTGTATAGGCGCGGTGGTGAACGGCAAGGACGAGGATGGATGATGACTCCCCCTTCCCGCCCGCGTATCTCTAAACAGCAATTTTATCAATCCGTATCTCCCTTGCGACAAAACGGCCGAATCAGTTTGGAATCAGTTCTGCAAGCCAGCCGCGGTTCCAAGGAGTGCAGTTTCAAGAGCAGCGGTATTGCAAAATGTATAGAATGCACATGTTTTGAGATTTCCTGCAATGCGCCGATGTTTTTTTTTTTTGTTTTTCTTATTATTTTGTAGATTTCCTAACTCTAACACAAGATGTGGTGGAAAATGATAACAAAAATCTCTCCCGAATGACGGCTAACGTATTGCTTACAAACGTTTTAAAAGTATGATGGAAATTCCTCCCAAATCTGCTGAACTTTTTTGCAAAAGTCCTTTGTGAAACCACTAACTTTCCTGTCATTCTCGAATGACGAAACGGCCTACTTTTTATCGCCAGAAATAACAGTGCGGAAAATTACTTTTTGCAATTCCGCTGTGAAACTATCAACTATTCCTGCCCTTCGGGAGAAGCTAAACGGCCTACTTTCCCCCTGTTTTTGGCGCTGAAAAGTTGCTAAACTTGATTTTTTCAGCACTCCACTATGGGCCATCCCCATACAAACAGGCTGCCAAATTTTTTTTTGCTTTTTAAATGTTTTTTCATACAAATTTGGGTAAATATATGGTATTGAAATGGTATACGTTGATTTTATGTACTTTCATGTTTTTCAATAGTTCATTGTTTATAATAAATAGTCTTTTCATACATTTACAAGTACAACAGAATTGCGTAAATATTGTATTGCGAGTTTATATTATTAAATTATGGATAAGCTAATACACCCCACATTAAGGACACAACCCCTCCCCCCTCTTTCTTTGACCCCTCCCCTCCTCCCATCCAACAAAATTTTTATAAGCGTAATAAATTCATTTTAAGTCAAATATTTGGGAAGGTGGGGCAAGACGACCATATGGGGCAAGAGGAACAATCGCTCGTACGGCCTTAATTTTTACAATTTTATTATTTCCAGTATGAGGAATTGTTGCTAGCAATGCAATTAGCTGATTATACTACCACATAACCGCCGAAACGACGTAAACGCCACGGGGCATAAGATTTAGTGAAGTTTTTTTCAAAACCTTTGTTTTCTTATATTATTTGGTATGTACAAAATAAGGCTTGGGGTTCGTTTTAAAGCTCATTTTATCAAAATGCTATTTTTCTTAGATCAGTTGTGTCCCTACCAACGACTTGCACCTATTATAAAGTATGATTTAACTATTGTTTTTTTTTTTTTGTTGAGAGCTTTTAAAAAATCTTGTTCAGGTGGGGCAAGTGTACCATATGGATTTTTAGTATGGAAAAAATTACGAATTGCTGGAACAACATATTTCATTGGAAAATAAATACATAAAAGTACTAAAAAAGTTATAAACAATTGTCCATACAAAATAAAGTGATATTATGAAAATTTACTATTTATCATCTGAGTAATATTTTTTTTGTAAAAACAATAAAATTTTTAGTAAAATATTATTATTCAATCTCAAAATTAAAGAAATTTTTCAAATACTTTCTAATCTGATGTATTTAAGTGATAACAGTTCAATTGTTAGCAAATTAACATGTTGTTTCATGCACTGTTCCTCTTGCCCCAACGGGTTGTTCGTCTTGCCCCACTAGTTGAGTAGAACCTGGATGCTGAATAGTGGTTCGCAAAACGGCCTCAATTTTGAACTGTCAAAGTGGAACCAATTTACTGTTCGCCAAAAGTAGAGATTATTGTTATCGATCATTAAAAATTGTTTTTTTTTAATGAAAAATGTGTGGCTTTTGAGGACCTGTAGTTGAAGTCAAGAAATCTTAAGAAAGATGAAGGCGAGATCGTCATTTTTGTATAATTATGAATGGAAGTTGTTCATGGTGTCGATGCGGTTGTATCCACCCAGATATTGTTTGATTCCGTTTGAAAACCTGGTTTAGTTAAAATTCTCTCTGCTGGTTGGATCAGCTTCGTTAGAAGTAGCGATGTTTTTTCGCTGGACCAGGAAGAATTGCAGGATTCCAAAATCAGTCGGGGAATTTATCTGCGACATCGCAGACTGACACTCTCGCCGCAGTTCTTCGTCACCCGTAAAAAAATCTCTTCTAACCGATCGAAACGCGACAATTTTCTAGCAAAAAATGTCAAAAACTAGACAAAATAAAACACATACTACTGATTATTAAACAGCTCATTTACCAGCAAGAAAAAAGTCATGCTTGTGCTTGAACAGCCTCCTACTTTATAGATGTAAACAAAGTGGGATCATTCGAAAATCGCGTTACGCAATCTCTCTATTCATCACCCAGAGTAGAACGTACGGAAAATCAAAAATGTTAAAATCAATTTTTGACAATAAAAAACAGGATTTTTTAAAAACTTGGTCTATCAAAATCTTAGTCAAGACCTGGAATAAGATGATTATGAAAAACTCCGACAGATTTTTTAACGTTTATAATAGGTTATAACGAGCATTTCCTTAGCTTGTTACACTTGCCCCACTTTCCCCTACTGCTGTGTGTTTCTTTTTGTGAGTCCATGCCATATAACTTGAATATTTGTCCATGCCATATAACTTGAATATAGTCAATATTTGGCTGAATACTTCAAACTGAGATTCTCCATTCTCCAGTTTTGCTTGAGAAATTTCGGTACGAATACCTTATTTTAACTAAGATACTCAATTTTAAATGTAGGCAACAGAAAATTCCAATAAAGTCATTTCGAACTTCTTGAAACCAGGTATTGATTTTTGAAGCGACGATGCCCACGAAGTAGGTAGCAAAGCAAGTGAAATAAACGGGCGCATATGTAGATTGCAGCAAATTTTGATTAAACGTAAATGTTCAAAATGGCAAATCGCAGGCTGGAAATTTCAGCAATGTTAGATTATGATCCAATCTTTCAAGTGATCTTAGTTTCATGTTTAGCATCGGTTAGCAAAAAAAGTACTCGATTAACAAACACAAAAACTAAACTTGATTTTTTCAGCACTCCACTATAGGCCATCCCCATACAAACAGGCTGCCAAATTTTTTTTTGCTTTTTAAATGTTTTTTCATACAAATTTGGGTAAATATATGGTATTGAAATGGTATACGTTGATTTTATGTACTTTCATGTTTTTCAATAGTTCATTGTTTATAATAAATAGTCTTTTCATACATTTACAAGTACAACAGAATTGCGTAAATATTGTATTGCGAGTTTATATTATTAAATTATGGATAAGCTAATACACCCCACATTAAGGACACAACCCCTCCCCCCTCTTTCTTTGACCCCTCCCCTCCTCCCCTCCAACAAAATTTTTATAAGCGTAATAAATTCATTTTAAGTCAAATATTTGGGAAGGTGGGGCAAGACGACCATATGGGGCAAGAGGAACAATCGCTCGTACGGCCTTAATTTTTACAATTTTATTATTTCCAGTATGAGGAATTGTTGCTAGCAATGCAATTAGCTGATTATACTACCACATAACCGCCGAAACGACGTAAACGCCACGGGGCATAAGATTTAGTGAAGTTTTTTTCAAAACCTTTGTTTTCTTATATTATTTGGTATGTACAAAATAAGGCTTGGGGTTCGTTTTAAAGCTCATTTTATCAAAATGCTATTTTTCTTAGATCAGTTGTGTCCCTACCAACGACTTGCACCTATTATAAAGTATGATTTAACTATTGTTTTTTTTTTTTGTTGAGAGCTTTTAAAAAATCTTGTTCAGGTGGGGCAAGTGTACCATATGGATTTTTAGTATGGAAAAAATTACGAATTGCTGGAACAACATATTTCATTGGAAAATAAATACATAAAAGTACTAAAAAAGTTATAAACAATTGTCCATACAAAATAAAGTGATATTATGAAAATTTACTATTTATCATCTGAGTAATATTTTTTTTTGTAAAAACAATAAAATTTTTAGTAAAATATTATTATTCAATCTCAAAATTAAAGAAATTTTTCAAATACTTTCTAATCTGATGTATTTAAGTGATAACAGTTCAATTGTTAGCAAATTAACATGTTGTTTCATGCACTGTTCCTCTTGCCCCAACGGGTTGTTCGTCTTGCCCCACTAGTTGAGTAGAACCTGGATGCTGAATAGTGGTTCGCAAAACGGCCTCAATTTTGAACTGTCAAAGTGGAACCAATTTACTGTTCGCCAAAAGTAGAGATTATTGTTATCGATCATTAAAAATTGTTTTTTTTTAATGAAAAATGTGTGGCTTTTGAGGACCTGTAGTTGAAGTCAAGAAATCTTAAGAAAGATGAAGGCGAGATCGTCATTTTTGTATAATTATGAATGGAAGTTGTTCATGGTGTCGATGCGGTTGTATCCACCCAGATATTGTTTGATTCCGTTTGAAAACCTGGTTTAGTTAAAATTCTCTCTGCTTGTTGGATCAGCTTCGCTAGAAGTAGCGATGTTTTTTCGCTGGACCAGGAAGAGCTGCAGGATTCCAAAATCAGTCAGGGAATTTATCTGCGACATCGCAGAATGACACTCTCGCCGCAGTTCTTCGTCACCCGTAAAAAAATCTCTTCTAACCGATCGAAACGCGACAATTTTCTAGCAAAAAATGTCAAAAACTAGACAAAATAAAACACATACTACTGATTATTAAACAGCTCATTTACCAGCAAGAAAAAAGTCATGCTTGTGCTTGAACAGCCTCCTACTTTATAGATGTAAACAAAGTGGGATCATTCGAAAATCGCGTTACGCAATCTCTCTATTCATCACCCAGAGTAGAACGTACGGAAAATCAAAAATGTTAAAATCAATTTTTGACAATAAAAAACAGGATTTTTTAAAAACTTGGTCTATCAAAATCTTAGTCAAGACCTGGAATAAGATGATTATGAAAAACTCCGACAGATTTTTTAACGTTTATAATAGGTTATAACGAGCATTTCCTTAGCTTGTTACACTTGCCCCACTTTCCCCTACTGCTGTGTGTTTCTTTTTGTGAGTCCATGCCATATAACTTGAATATTTGTCCATGCCATATAACTTGAATATAGTCAATATTTGGCTGAATACTTCAAACTGAGATTCTCCATTCTCCAGTTTTGCTTGAGAAATTTCGGTACGAATACCTTATTTTAACTAAGATACTCAATTTTAAATGTAGGCAACAGAAAATTCCAATAAAGTCATTTCGAACTTCTTGAAACCAGGTATTGATTTTTGAAGCGACGATGCCCACGAAGTAGGTAGCAAAGCAAGTGAAATAAACGGGCGCATATGTAGATTGCAGCAAATTTTGATTAAACGTAAATGTTCAAAATGGCAAATCGCAGGCTGGAAATTTCAGCAATGTTAGATTATGATCCAATCTTTCAAGTGATCTTAGTTTCATGTTTAGCATCGGTTAGCAAAAAAAGTACTCGATTAACAAACACAAAAAAAAAAGTTTTATTAAAAAAAACGCTCCAGTTATTCGATGAAAACTTCAGTTTTTGGTTTGGAAACAACATTTTATCTATTAATAGTTTCAAAGCTTATCTCATTACCTTTCCAACGATGTATAATTGTCCTAATAAAATATTTAAAATGGCTGAGCTATGTTAAAATTAAACAATCAACCTTTTTTACGAAAAACGCTAGTTTTTTACTCCATCTTTTGACTTTCAGCTTGCGTATCTCCGTAATGAACAAACAGAGCTTTGAAAATTTGGACTTTTCTTAGTTAGAATGTTTACTTTCGAGAAAAAAAATACCAAAAAATATTTGGAGAAGGTCACTTTTTTTAAACTTGGCCACCCAATGCACCATAGTGCACTCGTCGTATTTATCGATCTCGGCAGATCCTCGTACGACTCGTGCTGAAAATATCTTTTTGCAAAATGTTGCATAAACTACCATTTAAGCACCCATTTGAGTGCTGAAAAGTTCAACTTTTTAGCAATTGTATCGAAAAGTATAACTGGTTCAGAGTTTGACGTCGTCGGTTTTACCATAATGTTGACGGCAAATGACATTCAAGCGGAAAAACAAACGTTTCACTGAAAAAATCGATTTTTTTTTTCGAAAATGTGAAAAATCTTTTTACCACGTTGCAAAACATGATTTTTTTAGCACTCGTTTTGCAACTTGAAGTCTATACTTTTTTTTTTAGTTTACCGAAACGCATGGGAGAATTTTTTCCCATTCTCATTTAAGTTACATTCTAAAGATGTTCTGATTCAATAACGAACTGCTGAACTGTTAAAATTTTCAACATGTTTTGGGAACGTTCTTTTATTACGTAACGCAGTTGGGGGGAGGGGGTCGTAGGCTGTTTACGCTCCATACAACATTTTAAAATTTATTTTGTTGCAAGGGGGGAGGGGGTCCAAAATCCAAACTTTTGCGTTATGTAATAAAAGAACGCTCCCTTTCGGCATAGAAATGTAAATTGTGAATTATAAAATAGAGATTCTCTTAATCGTACATATGCCAAACGAGTTCTTGGCACCGCTAAAATTCTACATGGGTAATTCTCTACCAACTCACACGAAATCGGGAAAAGTTGCCCCGACCCCTCTTCGATTTGCGTGAAACTTTGTCCTAAGGGGTAACTTTTGTCCCTGATCACGAATCCGAGGTCCGTTTTTTGATATCTCGTGACGGAGGGGCTGTACGACCCCTTCCATTTTTGAACATGCGAAAAAAGAGGTGTTTTTCAATAATTTGCAGCCTGAAACGGTGATGAGATAGAAATTTGGTGTCAAAGGGACTTTTATGTAAAATTAGACGCCCGATTTGATGGCGTATTCAGAATTCCGAAAAAACGTATTTTTCATCGAAAAAAACACTAAAAAAGTTTTAAAAATTCTCCCATTTTCCGTTACTCGACTGTAAAAAATTTTGGAACATGTCATTTTATGGGAAATTTAATGTACTTTTCGAATCTACATTGTCTCAGAAGGGTCATTTTTTCATTTAGAACAAAATTTTTCATTTTAAAATTTCGTGTTTTTTCTAACTTTGCAGGGTTATTTTTTAGAGTGTAACAATGTTCTACAAAGTTGTAGAGCAGACAATTACAAAAATTTTAATATATATACATAAGGGGTTTGCTTATAAACATCACAAGTTATCGCGATTTTACGAAAAAAAGTTTTGAAAAAGTTACTTTTTGCGTTTCTCTTTGTTTCGTCGTCCGTGTCTGTCGCGGGTGACCATGAACGGCCATGATCGATGACGACCAACTTTTTTAAAACTTTTTTTCGTAAAATCGTGATAACTTGTGATGTTTATAAGCAAAACCCTTATGTATATATATTAAAATTTTTGTAATTGTCTGCTCTACAACTTTGTAGAACATTGTTACACTCTAAAAAATAACCCTGCAAAGTTAGAAAAAACACGAAATTTTAAAATGAAAAATTTTGTTCTAAATGAAAAAATGACCCTTCTGGGACAATGTAGATTCGAAAAGTACATTAAATTTCCCATAAAATGACATGTTCCAAAATTTTTTACAGTCGAGTAACGGAAAATGGGAGAATTTTTAAAACTTTTTTAGTGTTTTTTTCGATGAAAAATACGTTTTTTCGGAATTCTGAGTACGCCATCAAATCGGGCGTCTAATTTTACATAAAAGTCCCTTTGACACCAAATTTCTATCTCATCACCGTTTCAGGCTGCAAATTATTGAAAAACACCTCTTTTTTCGCATGTTCAAAAATGGAAGGGGTCGTACCGCCCCTCCGTCACGAGATATCAAAAAACGGACCTCGGATTCGTGATCAGGGACAAAAGTTACCCCTTAGGACAAAGTTTCACGCAAATCGAAGAGGGGTCGGGGCAACTGCTGTGTGAGTTGGCGGAGAATTACCCACATGCAAAGTTTGGAGAAAATCTATTCGGCCTTATCTTAAAATTTTTGAAAAATTATGAGTTTTTTCAAAGTTTTTGTGTTTTTTCTGTACAACCTTGTAATGAAAAAGGAAGTGGCTCGTAAAAAAACTATTTTGAATTGCTGTGAAATTCCGACGCACAGTACCGCAATAAGTTTTATTTCCCGAAAGATATGTCTTTCGTCATTAGCTAGATATTTTGCAAACTAATTATTGTGAAATATCTCGACTGGTGAAAAATGCATTTCAAAACACTTTTTTCATTCAAATGTTAATCACGGTGTGTTTCGTAGAACAAACATAACGGTTCACATCAACCGAAGCTTTTGCACCCAGATTTTTGTTACAGACATTTTAGTATCTTCAAAACTACAGGTACAATAGAAATATTTGTTTATTCATCCCCTAAAGTACTGTCGACAAAGTAATTTTCAGCAAAATTTGACCATTTTTACAATCACGTTGTTGCAGGATTGGGTCCGTAAATTTGACAATTTTGGAACAAGAAGTCAGCAAGCTTCTTTGGTTGCTGTGCACCCTTAGGATAAAACAATTCGGCGAGTCTGATATTTGGCACCATGAAAGAAGGGCCTTTTCCCGACATTTTTTCGATTCACATAAGTATTTCTTCAGGAAAGTCGCTGAAAATCGATGGAAATCAATGGTACATATTCATCAATTTTTTTATGAATTTGCATTGGGAGACTATAACTTACATATTTGACCAATATTAGACCTCCAGTGAAAAAAAATCCGATCCAAATTTACCAGTTTTTTAGTTTTCTTTGAAATGACTCCAAAATAAAAGCTGAAGAATCATTTCTTTGTACAATTTGTCATGGAAAAACAGCAACATGTTTCTCGGATACAAATTTGAGCATCTAACAGCCCTTCATTCATGGTGCCCAACATCAGACATAATATATATAGGGGCAGGGGGGGCAGAATGGACCAGGGGGGCAGAATGGGCCACCCTTGGTTTTGGGCTTTAGAATGGATTTAGACCAATTGTAAGATAAGGGTCTTATAAAGGACGTTAAATAGCATCACCATACCGAAAACGACGTTTGAATTCATTGTATTTTTCGAATTATAAGCAAAAATGTAAATTTATTGACAAAACTACGCAAATGTTGTTTATTTCGAGGTTTTTAAATAAGCTTTCTGAAAAGTTGGATTGTTTGAAAAAGTTTGCTCAATGCTTATAACATTACTAGATGTTACTACCAAGGTATACAAACAACAACGGAACCTTAAAATCATTTAGAGGCTTGGTGGTGGAAGTGTTAAATTAAAATCCACTTGGGGGCAGAATGGACCACCCTTTTCCTGCCTTATAAAAACAATCAAAAGTTATGAAATTTGGATTAAATGGATTATTTCACTTCTGGTAGCTTCACAAATCACCTTTAATGCAACATAAGTTGATTTTTTAGTTGTTTTGACGCTTATTTGTAAAAATAGTGACTTATTTCAATATAATAACACTATTTTCAAAAATGTTTGTTTTGGCAAGTGACTATTTTTATTAAAGTGGTCTAACTTCATGGAAACTATGTTAGAAAGGTACATTAAGTCATTTCTTATCTCCCTTCAACGTTGTATTAGACGAAATGGCTTGTTTTCTAAGGTGGCCCATTCTGCCCCGCAGGGTGGCCCATTCTGCCCCGCACCCCTGGAAAAGAAGTCGAAAAAACATTTTTTTTAAAGTGGCTCAAAAATAGTTTTAAGATAAAAATTTTCATCAACCAAGTATACAACATTGAAGGGAACATCCCAAAGCATAAGCCTACTACACTGAATTCATAAGTTTTCATGTTTTTCTATGGTTTTTGACGCATTTTACTTAGGCGGGCCATTCTGCCCCCCCTCCCCCTATGGGTAATTCTCCGCCAACTCACACAGCTGTTGCCCCGACCCCTCTTCGATTTGCGTGAAATTTTGTTCTAAGGGGTAACTTTGTCCCTGATCACGAATCCGAAGTCCGTTTTTTGATATCTCGTGACGGAGGAGCGGAACATGCGAAAAAAGAGGTGTTTTTCAATAATTTGCAGCCTGAAACGGTGATGAGATAGAAATTTGAAGTCAAAGGGACTTTTATGTAAAATTAGACGCCCGATTTGATAGCGTACTCAGAATTCCGAAAAAAACGTATTTTTCATCGAAAAAAACACTTAAACTGTCCCATTTTCCGTTACTCGACTGTACATTTTTTTCGAATATGTCATTTTAAGGTAAATTTAATGTACTTTTCGAATCTACATTGACCCAGAAGGATCATTTTTACATTTAGAATGATATATTTTTCATTTTAAAATTTTGTGTTTTTTCTAACTTTGCAGGGTTATTTGTTAGAGTGTAATAATGTTCTACAAAGTTGTAGAGCAGACAATTACAAAAATTTTGATATATATACATAAGGGGTTTGCTTATAAACATCACGAGTTATCGCGATTTTACGAAAAAAAGGCTGCAATTTATTGAAAAACACCTTTTTTTTCGCATGTTCAAAAATTGAAGGGGTCGTACCGCCCCTCCGTCACGAGATATCAAAAAACGGAACTCGGATTCGTGATTAGGGACAAAAGTTACCCCTAAGAACAAAGTTTCACGCAAATCGAAGAGGGGTCGGGGCAACTTTTCCCGATTTCGTGTTCGCTAAAAAATACACCGTTATTAAAACCATGGCTTGTACGAACTGAAACTTCGAATTTGATGATCAGTATATGATTCTTTATAAAACCAAAGATTTAATAGGAAAAAAATAGGGTAAAAATAGGACGTAAAACACTAATCTGGCAATATCTCTGGAAATAAATTTTGGAAAAGCTTCAAATTTTGGGCACAAGCAGTTTTTGTTTTCGAATGGCTTTTTGTTTGAAATTGAATTCTTTGAATTTGAAAGTGTTTACACAAGCATTTCAGAAAAAGAGCTCTAAAAAATCAGGCTTTAAGTACCGGGTTTTGGGCCAAAATTCAATCGAAAGAGCGCATCCAAACCTTCAAATTAGTAATAGGATTTTATTCTGGGATTTTTAAGTAAAGCGTTTTTCCAAAAGCCAACCTTAAACCTTTCTTTTGTAAGCAAGGCAAAAGTTTGGAGATCTTTTAAAAAGGCTGGAAAACTTCAGATAGCTGTGATCTTTTGTCAATAATACGAGAGATATCATGATGCAGGGGTTTTCACGAATATTTGGCGTGTTAAGGATTCTAATTCCATCAAATTTGCCATTTTCATATTCACACAATATTAGCAAAACTGGTGATAGAAACTTGTTCCATCACATCTTATAGAGCTAAATATAATTTTATTTCATTTGAAAACGTTTTTCAAGAGCTGCAATCGAATTTAAAAGTGCTAATATGATAGATGGTAACTTTCTTATTTTTTGTTTTTCTTAATACTTATTCATAACTTTGTCAGATTCGAAACTCGCTATCTGCTACACACCATGACAAAAATGTGCATTTCTAGATAAGCCAAATTTTGGGTACGATTCCTTCTCTCTCTTTCCAGTGCAACAACTTCTTAACGATATGCACGATAGGCGAGATCCTTGCGCTGCACTCTCTGCTGCACATGTGTGTTGCACCTAGCCCTAGCTCCGTAGTTGCACGCTGCTGGTGTGGGTGCGTTCCGAAATGTGCAATCAAAGTTATCAGTAAGGTACAACCGTTCCCTTTTCCGTTCCCCGCCCGGCTTCCTTCTCTAGTTTGTCGACCACTTTTCAAGATATAGACAATCAGTGTGATTATATATATAGATAAATGAGGCATTTTATCTCGCCGGTTTTCACCTTAACAAACAGATAAAGATGGTGTCCGCCACGATTTAGTTACTGTAAATAACATTATCAAACTTATTATCTTATAATACTATCGTAGATATTCATTACAATATTTTCAGTCCTTCTTTTTTGCCCCGGCCGGTCGGAATTCAATTTCAATTTTCTGCCAGATATGGCCAGTCGTGGCAGGGAACGGAACGCGATTAGAAGTTGCTCAACGCGGTGCGGTCCCACAGGGAGGAATCGGTGTACCTCCGGAACAGTGTCCTTGCGGGAAGTGTGATTTTGGAGTAACGAGTTGAAACATACCTTACTTTGTGATTGGTGATCTGCTGCTCAAATGTTCCCACAGTTCTTCAAGCACGACGTGTTTTCACTGCATTTCACTAAACTGTGGCGGAAAATCGATTTCGTGATTATGTGTGGATACAAGTGTATGATGAATTAATGTCTAATCCCCGTTACACTCATCAATTATGTCGAGGATTTCGAAATTCCAGCTCAAAGTTGATTTGTGGCCAGTCAAAAATTCTAAGTATGAAAAGATAAGTGAAAAAAAACGCTATAATCCAAGAGTTTGATAATTCCTGGAATTAGAGCAACGGTGGAAACAAATCAAGTACAGCGGGGTGTTATCTATATCACGCCCAATCTTCAACTGTTGAGATAGTGTTACGTAGCTGTGGTGCTGATAAAAAAGAGTTTACCTTGTTGCGCAAACACCTTTCACGCACACCACGGCAAATGGGTACCGTGATTGTACCACACAACAACGGTCTCTATGTTTCGGAGGGTCCTCCCCGCGGAATTGCCATCAACCGCAGCACACATCTGCCCGTTCTGTGAAAAGACCCAATCCGTGGTTCCAGGTAAGGTTTTATGCTCTTTATTATATTTTGGGGTTGATTGCAGACAAGCTTTTCAAGTGACATAGAAAAAAATACTCATTTAAGTCCAGATGTTAGGAAATCTGATAAGTGATTTTTTCTAAGGACTTTGGAAAATCGAGTCTGGAATAAAAAAATAAATAAAAATAAACTAAAATTTTTCGCTCAACAGCATTGCCTTGGCGTTCTCAATTGCGAGATTCCTACTCGAAACTAGGTGTCCGAAGGCTTGATTGTTGAGGCAATTGGCAAACCTCTTTTTACACCTAAGCTTCCATCCACCCCGGGAATCGAACTGACGACCTTTGGATTGTTAGTCCAACTGCCTACCAGCGACTCCACCGAGACAGGACCCAGGGAGACTACTCCTACACCTGAACTGAGCTAACGACCTAACCTTTAGGTTAGTCCGGGGCCAACATTTACTTCCCTTCCGACGGAAGTCGTGATCAGACAAATCTCGTCTCGAAAAATGCCACCGGGACCGTCTGGGATCGAACCCAGACCGACTGGGTGAGAGGCAATCACGCTTACCCCTACACCACGGTTCCCGGCCTGGAATGTAGGTACTACCAAAATCAATCATAAAAACAGGTTTATTTGTTTTTTTAATCAAACATTTTTTTTTTGAGAAATTTGCAGGATTTTTTAAAATGAATTGCATGTTTTAAAAGCATTTATTTCTTGTTAATTAACAGTAAAGGCAAGATTTCATATCTTGAATTTCGCGGTATGTGATGAACAATTAATAAAGCTTAAAATATAGTCCACAAACATTCATAGTTTCAATTATCTCAAGTTTGTTTATCCTAAGGTCCTTAAAGAAACTTCGGATAGTCAAATCATGAATTTTAATTAAATTTACTTTTCTTGAAATCGAATTTGTGAACAGCAACCCCAAGTTAAATAAATTCAAGTGGTTACATACTTGTTACGTAACAAAATTGCTATTCCCGGTTCTCCTCCACCACTATTTTGGATTACACAATTTTCAGGCTGTCTCAATGTTCCCCAACCGTTTCAGCCCATGGGTAACAATGAGACACTTTGATTTTTCTTCATTGAACTTTTCACAATCTGTATCAATCTTCCTAAACATGAGTTGATAGTGATTTTTGGCACATTTATTGAGTTTTAACTTCATTAAACAAAAGATATTAATTAATTTAATATAAATATAAGAATTTTATAAATTTTGTTAGTTAAAGTTTTAAGTTGGCACTGTTTCTGCCAAGTGCGTCTAAAATGAGACATTAGAATAAATCTGGCTGTAGAGATCGGATCGATCTCATATTTTGGTCAGTGCTAGAATTATTTAATAAAAAGAAAATGCAACAAAAAGCCCATTATAAAACACTGATGAAAAAATACAAAATCCTTTGAAAAATAAAAACCAAAAGTGTCTAGCCTACCCTACTTTAGATGTTTGGGTCAAATTTGAGTTCAGCAACCCAAAGTAAGACAAAAAAAATATTTTTGTGATTTGATTGTCCGATTATAATCCGAAAATAAATGCTTGCACGGACTTCGGATAGTTGAGTTTTGACTGTATCTATTTTGAAAATTAAACATAATTTTACGAGATTTCCCAGAAGTCGTTGAATTTCACAGAGACACTCAAATATTACAGATCTCTCGCAATCCTTGAAATCGTTTAAATTTGCTGTGTCCAACCAATGCCTAACAATATTTTAGATTTGATTTTCAAGATTGATATTGATGTTTTAGAAATCCTGATATTTGAATCAACACTCAACCGCTCGGGTAGTCATTTTACCCCTTTTTGCCTCCCTCACCTTAGGTCGTTGCATTTATTTTTGAAGTTTATGTCCCTTGACTCTGACCAAAATCGATGGGAAGAGGGGGGCAAAAAAATAAAAAGTATAAAAATTGAAATTACGAGCCATGGTTTCAACAGTTGAATCTAAAAAGTGTTTTAAAACGATTATACACATGTCCAGTTGTTTTGCAATCATTAGTTTCCAAAATATCTAAACCTTGACGATTTTTTTTTTGCGAAATGAGTCGTAAATTGGAATTTAGTAAAAATTCAAAATATTTTGAAACAAGCCCAAACATGCTAAATATGATTATCAGTGCAGAAAATGCATTTTTGATTGTTTCCAGTTGATTTGACTAACATTTTCATAAAAAGTTTGAAGTTTTTTGAAAAAAATATTTATTAGCCCTCTGATTTTTTGAACATATTTTGAAGGGGAGGGGGACATAAACTTTGAAAAATATTTGCAACGGACTTACTGACTACTGAAGAACGGCTATAAAATCACTCGAAAAATTAACATCTTAATTCGACCTCGTAGATCCACCTTCACGTAATCCTATCGACTCAGAATCAAGTTCTGAACAAATGTAGAAAAGTACTTCAAAAGTTATGTAAAAAAAGATTTTGACTTAAGTTCGAAAGATTGTAAAAAGAGTGGTTTTAGTAAGAAAACTCGTTTTGTTATATATTTTTAGAAAGGTATTTGAAAGACATTTTCAATGAGCCTAAAACGTCGAAGATTTGACAACCCTATCAAAAGTTAATAAAAAAACTAACTTAATCCATCTATGTGGTTGATGTCTTCCTCACTTTTTATCAAAAATGGGTAATATGAGTGGTACATACTTCAGCTATTTTTGAGATCTAGAAAAATAAGTACACAGAAATAACTTAAGTGGTAATAACTCGAGACAGGGTTGCCAGATCTTCAATGTTGTGGACTCGTTTGAAAGGTCTTTCAATTACCTAACCAACGATTGGTTGGATGATGGATCCGGACATCGTTTACATACAATTAATTGAGATTCGGCTTCAAAAAAGTACATAAATATCACTTAAGTGGTCATAACTTGAGACAGGGTTGCCAGATCTTCAATGTTGTGGACTCGTTTGAAAGGTCTTTCAATTTCCTAACTAACGATGGGTCGGATGATGGATCCGGACATCGTTTACATACATTTAAGTGAGATCCGGCTTCAAAAAATTACATAAATATCACTTAAGTGGTCATAACTCGAGACAGGGTTGCCAGATCTTCAATGTTGTGGACTCGTTTGAAAGGTCTTTCAATTTTCAAACTAACGATGGGTCGGATGATTAATCTGGACATTGTTTTCATACATTTAAGTGAGATCCGGCTTCAAAAAATTACATAAATATCATTTAAGTGGTCATAACTCGAGACAGGGTTGCCAGATCTTCAATGTTGTGAACTTGTTAGAAAGGTCTTTCAATAACCTAACCAACGATTGGCTAAATGATGGACCTGGACATCGTTTACATACATTTAAGTGAGATCCGGCTTCAAAAAATTACATAAATATCATTTAAGTGGTTATAACTCGAGACAGGGTTGCCAGATCTTCAATGTTGTGGACTCGTTTGAAAAGTCTTTCAATTTCCTAACTAACGATGGGTCGGATGATGGATCCGGACATCGTTTTCATACATTTAACGGTGCACATCAACCAGAGCTTTTGCACCCAGATTTTTGTTACAGACATTTTAGTATCTTCAAAACTACGGTTACTATCGAAATATTTTTTTATTCATCCCCTAATGTACTGTCTACAGAGTAATTTACAACAAAGTTTGACTATTTTTACAATCGCGTTGTTGCAGGATTGGGTCCGTAAGTTTGACAATTTTGGAATAAGAAGACAACAACATCCTTCGTTGCTGTGCACCCTTAAGTGAGATCCGGCTTCAAAAAATTACATAAATATTACTTAAGTGGTCATAACTCGAGACAGGGTTGCCAGATCTTCAATGTTGTGGACTCGTTTGAAAGGTCTTTCAATTTCCAAACTAACGATGGGTTGGATGATTAATCCGAACATCGTTTACATACTTTAAAGTGAGATCCGGCTTCAAAAAATTACATAAATATCACTTAAGTGGTCATAACTCGAGACAGGTTTGCCAGATCTTCAATGTTGTGGACTCGTTGGAAAGGTCTTTCAAATACCTAACCAACGATGTGTCGGATGATGGATCCGGACATCGTTTACATGCATATAAATGAGATCCGGATATATGTGAAACACATTTTTAAACATAACTTTTGAACTAGTTATCGAAACTTCAAACAATTCAATAGCGATGTATGGGACCCTAAACCAAGTCGAATGCAACTGGTTTGGTCAAAATCGGTTCAGCCAGTGCTGAGAAAACTCAGTGAGAATTTTGGTCACATACATACATACACACACACATACACACACACAGACATTTGTTCAGTTTTCGATTCTGAGTCGATATGTATACATGAAGGTGGGTCTTTGAGCTTTTAATAAAAAGTTCATTTTTAGAGCAGGATTATAGCCTTACCTCAGTGAGGAAGGCAAAAGACCTATCCAACGTGTCCAAAAGATTTAAGATCTGACTACCCTATCGAGTTATGAGTATATGAAGTTTTTTCAACAAACCAAAATTCTAGTTTTTGCCTTTTGGGTGTTTTTGAAACCGCCTTGAGTCAGGAGTATTAAAAAACGCCCAAAAAGCAAAAACTGGAAATTTGGACCTTTTAAAAAAACTTCAGATTTAAAGGTTGGACATTTTTATTTAACCAAAAAAGTATAATAATGTGAGAAAGGCTTCAACCACCTTATGGTGGATAATGTAACGTTTTCTTCAAAATATTCTTACATTTGGTAGAATTGACGAAATTGGATGCTTCCGGTTATAAAAAATCCAAATTTGTCTATATTTGTTCATCATTTCAGCACAAAATGAAATTCATATTTTCAGAGGAATTTGATAAAATACTGTATTACCAGAAACGTACCCTAGTTTGGTATCCGATCAACGACAAATTTAACAATTTTGCAATATAAAAAATGGGACCATCCATAAACCACGTGGTTTATGGATGGTCCCAAAATACTTTAAAATGGTATTAAACCAAATTTTGCCCGACCAATTTTTAAGGGTTACGGAATACCATCCAGGAATATTGATCTCTTGTTCTTCACACCTGCTTGGGTTTGATGATCAAAAACAGCGACTAAAAGACGTTTCAAGTAAGTTTTCAAGTTCAAGTTTTGTTAAATAATCTGTTTGAACATTGAGAAACAGCAAATTGGATGGAAATATGACCCAATCCTGAACCTGCCAAAGTTATGAGAATTTCTTGTTGCTTCATTTAAATACTAAATCATAAATTTATTCAAGCATTTTTGTGGTGGTGCTGCTTGAATTACTCATCATTCTACGAATGCAATGTTTCAACCAGACAGCTAACATACTCCACCAAGCGTCGTCGGAGAGGCGGGCATTCCGCTTATCATAGATTAAACATTTGCGTTTATATCCATATTTCCTCACACGATCACAGCAAAACTACACCCAAAATGAGTCCAACTGGGACTCACACACACTAAAAGGCACGACCACGACAAGTGTTTTCTTTCTACATTTGCGAAACTACGTTGAGTACACGCTATAAAACCAATTTATTTCATAAAATTTAGATCTACTTTAACAAGTAACGTAAAATAACAATTTTTATAATTAAAAAGGTCATGCATCTGATTGTCAAACGATTTCTAAAACTAATTAACATGATTCCGCCTGCTTTCGAAATTTACATTGATTTGTTTTCGGTGGAATCATTTGCTTTATATCAGTGGAAAGTTTACGAAGTATTTTTCATGAGTTAGAGAGCCTTGAAACGAGTACCAAAACTATTAACGCTATGGTCTTATGAAGTAACTTAACAAATAATCCCTCGTTTTTTAACCTAGTCGCACGGTTGAATTGGAATTATTTACATGATTGGTTTACCAAACAAAATATTTTTAAATTCTAGAGCAGCTGATTAGATGATACACTCGTTCTCGTGCAGTTGTCGTAAAGGTGTTCATATTCTTTTCTAACACTAAGTGCTCTCGTTACTTTCTAGAAAGTGCATAAACGATTTAAAATGTGTTCTAACTGCAGCAGTCCCTATCTCTTGCTAAAGTGCACTTATTCCTACGGTCATGTTTTATTTTTTGGAAGAGAAAGATAAAGCTCGCCTGCCGGATAGAACCGAACAGTGATGAATCATCACAAGAGGAAAGATTCAGTCGTTAGCTATTCAAATTAGTCTTTTTGGTTTTGTCTGCGTTTGGCTTCTGAGCATGAGATTCAAGCAAAATATCTAATGTTTTGTTGTTTTTTTTCTGTCTTTTGTTCCGTTCGCAGCTTCCTAGCTGGACATGGAGACGACCGTGGGCCGCGTGATGTTGTGCTTGCTGTCCTGGAGTCCCTCGGGAGATTGATGGTCATTTTCGTCGGAAATGGACGGGCTCCGACTTTGGCTGTGCATCAGCTGTTGCTGCTGCTGCTGATGTTGATGCTGCATTTGCTGCTGAGTCTGCTGCTGTTGGTGATGCTGCTGAACAACCTGTTGATGCAGGGCCTGATGGTATGCCTGATAGTGTCCCACCATCGGTTCCATCTTCACGATCGAGTTCAGCCCGTGCTGATCGACTCCACCGACCTCCGCCGACATCATGTCGTAGTACATGCTACTCGGCGACTCCGACGGACTTTGGTGGTACTTTGGACTCATCAGCGAGCCGTTCGATGAACTGTTGTTGTTGTTGTTCAAATGATATCCCATCGGGCTCAACGAGGCCACGGCTGCCTGGTGTTGGTTAGCGGCGAGCGAAGCCGCCCCGAACGGGGGCATCATGAAGACGCTCTTCTGCTGTTGGTTGTACTTGCTGATGTTGACGATCGCACTCGTTGGAGTGCTCGTGATCGGTGACGGAACCTGCGGGGTGTACGCGAGGGGCGATAGCTGGTTGTGATGCGATGGCGACGATGCCGATTGGTGCGCCGGAGACAGGTTGCTGCCGACGCTCGACGGGGTGGACGTCGACTGGATGATGCCCGAGTGGGCGATCGATGCTTTGAGCGATTTGAGTTCTGAAAAAATAAAGAAATTCAATGAAATTCGCTTTCAATGAAACAAAGTAATAAATCTAAGCTTGTTGCATTGGAAACGAACCACGCATATACGAAATGAGAAGAACCACGTGCTCAACGGTCGAAGGAAAATTCAAAAGAGAACAGAATGAGCTCAAAGCAATAAACCAAACGAAGCTCTCGCTCGTAAAACTCCGAAAAGTAGGCACCGTTGGCTCTAAGTTCAGCTTGAACGCAACAAGGCAAGTTTATGCTTTGGGTGGTGCTAGTTCAGAGCTTTTCATGTGTTGAGCTTTGAAGAAAAAAAGGGTGAGTTGGGGAAACAACTAACTTTACGAGTAATGGAAGTGAAAGTTTATCTGACTAGGTAAAACAAATCTGGAGTTTTTTTTTTTTTTTTTTTTGAAAAGGTCCAATAAACCAAATTTTCAGTTTTTGGATAAGTGCAGTGCTTCTGGGGACGCGCAGTCCTATTTTTTCGCGATAATTTTCGTCTCTTTTGTGTGGCTGTTTGTGTGCATGGGGTGATTGGTCAGTATAATTGAATAAAGGCATCATAAGTGCAGTGCTTCTGGGGACGCGCAGTCCTATTTTTTCGCGATAATTTTCGTCTCTTTTGTGTCAGGAGTGAGTCGCGCTGTAGTTATAAAACAAGATCGATTTTGAAAATTATTCATATTAATCGGTGAGTTATTGTGTGCTTCAAGCCCTTTCTTCATCATCGCTGATTGGATGACGATTGAGTTCGTTTATCGCGTAACAAAATTATTTTGATTCATCAAGAACGTCGTGTGGTACGCGAGTCTTTTTTGTGTTGAAAAGACCTTCCCATAGCTCCATAGCTCGGAGGGCTCGACGTCGGTTGTTTGTGTGTTAAGCCCTCTCCATAGCATCGTAGCTCGAGAGGCAACGAAAATCAATACCTTAAATAGCTAACAGAAAGAAGATCGGAAGGCACTTGATGGTTGAGTTCGTCGCGTCTATTCCGTAACAAATTCATGAACTAAATGATTATATAATTAAAAATCAGACTACGCTATTATTGCAGCATTGCGTTTAACACCTCATTTTATAAATAAATTTTATTTGGTTTTATCTTTCCACAGCCGGCTGTCTAAGATTAAACCATTTCATTAAAAAATTAACAACAGTTAAACGGGAAATGTCTCATCCGCATCATCCGATTGTTTGCCTTGAGAATAAAATATAATACCTTTCAACAAACACTATGATTTTGGGTCGCATCATCATCTTCTATGATGAATCCTGACCAAACACCCTATCCTACTAACAAGTTTTCAGGTTCCTGGCGCTCGTGGGGTGTAAGCACAGAGTAAATCAGCTGCCCTAGTAGCAATCTGCGCTAACTAACATTCCCGTCCCTTAAAATCGAGGTCTACAAACTGACATGGCGGGCGCCGTTGGTGGCCAATGACTGTTACCTATTCGCAACTGATCTAGTTTTAGCAATCATGGTGTTTTATCTTTTCAGCGCATTCATACATGCTGTTGATAAGGGAAACACCAGTAGATCGTCGAAGCCTATAATCAGTAGTGCTGAAAGGATATTACGGTTCTGTTCAGCAACGGAGGGGCAACCATGGGTGATCTCTCATGCTCATGCTCATGCTCATGCTCAATAAACCAAATTTTCAGTTTTTGGTTTTTGGGTGTTTTTGAAACCGCCTTGAGTCAGGGGTAGTAAAAAAAAACACCCAAAAAGCAAAAACTGGAAATTTGGTTTATTTGACCTTTTCAAAAAAAACTCCAGAAATGTTCAATGTTTGTGCCTAAGGGTGACAAGAAAAATTGAAAAAAATAAAAAAGTTAAAAAATTTAAATTACAGGCCACGGTTTCAACATTTGAATGAAAAAAGTTTTTTGAAATGCATTTCACATCTGTCCAGTTGTTTTGCAGTCAAAAGTTTCAAAAATTTCTAAGTATTTATATTTTTTTTATTTTTGTGTTAATTATGATTATCAATGCAGAATATGGCATTTTAGATTGTTTTCAGTTGATTAGACTACTATTTCCTTTGAAATTTTCAAGATTTTTGAGAAAAAAATTTTTTTGCCCCCTGATTTTTTGGACCATTTTTGAAGGGAAGGGGGGTGACATAAACTTTGAAAATATTTGCAACGGGCTAAACGATTTATTTAGCATCGCGCTTTTGTGAAATTGTTATTTACAATAATAATAATTATTATTTTAAAACAAAACTGATTCCTACCTTAAACTTTCGATTGGAGAGTAACATTTCGCTCACCAAAAATAATAGTGGTGAAAGGTTTATTCCAGCACTCGTTTGAGTGCTAAAAAGTTCAATTGGGTACTAAAGCCCTAGGTCAATTTTTATGTACAACGGTAAAAACACGATTAAAACCCATTTCTGATCACTTTTTTTCATTTTAATGCAAAAAAAAATTGACAAGACAACATTTTTTCGATGGATCAACTATGGTCCCCTTGGAACGAGCTGTCAAGTAGGAGCTTTTCTGTCAAGAAGGACCGCGAGGTTAATTTTTCAAAATTGATTTAAAAATCCATTTTGAACTCTTTATGGTCGTACAAAAAGTCATTGTACTCAGAAAAATAAGCTTTATAGTTGTAAACAATAATATCAGCAATCTACGATTCTTTTTGGGACCCAATTTTCAGCACTTTGTTGAAAAGTAATACTTGTCGACGCTTTTTTGGTTTTTGGGTTGGCCACCTACGGAGGCCAAACTAAAGGGCTCTGTCGATCATCATCATATCTAACAAAACAATGCAAAAGATCCAATGCCGAAGTGTAAACAAAACAGACACGATTTTGACGTATCCAAACGAGCATTTGCCTTTACGCCCAGCAAAACTTATCAGTGTTGCCAAGCTCGAAACATACGTTGCCAGATCGAAACTTAGACCAGTCTCCCTATTTAGGGCATTGGACCTTCTGCATTGTTTTGCTTGATTTGCAACATGTTGCAAAAACTTCTATTTCTATCATATTTGTTTATTTGTTTGAAAACAGAACTTGATCAAGCAAATCGTTTTCAAGATAATTTTTTTTTTAACTTAAGCTCAAACATCAGCCAACTTTTGCATTAACAATAGATCCGTGAAACTTTTTGCAAAATGGATCACGTAAATATAGCACGTTTTTAACAAACAACATATCGTGCGTCTCCATGGGATGAGAAGGAGAAGCTTGCCATTTTTATTTTTTGAATTTAGCATCCATAAACCTCATCGGCACTTTTTTGGAAATCTCATACCCCCTCCCCCCTCACGTGGACGTGGAATTTGAAACTAACATGTCTACGTGGTTTTTTGATGGTCCCTAATGTAAAATAACATTAAAAAATATTGGGTACTTCCAAAAAAACATCTGTGGCCTGTCAGCAGGTGACATGACCATTACATTCGACAGTACTCACCATTGACAGAGTTTCCCAGTACGGTCGAACTGGTGGAGCTGTTGTTATTATTGTTGGTGGTACTAGTGCTGTTATTGTTGTTGTTGTTGTTACTATTGCTGTTATTGCTATTGCTGCTCTTGGAGTTGGACGACGATGCCGTTCCATCGGCATTTTTGCTGCCCTTTGGTTTACGTTTGCGTGACTAAAATCAAAATGAGAACATTACACATTACATTACATGTGACCAGCTCTAATCGAAGACGGAGGTGGTGATGGTACGTTGCCGTAACACCAACAAACGAGCGAATTACCTGAATGTTGTCCTTCTTCATCGCCAGCGGTCGGTTCACGTTGTGCAGCTTGTAGTACAGGCCGCAGGCGTTGCACACCGGTTCGCCGACCTGGTTCCGCCGCCACAGGGACGTGTTGGTGGTGTTACAGTTGGAGCACTGCAGGCCAACGCGTCTCGCCGAGCTCTGTTGGGGGCAAGTTGGGTGAGGTGAGAGAAAAATATGTTAGCATTTTATGGAAATTGTGTTCACTTCGACTACGATCAAGGAAAGCGCAAATTTGAACTATTATTTGAATGAAAAACTGTTGATTTTAATACTATAATACTAATGATTACTTTTAAGCATTGATGAATTTATAAATATTTTAGTTTTAATTTTATAATCATTCATTTATTTCATTTCGCTAACCCTAAGCATGGATTTATTAAAAAAAAAATCAGCTATTTGCAACAAATATTAGCCGAATCGGTTGAAAATCAGGAACCAAATACATTCGCAGTCTCAAACAGAGTTTTTGGAAATCAAATTTCAACACAAGGCTTAATAACTGAGCAAAGATTATTCAGTTGTAATTTTAATTTTGTTTGTTAATGATATCCTGTTAGTTTACACTTTGTATCAGGTCAAGGGAGGGTTGCATTGAAAACTTATAAAAAGAAGCAGGAAAAAGCATTTCTATTATGCCTATTGCATTTCAGTCACATTTCTAAAACAAAATTGAAAAGTATTTCTTTTCGATACAAGTGCTGAAAAGTTGTGATTTTCAGCATTCGAATGATTTTCGACACGGCAAAGGATTAATTGAGATGAAAATTTTGCAAATATTTCAGTATACTTTCATATTTTGACAGGCTGTATCTCAAGCAGGTATTAGACTATGACAAACAAACAAACCAACTCGATTTTTTGTCTTTGACAGTTTGCTAAACTCGCAAACTTGTTAGGGGCAAACACGCAAACAAAGCAAAATGTATTCAGGCTGACGGCAAACAAACAAAGGGAGCGTTCTTTTATTACGTAACGCAGTTAGGGGGGGAGTGTGGATTGAAGGCTGTGGAGTGGGGTAAACTATTTTTTTTTTGCGTTACGTAATAAAAGAGCTAGCAAAAAGTCAAAGTGTCAAAAAATGCGAGTTTGTTTGTTTGTCATAGTCTAATACCTCCTTCAGTAGCCATTGATCCAACCATCAATGTCTTTGAAGCCTAATTTATATGACATTTTCTAATCTCTTCGTAAAAAATATTTTATTGACTTGACCTTTACAGGTAACATAAAATCACGTAATGAAAATCATAACGGGTGCACGATCAAAAACGGGTGCACGATATCAAAATTATGCAAAGTACTTTTCGATTTCAACTTAAAATGAATTTTGATCAACTTGTGCCTTAGCTCAAAAGATGGGATCTTTTGACGCCTAAATAAAATCCAAAAATGAGATTTTTGAAAAACGGTTATTTAACGCAATTTTTTTTCACGCGTTAAAATTCGAATTTAAAAAAATGGTAACTATTTGTAAGAGTGTAACATTTCTTTCTGAGAAGTCCTACAACTTTGCCCAAGACACCAAATCGATCATAAATCAGAAGCTGTCAAAATTGTATGAAAACTTATCATGTTTTTCGGAATAAAAAAGTAAAAGTACAAGTTTTGTTCATTTTCTATGATTATTGAAAGTTTTTTTTCTGTCGTTAGTTAAAAATTCTACTGGTTGAAAACACCGTTAAAATCAACAGTCTACACTCAAACCCCGATGGTTTGACACCTACTGTTGTCAACGGGGTCACTTTTTAGTTTGACACCTCTTTTACACGGAGTTCACACACACTACCAAACGTTTGTTTTGCTAGTGTGCGTAAGCGCCGTGTAAAAAGTGACAGTTCTTCACTTTTTAGTTTGACTTTGACCAACCAACGGGGTACAAACTAAAAAAGTGTCAAACGAAAAAGTGACCAACCACCGGGGGTTGAGTGTATTTACAGCTCAAATTTGCGCTAATCCAAGACTACTTCTAAAGATAGGAACGGGGAAATAAGGAAACTCTAAAGAGGGAGGAGATAAATGATGAAATGAGTTGCATGAGAAGGAAAAAGGGAGATGATACAGAGGGGATCAACTATCACTACAAACTACAGAAAACATCCAGAGAAAAAGAATCCGCTTTCTTGCGCGGGTTCACGCGGAATGGGAGGTTCCGCTCGAACACCTACCAGTCTTCGGCTTTGCTTCTCCTCGGTGGTGCTCCGAGTGGTCAAGGTATTGCCGTAGCCATAGTTCTTATAGAGATCCCCGCCCTGATCTGCGGCCACTGCGGAAGAACAATTTGATGGTTGGTTTTTTTTTGTCTTTTTTTTTTCAGCGCTAACTTTCACAAAAAAGGGAGGGGGTATTAGTTTACTATCAGTTAAAGAAAGTTCAAGTTCGCAGGACACTTAAGAGTTTGGGGGGTAGGTTTTGACGGAAGAAGATCAACGAAAAGTTCGGCCGGGCGGGGTTCGTAAAGTGATGCAAATTCAAGTTTTAAAGCAAAATTCTTTTCCTCTTAATATGAAGCGAGAACCAATATCGATTAGCAGAACGAAATGAGGATGAGTTTTTGTTTTGTGGGGAGGTTTTAAACTTTTGATAGAGGTATTAAGAAGTATAAGTAAAAAAATGTGGCAGTTTGATTTACAGGTTCTTTTACCAAGCGTCTGGGCTGTTTGACCAGCGGCCGATTCATTCCGTTCATCTTGTGATACAGTCCGCACGCATTGCACAGGTAGTGTCCTGTTCCGTCCCGGCGCCAGAGCGGAGTCTGAATCGCGCCGCAATTGACGCATTCTCGTCCCTCGGTAAACAAGTCCGCATCAATGCCCACTTTTGCCAGGGGTGGAAGAATAGAGAAACAAAAATGAAAGACACAAACAATGATTGATATGATACAGAGCTATGAACACGACAGTTCTTCGGAGTTATTAAAGTGAGAGAAAGCAGCAAATATTCACAGTTAGCTAATTAAAAGAGTTACAATTCTCGATGAAAACCACCCGGCCCGACCGTTTTTTTTATTCCGTTCCTTGTATCCTGCCAACTTGAACTTTCCAGCAGACCACATAAAGCACCAAAGAAAGTCCCGCATCGTCGTCGTCGTCGTGGTTGACGGCAGCTTAAGGAAGCCGTACCGTCGTCAGCTGATAAGAAGCGAACCCAATCAGACCCCGTGGCCTCCATGGTTGCACGAGTCGATGTCGAAATGTACAATAAACCACTTATGCGCACCCATTTGCGCACCGCTAGGGGATTCCGGGGCAAACTTGGGCCTTTTAACCCTAAGAAAAAGTTCAAATCTGAAGATCTTGAAGAAATACGTCACTCCATAATTTTTATCGCGATCTCTTCAAACTCTCTTCTTTATTGCATCTGCAGATCAAAAAAAGAGAGAAGCAAAAAAACTCTCTCCGACAGAATCGCGTTCGCGCATTTTTTCGCGTCCACTTTGCTTTCGCTCTTCTGCAGCGTGTTTCTGACTCTTGCAAAGTTCTCCAATAAAGAGAACAGAGAGAGCATACAAGTCGCACTATTTTGATTTTTTTCCCAACTAAAAACAGCTAAGCTAAATTCAACCCAAGAATCCCCTACAGACCGTCAAGCAAGAAAAAAAAACTATGTGCGTTATTTGCCTAGACCTACGACGAGTGCGACAAATTATAATGTTTTGTTTTTTCTTCCTTCCCGAGGTTCTGGTTTTGCGTCGCCGTAGCCGTTTATGAGGGTCCATTGAGACCGCAAAAAAATACACAACAGTAAAAAAGAAAGCAAGAAAAAAAGTGCCACTCACGGGAAGTCCGACAGGGCCAACATTGGCCAGGGAGGCCCCACGAGGGTCGGAATTTCCGGTTTGGTTCGATTTTTGGTTGGGTCCAACATTAAACAGAACAATGTTGAAGTATGATTTTTTGACGCATGACTAATAAGGAGGAAGTGTACTGTTGTTTTGAGATAGTGACGGAATTTGGAGTTCCTCCCGAGGGAGACCCAGCAATTAACCCGCATAACGTCGTGCAGTGCACGTGGCAGTTGTGTTTTGAGAACATAAAAAAAGCATGTTGCTTGAGTAAAAATTCTAAATTATAAATATTCATCATTTTGGAACTTTAGTAAGTTTTTTTCTATTTTTTTTTTCTTTCTCTTGGTAACCCTTTAGCTACAAGCAATAATTGTTTCAAAATGGATTATGATGTAATACACAGCTGAAAGGAACTTCAAAACTCATTTATGTATTCCCAAAAAAAACTTATCGTATTTTGTTATTCACCATAAACCGAATTGCATTGAATCAGGTAAAAAAAATAATTTAATAAATATTTGAAATGTAAAACAACTTTTAAAATATAACTTCCAAAAAATGTAACCACGAAAGGTGCTTCCCTCAAATGTGAAACAACTTTTCGTAAAAATGTGACTTACCAAAACCATTAAAAATCGAAAAATGATAAAAGTATACAACTAAATAGGAGAAAGTGGGGCAAGTGTAACAATCTAAGGATATGTTCGTTCAAACCCACTGAAAACGTTAAAACATCTGTCGGATTTTTTCATAATCATCTTATTCCAGGTCTTGACTAAGGCTTTGATAGAACAAGTTTTGAAAAAAAATCCTGTTTTTTAATGCAAAAACATTTTTTTGTTTTGATTTTTCGTACGTTCTACTCAACTAGTGGGGCAAGACGAACAACCCGTTGGGGCAAGAGAAACAATGCATGAAACAACTTGTTAATTGGCTAACAATTGAACTGTTATCACTTAGACACATCAGATTAGAATGTATTTGAAACGTTTCTTTAATTTTTAGACAAACAATAATATTTTACTGAAAATTTGATCGTTTTTACGAAAAAAATTAATTACATAGATGCTAAATAGTAAATTTTCATAATATCACTATATTTTCTATGGACATTTTTTTTTACAATTGTTTATCAGTTTTTTAGTACGTTTATGTATTTTTTCCTCAATAAAATATGTTGTTGCAGCAATTCGTATTTTTTTCCATACATAAAATCCATATGGTACACTTGCCCCGATGAACAAAATTTTTTAAAAGCTCTCAACAAAAATAACCAAAAGTTAAATCATACTTTATAATAGGTGCAAGTCATTGGTAGGGACACTACTGATCTATGAATGAAGAATTGAAGAATTGAAGAATTGAAGAATTGAAGAATTGAAGAATTGAAGAATTGAAGAATTGAAGAATTGAAGAATTGAAGAATTGAAGAATTGAAGAATTGAAGAATTGAAGAATTGAAGAATTGAAGAATTGAAGAATTGAAGAATTGAAGAATTGAAGAATTGAAGAATTGAAGAATTGAAGAATTGAAGAATTGAAGAATTGAAGAATTGAAGAATTGAAGAATTGAAGAATTGAAGAATTGAAGAATTGAAGAATTGAAGAATTGAAGAATTGAAGAATTGAAGAATTGAAGAATTGAAGAATTGAAGAATTGAAGAATTGAAGAATTGAAGAATTGAAGAATTGAAGAATTGAAGAATTGAAGAATTGAAGAATTGAAGAATTGAAGAATTGAAGAATTGAAGAATTGAAGAATTGAAGAATTGAAGAATTGAAGAATTGAAGAATTGAAGAATTGAAGAATTGAAGAATTGAAGAATTGAAGAATTGAAGAATTGAAGAATTGAAGAATTGAAGAATTGAAGAATTGAAAAATTGAAGAATTGAAGAATTGAAGAATTGAAGAATTGAAGAATTGAAGAATTGAAGAATTGAAGAATTGAAGAATTGAAGAATTGAAGAATTGAAGAATTGAAGAATTGAAGAATTGAAGAATTGAAGAATTGAAGAATTGAAGAATTGAAGAATTGAAGAATTGAAGAATTGAAGATATCAAAATGAAAGGTAAATCTCTATAAAAGTATCATTAAATCATTATTCTTATAAAAATTTAAAATAATCTAGAAACATCGAGTATTTTTTACGAAATCACCAATTTTGGGTGAATTCAAAAGAAATCTTTATGATTGGCATTTGATTTTCAATCTTTCAGAAATATTGAATAAACAAAATCGAACACGAAGTTGCAACCATTCCAACTCAGGTGTTGGCACACCATGAACCCACAATTACATAATCGAGCAATTAATTGAGCAAAATCACGCTCCACTGCCAGTCTCGTACAGACCATGAAGAAGGCAGCCAAACATGGTACATCATTATGAAACCACAAGCCTTATCGCACCGAAAACGTGTAAAAGAAGCTCCGCGCTGCTATTATTAACAAAACAGCACCCATGAAGTTATTCTAAAATAAGTGCAGGAACAGAAAAAAATCCACTCACACAACCTTACCTCAATTAATGAGATAACAGAGGTTTTTCACACAAACAATTACTTAGTAGCAATTCCCACAGACTGAAAGTCACCTTTACCTGGAGCGAACTTATCACTCCTCCTCGTAACGAAGCTTACAATTCACACCCCAATGAAACCATATTGGTACGAAACACCTCGCAAAAACAAGTGCAGCGCGCCTCATTCTGGGTCACACCTATCAGTGGCCCGCGAGGGCCAAAAGGTTAACCGGTATTTTCGTTCCGAAATTTGCATAATAACAACTACAGCCGACCGATCGACGTCAAATTTGGTGTGCATTCAAAAACCCTTGATAAGTCAGCTGCGGCGTCTCTCTTTGGTGCTTTTTTCGGTTCTGGGACTCTGACTTTGACTGGAACGCCCCCCGCCCCTAACCGGTTAGTTTAGTTGTAGTTGATTGCACTGCTGGGAACCGCACTTACTTGCAGTGAGCGATGCCGCCGCCGAGAAGGCCGTCGTGGGTGTAACGGTGGTGGTGGAACGGCGCCCATTGCCGCCCGACGAGCTAGACGTCGCGACGCTGTACGCCTCGTAGTGCGAGGGCCAGGAGTCGGTCTGGAAGAAGAAGAAGAATTGAAAGATGAGATAAAGTACTCAATTGATCTGGGAAGCAAAAAGTCACTCACCTGTGGTCCATAGCTGGCGTAGTGGTTCGTGGCCCGTGCCGCCGCACTCGTGCTGGACGCGATCCGCTGGAACGCCGGCAGGCCACCACCCTTGAGGTACTCGTTCTCGGTGAGGCCGGACACGCCGCCCGGCGACCACATGTGGGCCGGATCGTGCGTTGGGCTGCCGTTGAAGTACTGCATCGAGGCCGACGGGAAGCGGCTGTACGAAGGACTGCGGAAGAAAAACGGGGAAGGACCACCATTAGAGATTTTCTGCTCTCCTTGCGCGCACCGAAAAACAAACGGGTTTGTTTGGGGATCTTCATCTTCAACGGACCCGAACGCTGAGTCGAACAAGCAAAATACTGCTGAATGGGTTGATATATCAAATGAACGAATTGTTTCTGTTTGATGACTTTGGAAGTCTTTCAGATCGTAGGGATTTAGCTAGCTTGTCACAACAACATCATAACTTTATAAAATTCAACAAAATGCGAATATGCGAAATCCTTATAGTTAAATAACAAACTCACAAAGCAACAAAATGAAACATGACCAAACTGCCACATGTGGCAAGTGTGCACAACGCCACAACAAGCCCAAGAACGGAATCCGCGTGCGCGACGCTTGAATGCTACTGAATTGTCAACGATGCGCGTTTTCTTCTGGAGGCTCCCAAAAGGGGGAAGAGGGGAGGGGGCGAACGGGGCCCACAGCTGGGACAGTCGCTGGGACGACCAGACCAGTGAGTTCACAAATTTGTTTACATCACGCTGCCCCAGAGTAGGTGGAAGTATTCGTAAACAACAACATCCTCTGTTCGGAACGGCTGCGACGCACGGTGTTGTATACCAAGCTGGCGGGCTGACTGGTGCCCTGTCCATCACGAGACATGGCACTTGATGATCGAGAAGGGTAATTGCAGTTCAGGAAATGACCACCAATGATGATTGGTGGATGTTGTGATTTTCTCCAGTAAATCACAGTTGTGGCAGGTGTTACAGGTGTATTTTATAATTTATGTGATTATTTTTACTAAAATACTTCTTGAAGAAATCTTGACTTTTTTTTTTATAAGGTCCGATAAACAAAAGTAAACATTGAGTGTATCCCGCTTACTCCGATGGACTTTGACATAAGGTGTGAAAGGGATACACTCAATGTTTACATTTGTTTATAGGACCTTATCAAAAAAATGTCAAGAAATGATTGTTTGTCCCTTACAAAAATACAACAGGCTACCAACTGTACGGATTTTTTCCGTTTTGTACGGATTTTTTTCGTTTTGTACGGATTTTCGAGACTCTTCACGTTTTTTTTTTACAAGCCGGTTTTTTGTTCTGATTTTTTTTCTTATAATACGCATTTTTAAAGAAATTAATGATGAAAATAACAACTTTTTTAATATAATTGCTTTTTTTAATTGCTTTTCATTGCTATTTAGACATTTTTATTCAACTGTAAGTTAAATTTTAAAAGTATAATTTGATAGTTCAAACATTACTTTCAATTATTATTTTTGAATTTATCCAATAAAATATCCAAGAGCTTTCAAAATCCTGAGAAAACCTGTTAAAATCTGAACTAAAAGAAATTATCGTATAAAAACTCAAAGCGATACTACTCGTAAAAGAAAACTTGACAGTTCGTGAACTTTAAAACGTTTCAATTGGAAAAACATAAAGATTTAGTGCTGTAAGTTACGGTTTATTTAAAAAATGATTTAAAACGTGCATGTCACAAGCTTCTAAATCAAATTTTTAAGCTGTGGATACCACTCAGATTAATTCAATTCAATTCTTTATGTATACATGTAGAGTAAGGACTGCTCTTTTTCAATTACTACAATCAGAGTTCAAGAGTGTGTAGTTCTTCTTATTAATATATGGTTTTGCCAAACTTAATCACTACCAGCGCTTTTTAATTTCTATTTAATCTTTTTTTTGCCTTTCTTACTAAAGAAAGGTATAGGTTTTACTTTAAGGCAGGACGTCATTTCCATCTTCGTAAATATGTCGATTCAGCATGATTTTTAATCGGAAAAATCGTCAAAAAATCACACTGCATCGATTTTCGACGCTCTATCGATTCACCTTGACAGAACTCGTCTATCTCCAACCCTCGAATTTTGATAAAATAAATTCCGTGAAGGTCGAGTGATGTTCGTATGTGGTAAAATTTTGCAAAATTTTGTGTCGCGCCGTTCTCTGCTCCCATATATCCGATTTCGATTCTTTTAAATGCAGATGAAAGCTAGTGTGCTGAATCTGGGCGAGTTGCCGCGCAAATTTCGAAATATCCATCTGTTTTCGGATGCGGCCAGACTTTTCAACAAAATACACAGTTTTCAATTGAAAATATGGTAAAAAATTTTCATTTTCATATCTTTTATTTATCTCAAAAATTGCATTTTTCGAGCCCTACAACCTCCCAAATTTTCATCCAGATTCATAATATGGTTCTGGAGTTAGAGCCGTTTGATTGACCTACCATAAGAAAAAAAATCCCTAAAAAAAGGTAAAAGCCCACCTGGTGACCTTCTAATCTAATCTAATCTAATCGAATACAAGCGCAGCCAGTCCGAAGAAAGCATCCTGGAAGAACTTGTGGTTAGATTACGCCTCAAGTCCTTTCTTGTCAATATTAATGATTACAGTACATCCGAGTTACCCCGAAAATGTATAGCAACAATTAAAGCGGCCAGGCCTACTGCGTTGCATTAACCGCAGAGACAGATTCTGTAAACGGATCACATTCTACAGAATCATCAGGGGAGGAAGGATGCGTGGACATACCGTACCAAACGCTCCGAATCGGTTGTGGTGTGGTGTGTAAGTGTAAATTTGGCAGATAATAATATTTAGGGGTGGGGAGGGGGGAAGGGAGGGGGAGGAAATGAGGGTAGGAGAAAGGGAAGGTGGGAAAGGGATAATATGGATATATCATTTGATCAATAGAATATTATATAAAATAAAGGAATAAAATCATCTATCAAATAATGATAGATAAAATAGATAGATCTCACCAAATCAAAATTCAACAGCTCCAGCAGGGTTTGAACTTATAAAAGCCCACCTGGTGACCTTCGCCAACATTTTTCATTTCTGATTTTATTCGAAATTTCTTGCTACATTCATAGTACAGACCATGAGTGAGCATCTGAAACAAATTCGACATCGATCGGCAATCCCGATCAATTTTTAGAACGATTTACTTTTTGCCTTTCTTACTAAAGAAAGGTATAGGTTTTACTTTAAGGCAGGACGTCATTTCCATCTTCGTAAATATGTCGATTCAGCATGAATTTTAATCGGAAAAATCGTCAAAAAATCACACTTCATCGATTTTCGACGCTTCGTAGCCAAGTCGAAAAGTTGTCAAGTTGAGCTTCGAATACTGGCGCGAGAATGCTGGCGCATCTATTTTGTGGCTCGACTTATACTCATTTTGTAGTAGCTTGTCTACCGATGTTTCCTTCAATATGTAAGATATCGTAGCTTTTCGTTTTCTTTTGCCCTATGCGTTTTTGCATAACTGTCCAATGTTTATGCAAAAACCTTTGTGACATAGGACATTCATCCGGCTACAATCATTTTGTTTCCCGTGCGCTCCTAAAATCGCCTAAATGTAGACTTCATTTTTTCGTGATTTCGTAAGTTTATTTAACAGGGTTCATTGGATAGGATAATAGGAGGCTTTCTTCCTAAGGTTCTCGCGATTGAGTGTGTAGTGGTGCGGTTGTTAAAAATAGCTATCTCTGACTCTGTCACTCTCGTAGAAGCTGAATGGCTAGCTTCCCTGCACCGTGCGGCACACGCGGTTCACTTGTACCTCGGTTTTGCTTGGCTTGGTGCGCTGGTACGATGAACCAAAACACCAACACAGTCACACAAAAGGGCTCGTACCGAAACAAGAAAACCAAAACCGCGGTGTGCGTTGTTGGGAAGCTTGCTATGATCGCGTTTGTCATAATCGCTTGTTTGATTAGAAACGTACAAACATATTGTACGATTAAAATATTCTTTTGGTGAAAATTGCGTTTTTAATTTCTTTTGGAAATCATATCATTCATAATACTCATAATATCATCATAATACATTGCTTTCATCATAAGACTTTCTTTTGAGCTGACGTTATAAATAAACAAAGTCGATGTTATTAATTGAAAGATGTTGAAAGTTGAAAGTTGAAAGAAGTTCTACCATTGTTATATTCTTTAGTAAGAAAGGCTCTTTCTCACCCCAGGTGGGATTAAATCGGGTTTTATGTCCCAAATTCCATTTTTTTCTACATATTTTTTTCACAGTTTGTTATGCCCTGTTGGTAGCCTTAGTCATACACCATCAGGCTTGGAAGGGTCAAACATTATTGAATTATTTTACAATTTACAATTTTGAGTTTATTCCTTTAACTGAAAACAAAATTTAAGTCACAAAAATTCCATCAAATGAAACATGGAGTTAAAACATTTAAAACAAAAATAAATAAATAAATAAATAAAATATAAACTATTTAGATATGTTTTCTCATATTGATTAAATTAAACATAATAAAATGTACATAAAATTATTAAAAGAAATTTTTTTATCGTTAGTTTAACAGAATGATTTTCTTAATTTAAATGTTTTCAACCAAAATATAAATGAACATAAACATCTCTCCATTACACTTTCAAGACCTTAAATTACTCCAAAAAAGTAACTTCATTTTGTAATTATAAAGTTTTATTTGAAATGGTCCTTTAACCATAGCAAATCTATAAGTGTATAGGCCAGGGGTGCTCAAAGTTTTTGGATGCCGTGCCAAATTTGAAGCTCAAATGAGCTTGCGGGCCAAATGTATAAAAATGGTTATTTAAAAAAAAAAATTATTTTAATTTAAAGACAAAAAACTACATCTATTAATTGAAGTTTTAAGAAATTTTTGTGATTTTTTGAACATTTTCGTTATTAACAAGTAAAAGACAGCATGTTTTTAGTATAACTTTGTGTTTTCATTGAAATTTTAAATATATAAACTAGTGACATGAAGTTTGAACAATTTATGTAAGGTGCAATTTTATCTTTACATGCATGTAACAAATGAAAAATAGTTGCGAAATTATTTTTCAACAATAAGGTCGATGCAAATATAAAAAAAAGTTTTTGTCTCTTGACTCAGGCGAGAGGAGGTAAAAAAAAGTATTGTAATTGCGAACACTATTTCAACTTTGCAACGAAAAAAAAATTTAGAAGGTGTATTATTTTCAAAAAGTGTAAGATTGGACGAAAATAAAACTTTAAGCGAAAAGAAAATCTAGATATCTAGATATCTAATTATTTTTGAATAGAGGTATGAATTTTAAATTGATTTCAGCTGATCGCACTTTATTTTCAATTGAAACTTGTAAGTTTGCCTAAAAAAATATTTGTTGTCTCTGATTTTTCGAGCTGAGGAAGATTTTGGTTGAAAAAAGCTTTGAAAAATATTTGCAACAGTCTTATTCCTCTGATTTTAACATTTTGTCTGCCTGAATGAGATGGTAGTCAATCAGATTCGTTATCCAACCGTCATTAGTTCGAATCCCGATAGGGAAGATTTTTAAGTGCTTGATAAGTTATAGACTTAGTCCATAAAAAGGGTCATCAAGACTTCTAATTTTATATGTAATACTTATATTTTTGCCATAATTACATTTTTTTCTTCAGTCAAATTTGAACGTTTCTAATACATTTCCAAAAAAGTTTGTTGAAAATTTTGATATTTAGGGGAACTATACCCTTTCTCAGCCTATTTCTATTATCGGCCTATCAGCACTTTGATCATGAATTACAGCTTTCATAAAGTGTTTTTGACTGTTCCAGAGTAATAAATAGCTCAAATAAAAGTGAGCAAGCAACTTCTTTGTTGATACATCTGAAAATGTTGATTTAATAGCGGAAAACTGCAAAAGTGATGAGAATTGGTCGAACGGCTTAGAGTGATTAAAATGGGTATATTTCCCCTACTTATTTGATTCATATTGTAACGTGTGAAATTGTTTCAATTAGAAAGATTTTTGAAAATTATATTTGTGTCGTGAAATGAGAATCAAAATATGGATAAATTATCAGTTTTATATTAACAAAAATAAAAAATATAAAAAATACAACAACGGGCCATTTTACATGATCATTCAAAATTGGTCCGCGGGCCACAAAAAATCACTTCGCGGGCCACGTTTGGCCCGCGGGCCATACTTTGGTCACCCCTGGTATAGGCCCTTAAAACTCATTCAACCAAGGTTGAAAAAAAATCACTTCGAGCGAATAACGATTGCCTGAAGAAAGGCCCTATGAGTATGCTTTGATCGTTTCTTTCCCGACTGACACTTGATCGCTGGCTGTGGCATAGACGAATAAAAATTTGAATGATTGGGTTTAGTCGTCAACTTGCTGCGTCGGATTTTCAACACTGCATCCAACCAATCCATTTTTCCAAAACAAACAGAAACAAAATTTGATTGACATTTTAAAACTTTTTTTATTTTTCTTGTATTGTTTGTACTGAGTCTGTTTATACAAAAAGATCTCTTTCATAACAAATAAATAATAATAATTGCGAGAAACGTGCAATTTCCAAGCAATGCTAAATCTTCTTCCAAAAGCTATTTTTTTTTTTCAAAATTGATCGGACATGTTTTAGTTGAAAACCTAAATGGCTTTAAATAAGAAACTGTTATTTTTATTTGCGTACGTGTACTTGTGAGCGTAAACTTCAGCAATGATTTTGTGCAAAAAAAAAAATTCAAGTTATTTGAATTAGATTTTTTTTACAATTTAGGCTGGTTCAAATATTTTCCAATGTTTTATCACACCCCTCTAATGATTACATTTTTTTAATTGCTTTAGAGTTGACTTTTTTACCAAATTTTGGATCAAAGCTTGTCAAAAAAGGCCTTCCATCGGATGGGGAAGTAAAACGTCGGTCCCGGCCTCAGTTATTGCTAGGCCGTTAAGTCATTCCAAGTGTAGGAGTTGTCTCCATGCAATAAGTACAAATAACACACCAAACCAAGCCTACTTCGGTGGAATCGCTGGCGGCGGTTGGTCTAAAGGTCGTCAGTTCGAACCCTGATGTGGAAGCTTCCTTGTAGAAGAAAGAGGTTTGGGTGCTCTCCAAATTCAAGCCAGCCAGTACAGAAACTTGCAATAGAGACCACAAAAGACCTGGGGGTCATTAAAGTGGATAATTTGTTCATTGTTATCCGAGCATTCGTTGGAGAAGGTTGTCTGATTCAACATGACTCGTCGCGTCCCGGCGCAAAACGCCGGCAATATCGCCCTACCTGCGGCTCAAGCAGGCAAAAAAGTGGGAATTTCCAAAAGGAAGGTTGAGGCCTCAACTGATGGCCAAAAACCGGGGATTTCCAAGAGGAAGGTGCTTTTGGAAGTGACATCGAACAGCAAAAAGACGAAAAAGAGCGACGGTACTGTACCGATGGACGAGGAGGAGGAGAACTCTTCGTCGCACGAGGAGCAGCTATTGAAGAACAACAAGTTTGCTGGACTGCCTGACGAGGACCAGGTAGCGAAAGCAAAGGAGAATGAAGTGAAACAGCGAAAGGAGAAACTGCCTCCTTTTTATGTGCGGCAATCAGCAGCAACGATCGACTTTCGAGCGGGGCTGGTTGAACTCATCAAGTCTGGGAAAGTCCAAGGCAACATTCGTCTGTGTCAGGACGGATTTAAGGTGCTGGTGCAATCCAGGCAGCACTATCAACTGGTCAAGGATTACTTGACCGAAAACGAGGCGGAGTACTTTACCCATGATGTCGCCATGGATAAGCCGTACAAAATCGTCGTCAGAGGTCTGTACGACATGCCAGTGGAGGAATTAGCTGCCGAGCTAAAAGTTTTGAAACTGGATGTGTTGGCCGTGCACAAAATGAGCCGACGCAACAAAGACATCAAGTACCGTGACCAGCTCTACCTGCTGCATTTGGCTAAGGGATCGACGACGCTTCCTGAGCTGAAGGCAATCCGAGCGGTTTTCAACATTATCGTGTCGTGGGAGCGATACCGACCAGTGCACCGTGACGTCACACAATGCTTCAACTGCCTGGGTTTCGGGCACGGAGGTAAGAACTGCCACCTAAAGCGTCGTTGCGCCAAATGTGGTACCGATGCGCACATCACATCCCAGTGCATCCAAGATTCGCTGGTTAAGTGCCTCAACTGCAACGGTGAGCACTCGTCAACCGACCGAAAGTGCCCCAAGAGAGCTGAGTTCGTGAAAATTCGGCAGCAAGCATCGACGAAGAATCAGCCTCAGCGTCGTAGAACTCCTCCAGCCCTGGTGGAGCAAAACTTTCCACCTCTTCAACCGCGACGCCAGGTCCCGAACTTGGCACCGTTGCCGTTGGATCCCAGGAAGAGAGCTGAGATGAATCAACCGCGGCCGGGTTCCAGCCAGGAGCCGAGACCGTCACCACCGGGCTTCAGCCAGGAGCCAAGACCAACCCAAGAACCAGCAGTTGAGGAAAATGGTAATGATCTTTACACCTCAACCGAACTCCTCAATATTTTCAAACAGATGTCCGCTGCACTGCGTGGATGCAAAACCAAGACCCAGCAGATTGAAGTGCTGACCTCGTTCGTCATCCAGTATGGATCGTAGGTCCCTCAAGCTGCTGAATTGGAACGCTTGCTCCATTAGGAGGAAGAACTTAGAGCTGGTGGATTTTCTTCGCGAGAAGGAGATCGACGTAGCTGCCATCACGGAAACTCATCTGAAGCCCGGTGAAAAAGTTTATCTGCAAAACTACAAGATCGCGACTCAGCTCGACAGGACCACCTCTGGAGGAGGAGGTGTGCTTGTCGCTGTTCATCGTGATCTCAAGCCACGCCGGCTGCCACACTTCAAGCTGGACATCATCGAGGCCGTTGGGGTGGAAATTCCCACTTCGGTTGGCCCAGTACTCTTCATTGCTGCATACTGCCCACGTCAGGTGAATTCCAGAGATGGTTCAGCAGCAAAACTGAAGAGCGATATCCAGAAGCTGACACGGCGGAGCGCAAAGTACATCATCACTGGTGACCTCAACGCGAAGCATGAAGTTTGGGGCAACAGCAGGAGGAATCGGAACGGAGTGATTCTGCACAACGATCTGCAAAACGGATACTACAACGTTGTGAGTCCGGATCGTCCAACGAGGGTGGCTCGGTCTGGGAATCACTCAATCATCGACTTCTTCATTACCAATATGGCTGAGAACGTGGCTCATCCTAAGGTGTTTGAAGAGTTGAGTTCTGATCACTATCCGGTGGTTGTGGAGGTTGGAGCATCCGTTACTCCGCAGCGGCAACCAACCCGGAAAGATTACCACAACGTTGACTGGCAGCAGTTTCAGCAAGTGGTCGACAGCAACATCGACTATGATCAACACCCGGAAACTTCTACCGATATTGATCGTTCGCTGGAGGTGATCCAGCAGGCTATCAACCAAGCAGAGGCTGCCAACGTTCGGGAGGTTCCTGTTAATTTTAAGGTAACTGATATTGACGTAGATACTAAACACTTGATAAGACTAAGGAATGTTTATAGGAGACAATATCAACGGACTGGGGACTATGACAAAAAGATTTCAGTGAACAATTTGAACAAAATCATACAAGACCGACTTGACAATATCAGAAATCAGGAATTTTCAAAACATGTAAGCCAGCTTGGGAATTATTCAAAACCATTTTGGAAACTTTCTAAAGTTCTTAAAAACAAACCAAAGCCTATTCCTCCTCTTATTGTTGAGGATTCTCCCTTGATCACATCCGAGGAAAAGGCAAATGCACTTGGGCTTCATTTTGTTAGTTCTCATAATCTTGGCGCTTCCATGACCAGCCGTAAAGAAACATCAGTTGCCAATAGTATTTCAACAATCAATAACTCTACCTTTGAATTTCCTGCAGATTCCCATGTTTCTGGTGAGGAAGTCAAAGTTGCAGTAAAACAAATGAAAAATATGAAAGCTCCTGGCTTTGATAACATTTTTAATCTAGTGTTGAAAAAACAGAGTGATCAGTTCTTTCAACATCTAGCCAATATTTTCAATAAATGTTTGCAACTTGGTTACTTCCCCACCAATTGGAAACTGGGCAAAGTCATACCAATTTTGAAGCCTCAAAAAGATCCAACATCGCCAACAAGTTATCGTCCCATTAGTCTTTTGAGTAGTCTGTCCAAACTCTTTGAGAAGGTCATCTATTCAAGGCTTTTGGATTTTACCAACGATAATAATATAATTTTGAATGAGCAGTTTGGCTTCCGTAAGGGACATAATACTGCTCATCAGCTTACGAGAGTAACTAAAATCATCAAGCAGAACAAGCTTGAGTCTAAATCAACTGCTATGGCTTTGTTGGATGTTGAGAAGGCTTTTGACAATGTTTGGCATGATGGTTTGATACATAAACTGTATTTGTACGGTTTTCCAATGTATCTAATCAAAATTATCCAGCACTATCTTTCGGAGAGATCGTTCAGGGTTTTTCTGAATGGGATTGCTTCTGGATTATTCAACATTGATGCTGGGGTTCCCCAAGGAAGTATTCTTGGCCCACTTCTGTACAATATTTTTACATCTGATTTGCCTACTCTTCCTGGTAATGGTGTGTTGTCACTTTTTGCTGATGACACTGCCGTTATTTATAAGGGTAAAATAACCAGATATTTAGTTGGCCGTCTTCAGAAGGGTCTTGACGTTCTTTCCGAATACTTTGGCGACTGGAAAATTCGTATAAATGCAGCAAAAACTCAAACCATCATTTTTCCTCTTTCCAAATCGGCCAGATTTGTCCCAAAGGATGATGTTTTGATAAAAATGAATGATGTGTCGATACCCTGGTCAAAGGAAGTTATCTACTTAGGTCTCATACTTGACTCGAAACTTTTGTTTCGGCAGCATGTAGACAAAATAATGAACAAGTGCAGCATTCTCATCAGGTGCTTGTACCCTTTAATTAACAGAAAATCAAAGCTTTCTTTGAAAAATAAGCTAGCAGTTTACAAACAAATAATTTACCCCGTTATTGAGTATGCAGTACCTGTTTGGGAGTGTTGCGCTAGAACTCATAAATTGAAGCTCCAGCGTGTCCAAAACAAGGTACTCAAAATGGTTTTGAATGTTCCTGGTTGGACAAGATCAAGTGAGGTTCATGAATTAGCAGAAGTAAAAATGTTGGATCAGAAGATTCAAGAAAAATGTTTGAAATTCAGGGAAAAATGTGCTATTTCTGAATACCCCTTGATTCAAGGATTGGTTTAGTTTATTGTAGGTTTAAGTTAGTTTTAGGTTAGGTTATGTTTTCTTAACATTTTTTTTTTCCTCATTGTACCTAGTGTTACAAAAATGATAAATCATATATTTTTAAAGTTATGAAAATGAACAGTGTTTAAATCACGAAAAGCAAATTAAAGCTGAAGAGCCACAGCTGACCACTTATTATGTAAACCAAATGTAATTATTATAAGAAAGATTCAATAAAGTATATTTAATTAAAAAAAAAAAAAAAATTGGATAATTTGTTTTGTTTGTTTTGTCGTAAAAAAAAAGTTTGAAAAAATATCATTCAATTTTGAGTATTTTGGTCACTTTTTACTTACACTCGGAAATCCATGAATTGCTTATGTTGATCTCCTTCACTCAGTATCTTTGGTATAGTTTATGTATTTAGTCAAATCATAATTCTAAGTAAATTTCCACTATCGTTCAGTTCATTTTCACAAACACCTTCTTGATCACACTTGCCAACACAAACGACTCCACCAAACGACAATGCGCGTCCAGCCCCTCCGATAGTCAACTTATCACTGCCGATCCCGCGCTACTTGAACTGCTCCTGGTTCCAGCGCAAGCCACCAATCCCCGTTTCGCCTTAAAAAAAAGTGGGCCGTTTTTCCCGCAAACAAGACCGACTCTCCAAAACCCGACCGAACTGAACTGACCCAAACCGCCCCGCTGGGCCGACTAGTGCTGGCCCAGCTGTGACTGACAACTCTTACCCGACTCTGGCCGCGGACGCGCACGTGACTTTTGGCCTGTTTTGGCGCGCCAAACTCACCAGCGCAAAGGTGCGTTGCTGCATTTGCAAGAGTCTAAGATTGTCCCACTGCGCTGCGATGGTGAGGTTCTGGAAGACTAGCAACTGCAGGTTGGCGGTTTGGGGACGTTTTGGGTAAAACGGCTTTTAAGTCAACAAGTCTTGAAAACGCTTTGGACTGATATGTCCGTGGGACCCCAAAGTCCCAAACCACATGCATAACAATAAGCATGACTGAGGGATCCACGAGGTGAGGCGACCATTCTCAGTTTTCATCAGTTATGCAATGTTGTGCTGGCTTTTGTCACGATTTTAAATTAGAACGAGCGGCACGTGTGAGACTGGGTTCTATGTTTTGTCCAAACATGCCGAACCAAGCTTGGTCTGAATGGACGGATGATATAATAGCAAAAAAAATGGGCGTTTTGAGGTTGAAATCGATATGTGAAGCATAAGGCTTGACATCTGTATGAACTACAAGCTACAGAGTACAGAGTTCATCTCTGCAAAACAACCGTATCTCTTTTGAACTTTAATCTACCCAAGAATCCTCGCCCATCGATGTAGATGTTGCCAGGGGCATAAAAATAAATCCCTGACCGGCAATTGTGAGGCGATTGTGAAACCAATAACTTCCATCACCATCTCATCCCCGCAAGCCACTTGTGATGGATCGAAATCCCACCGGAGCGTAACGGGCAAACGTGCCGATCGTACAGCAATTAAAGAAGAAGCCAGCAGAACTCGCCGAAGAGTTCTGGCGCTGGAAATCAAAACAAAATCGAGCCACTTATCAGGACCCCGGACAGACAGTACCCGAAGGTCACGGAACAATGATCGCGCACTACGGCGCGCAGCGAAGATCTACCGTGAAGAACTGTATACATAGTAAAAAACTCAGTCTTATCGTGCTTTCGCTGAACTTTTGACAGCGGTCTTGTTATTTTGTTTTCAGGTGTTTTGCGCTAAAAGATGTTCGAACTATCACCCTAATATTGAACTAAGCCCTCAGAATTTCAGTACCGCGACTTCGGTCTCAAAAATTGAGTTCTAAATTCTAGAGCATAACCCCCTCGCAATTACGAAAGACTCTCAGACAAATGTGAGGCCATTTTTCTCTCGACCATCTGCTGTGGGTGTTCACGATCACGAAATTTTGGGCTTTTTCTGAGTAAGGAAAACTCTGACTCAAAAATTAGAATAAAACCGAGCGAGGAAGTGTTATATATGGTAGCCTTAACAGCTCTTTAAGATCATGTTACAGAGGTACAGAGTTTCGTTTCATCGTCTGCACCGTAAAACCCCGTCGAGCAATACAGCCAAGCGCAAAGTTGACAATTTAGCACGAATAGTAAAATACCGTAAAGACGGCGACGAAAGCACGACTTGCAAGTTTTCATTATTGGCTGGCATTAGCTGCTCTCCTAAGCAACTCTTGCTTACATCTGCTCTCAGATTCGACTTATGAACACTCCAGCTATTGTTATGTAACCGCACTAAAAGACCATAATGAGTCGTTGAAACACCCACGTCGGCGGAATTCATCACATTCTTCCAGCGCGGCTAACCACAGCTATTCAAACCGCGAAAACCACGCTGCTCCCGAATTGTGAACTTTTTTTTTTGTATTAGAACCAACTTCCAGGAAAAGGTCGCGTGTCGCCGTTTGCCAAGTCGCGATGTTTACAGTTCCCTCCCGCTAGGCAGTTAGGAAATCCCACATCCAGCGTAAATAAGACGCGTCCAACATTGCTGAGCTAAGGTGTTGGAGTTTATGGGCGCGACGGTTGACGTTTTGTTTCGATTCATTATTCCTAGCCCCCCCCCCCCTCCCCCCTTTCCCCGCTTTTCTAAGAGTGTGTGACGAATTACGGGAAATTGGATTCAAACAGCCGCTTTCGAACACATATAGCTAAATTCCAAAGTGTGCGCGCCAAAAGGTCACATTACATCCAGAAACATAATGTTTTGCAAGGCTGAAGAAAATGGCAATGTCATGTCTGGAGTGACGAGCCAAGTGACGACACGACACCTGATGGTCGACATAAATTTTCAGAAGAAATATGCTTGAAACTAGGAAGGATGTTCATATTTCAATGCTGTTGCTAGGGGAATATTAGAGTTTTGTCCCAACGTACCTCCAGAACCTAACATAACCTCCTTACATGCTTCCATCACAATTGAACAATCCAATTACATTGAAACCCCGATTTTTAGATATCCATTGTTGTCAAACCAATGGGGTTTATTTTTAGGTTGACACTCTCTTTACATGGAGCTCACACACACTACCAAACTTTTTTTTTATAGTGAATGTGAGCTCCATATAAAAAGTGACAGTTCGTCAATTTTAGTTTGACTTCGTCAAACCAACGGGGTACAAACTAAAAAGTGACCAACCACCGGAGGCTCAGTGTACACTCCTGACAGTCATCCCTCACTGTTGACAAACTGTCAACACTGCCATTTAAGTTTTGTTTTATTTGGGTAAAAAAACTACCAAAAAGCATTTTTGGTAAGTTCATTGAAGTTGAACGTATTAAAATCATGTTTTAACCCTTGACGACTCAGGACGTTTGTGTTTAATAATGAATCTCAGTCAGTTTTTGATCAATTCAAGTGCTTTTGGTTGCAAAATCAAGGAAATTAGAGTACTTTTGAGTACCTGGACAAATTTAGTGAATCCTGAGTCGGAGTTGCTACCTAACTCCACAGCAATGCTTAAATGTCTCAAGGGGAGGAAAGCCATTACAAAGACGATTCTGGAGTAATTCTTTTGTGAAAATCAGTGCAATTTCCTATAATTTTGTAATTTGATGTAATTTTAGTGAGTAGTTATTTTTTCTGAAACACGGTTTTCAAAATAAAAAATAAACAATGTATTGGCACCTACCAATGTATTGGTAACTACCGTAAAACGGGGTGACTTTGATAGGTTCGAGATTTCCGCAAAATAAAGAGTACAGATTAAATACGTACGGAATGGTATGGAATCATTCTAACCGTGGTAGAGAAGCGTTCAAAGTAAGTTTTCATAAAATTTTAAAATCTAATCTAATCTAATCAGACCCTAGCGCAGCCAATCTTTCGAAGGGATCCTGGAGAGTGCCTTAGGTTAGATGACGCCTAGCACTCTTCTTGTCATTTATTAACATTTGTAGTGCGCCATTGCATTAGAATGCATTGAAACATCACAAGCGTTAAAGCGGCCAGGCCTACTGCGTAAAGCCGTATCGCAGAGATGACTCCGTAATTGGGTTGAGTTTGAGCACTGAGTGTTCGAACAACAACACAATTCTGAGTCGACAGGGGAGGAAGAAGCGTGGGGACACACCACCATACGCTCCGAGATTTTTGGTTGTATTCGTTGGGAGCACCATGCTAAGAAGGTTTGGTACTCCGGGACCCTCTGGGATGGGACATTGTATTTCCACGAATGCCCTGGACACTATTTGCCGTGGTTATAGCGCCACAACTCGCTCTCTGTAACAGTATTCCTAATTCCAGTCCATGCTCACCAAGTCGTCATGGCCTAGTGGTTAGCATTTTTGCTTACCAATCCAAAGGACGGGGGATCCAACCTCGCATCGAGCGACTTTGATTTTTCGTTCATATTCATCATTTCAAATTTATGTGTTCTTAACTTTCTCGTTGGGAGCAGATGGAATCGAACCCAGAACCATTCGCTTACAAAGCGAACACCGTAACCAGTCAGCCACGGCCGCTCCCTTAAGTTTTCATAAAATTTTAAAAGTTTAAAAAGTGAGTCGACTATAATTAAGAAAATGTTGATAAATAGCATTATTTTGATATTCTGAAAGTGTCATGATTTTCTCAATGAACATGATTTCGAATCGGAAAAGGGAATGCATTTTCGGATTCTTTGGACATTTTTTTACTAGGAGAAGGTAAAATAAGTTTGTAAATAATTGATATTATGTGTTTTTGAAACATAATTAAAAAAAATCTCTCAATTTATAGGCATTTTCAGTAGAACAAATGTCATATAAAATGTCAAAACTTTTGATTATTGCTTCGATTTCTGTTTATAGTGTAATATGATTCGATAATTTTATAAACAAAACTAGTTTCAATGAATTTTAGGCAAAATTTTGACTTTAAACAATTTTACCTAAAATTTATATGTATTTTGTTAAAAAGCTTATAAACTTAGTTAACTATATATTAACATAGATTTTTTTTTCTTAAAAGCTGTTACAGACACCTTAGTGATGGTACATTTGACGTAAACATAAAATTTGAACACATTGAATATGATTTTTACAAGACTAACTATGACTATCAAAATCACTTCGGAATTCAAAATAAATTTTTTCGATGCAACCATTTTTTTAAACACTATTGAAAAAACTTTTTAATCAAAAATAGTGCATGCACTTCGTGTGGCCGACCCTAGTACATGTTTTAAAAATAGTAATCTTAAGACAAACCTTATCAGTTGGAAAATATTTCAAAAATAAACTGGAATTCTATCAATGTCACCCCGGTTTACGGTATTGCTGAAATTTGTCAAAAAAAACATTTCTGGCCTCTTCAATACAAATAGTTTTATAGTAAATGTACAATTTGAATAAAAATAAGTTTATTTTATTATCTTTTGCATACAAGTGGTTTATTATTTGAAATTATTGCAAATGTAGGTTGGAAAATGTAAAACAAAGTTTGACGGCAATAAATTCAACGTGATTATTCAAGTCTAATGCAATGCCTTGTGTCCACCGTATTTCAAGAGAAATTACAAATTTGCTTTAAGAATATGTATATTTTTGACATAATTGGAAAACAACTTAACTTTTGATCAAAATCTACCCAAGGAAATTTAAGGAAATGTGTATAATTTCTGCTGGATCTTCCTAGTTTTACAAAAATAAGATCGTGTCAAAAAATCAAACAATCAACGAAAATATTTACACAAAAAGGTATCTGTACTATTCTCTCTTCCAAAGGATTGTAACATTCCTGCTCGATAAAAGCTATTCGTGCCAACTTGGCACCGGGTACAGAACTGACCAATTTTGCAAACAATTCACCCAACATTTACAATGCGTCACGTACATTTCGATAGCAATTAACGTTCAAACTAAACTCAAAGCAAAAAAAATCAAAGAACAACGAAACGTGATGACAAATTTCATTCTTCAAAGCGCAGCACTTGATCCGTCGTCGCACGGTTTCCGTCATTAACTACGGTCATAAAAATCGAACAGCCCCCCCCGGTATTGTGTTACACACCAGCGAAACAAGAAAAAAAGAAGTAATAACTCACCTGCTGGGAATGGCACCAGCGTGCAGGGCATCGTAGATGCTGGTCCCATGCTGCATCAGTGCGGTCGTCCCGTGGTCGTGCACCGGCGACGACGACTGGTACATGCTGGAAACGGTCTGCGAGCCGGTGTCACTGCCGCGCGGCACGTTGATCAGCTGGGTGAAGTTCGTCAGGCCGGTCTCCAGCTCCTCGTGAGAGTAGCCCGAGGGGCTGCGGGACTCGCCCCCGCTGCTGTTGCCGTTGTGGTGTTGATGCTGGTGTTGCTGCTGCTGTTGCTGGTGGTGATGGTTGAAGTTGATGACACTTTTGTCGTTGTTGTTGTGGTAAAGGCCGGCGCCGTAATCTTTCAGGTCGTGCAGGTCGTGGTGGTGGTGGTGATGCTGCGGCGAGTCCTCGGACAGGTCTGCGTGGTGGCCGACCATGGTTCCGTTGGGGGTTGCGGATCCACCGAGACCTAGATAGTGATCGACGATCGAGCAGTTCTCATCCTTGAGCGTGTCGGCGATCACCTCGTCGATGGCGGAACTGTGCTGGTGGGGATGGCCGCCGGCCTGGTGGTGCAAATCGTCCCCAACGTGCTGAGCAAGTCCCCCGGGATAAGTCGGGCACAACGCCAGCAGACTGCTCCTCATGGCGGACGATTCGCTACTAATTGGATTAAGATTTAAGCTCAAATTCGAATGGTGGTGCTGCTGCGGGATGTGCGGATTGTGCGAATGATGGCTGTCGTGGTAGCCGGTGTCTCTTTGGTGTTGGTGATTGTGATGGCTTAAGCTGCGCTCGTCACTCTCCGAGTGATGGTCGTGGTGGTGCCGTCCGAGATCAGCTGCCTTGTACGAAAGATCATACGGCCAACTGTTGAACGCGGCGGAATCCTGCCCGGGATAGCCGAAGTATGGCACCTGCTGATGCACCAAACCGGGACTGATCACAGATTGTAGCGTGGAGTACCGTGGTGGGGACGAGTTCAATCCGTGACCCAGCGATTCGTACTTGAGCTCTTGCAACTGCTTAGAACTGGATGTAATCACCGAAGGGGTGTTTACGTGCTCCTCGCTGCTTCGTATCGTTGAGTAAATCATAGAATCACCCGTACTATTCGCACTACTACCACCTACACCTTCACCGTTCGCGAGTTGACCTGATAACGGCTCGGGCTTATCTCCTTCGCCGCCACTACTCACTGCTACCTCACCGTTATCGGAATGTTTACTAGAGGTGGCGTTTTCACTTTCACTAACTTCCTTGCAGTTCGCTCCCGGTTGTTCACCGCTATCGATCGACGCGCACTGATCAATAATCTGCTGCTGCTGCCGGGTCTGCTTAGTCGAGCTGCTGCTACTGCCGCCGTTATCGCTGTTATGCTGTGTACTGGCTTGTGGTGACACAACAACTGGTAACTTGAACGCAGCCACGGCCACATCGTACGTCGTCGTATCGTTGGTCCCGTCTGAAACATAAGCACACACAAACAAGGCGAAACATAAGAAACTATAGCAAAGAAAGAGTAACAACTCAGCAGAACTGAGCCGAGAACGGACGGAAGGAGAGAAAACCACCAAGAATCTTGCGGCCAGAGCAGGACGCAACACAATCGAGACGTTCTATGTACTCGTGATCGTTCTACGCGCAAAACAACAACATAATGTGATGATCAGTCCTTGGTGAACCTTCAGCAACCAAGCATGAACCCCCTAGGACGAGAATTCACCTCAAACAAAAAGGGGTTTTACGAGGATCATAAAGAAAGAAGCGACCGCTGCAGCAGTGACTCACCCGTTTACTTTCTTTATGATTCATTCGTGCTGAAGAAGCACTTTCTTCACTCACTGTGCTGAACCGAGCGGAGAGTTCCTGTTCATGCGAGTTACGCTCATGCTCGTTCAGTTCAGTAGGTAGTCGTCGCTTAAATTTTTCCCCTTTTTGCTTTTGATGTCGAAGCTCCGCCCCTTCTGCCTGTGTGTGTCTGAATGAGTGCGAACGAAGCAGGAGGTAAAGCAACACTGTTCAGAGAGAGAGTAGCGAGAAAACGAAAGAGCGTGAGAGGGGGAAGTCGCCTGGTTCTGCTTCTGCGCGATGGTTTTCATATAAAATTGATTGAAGATCGGATCGGACATGATGGTGAACAAGAGGCAGGTAGGTACAGCAGAGCATAATCATTGGCGGCCATGAGTGCGGAGTTTTTTTTTGATTGATTTGAGTGCGGAGAATGGCAGTGATTGGAGAAGTAGGTAGCAATGGAGTGAAGAGTTGTGATTTCTAAGTTTCATGAAATTGCAAAAAAAAAAGTTCAATATTAAGAATTACAAAAAAAATACTGATCCAAATCCGTTTTATCATTCTAATTGTAATTAAATTTCCAACACGTAAAATTTACACACTTTTTTAAGCAGAATTTCAGGTTTTTTGATGAAAATTAAGTCTAAAACCTATATTTGATATAGTCCAGACTCGATTATCTGAAAGCCTCGAAAAAATGTCACTAACACTGACCATCAAAAATTGACAAAAATAACTGCGCAGGCTAAACTCGAGGGGAAGCATGAAGTTTGAGGTTCCCAGAAACACGTGCAATTTGAATTTTTCAAAAATATTTAGGCAGGGCCGAATGGTTTTTCTCCAAAGTTTGTATGGGGAATTAGTGCGGTTCTTCGCTGTTGCATACCAGCAAAAATTGTATGCAATATGTAGAAGTAGCGAACAGCACTAATTCTCCATACATACTTTGGAGAAAACCCATTCGGTCATGCCAAATATTTTTTTGAAATTCAAAGTGCACATGTTTTTGGAGACCCCAAACTTCATGCTTTCCATCGAATTGAGCCTGCGCAGAAATTTTGTTGGTCGGTGTAATCAAAACTCCGGATAATCGAAACACGAAAAAACTGTTTATCGCTGTCTTATTTTTGATTGTCGAGCTTAAGTATGACCCCTAGACTGATTTAGAATTTTTAAATCCATGATGGCGGCCAAATAGCGGTGATGTAATATTCAAAAAATGCATTTTATTTTTTAATAGGCAATCAACAACTCAAATTTGACTAAAACGGGGTTGCAGAACTCCAATTTCGTGTTAAAAACAAGAAAATGTAAAAATACGATAATTCTGTTTTAATCGTGATTCGATTATCTGAAGTCCAAGATTCTATGACAATTTCCGGAATTCCATTTTCCAGAATGGACGTTTTCCGGAATGAACGTTATCCGGAATGGACATTATCTGGAATGAACGTTATCCGGAATGAAATTTCCCGGAATGGACGTTTCCCCGAATGGACATTTCCCGGAAAAATGAGTTTTTTTTATATTCCCTGATTTGACAATGAATGGAATCTTGCCTACTCGCTTACTTGTGGTTAAGAATTATTAAGTTTGTACCCCGTTGGTTTGACCTAGTCACATTTAAGGAACTTGATATTTTGATAGAATGATAAATACATGAATGTTAAAAAAGAAAGTGAAATGTTCGGACACGAACAATAGAAGCAAGCGTTGACTATTGAACCAATACTTTATTAACCACCACGAGATGTACCCCCGTCGCAAAACCAAGCCCCCCCCCCCCCCCTCCGTCCGTTTTGGGTGCTTGTTCCCCATGTTAGGGGCGACCTAAAACGTCAGGGTGTTCGACCATTTGTATCCGTGAGCGTCTGTTTCCCCAGGTTAGGGGCGGCTCTCGGGGTGATCGACACGGATCTGGTACGTTTCGCCGAATGTCGTTTCGCCGACGGTCATTTCGCCGAATGTCGTTTCGCCGAATGGTACGTTTCGCCGAAAGTCATTTCGCCGAATGGACGTTTCGCCGAATTGAATAAAAATTAACTTTTTTGTACAATTTATGCTATTTGTTCGCTGCAGTGCCATCTTGTAATTCACTCATGCAAACTTGAGAAGGAGTGGCAAGATAATAATATAATAAATTAAAAAGTAAAGAACGTCTCATGTTTCAAAGAATGCAAAAACTCACAGAAATAATTCAAATTTGCTTAAAAAATGAAGAATGCAAAAACTATCAGAAATTTTTCTAAATGTTATGCTAAAAAACAAAAAAACTGGTCATGTGTGAAAGATTGCAAAACCTTACAAAAATTATGGAAATAATATGCTTAAAAAACTAAATATACATAAACTCACCGAAATAATTGAAAAATATGCCAAAAATATAGAATGCAAAAACTAACAGCAATTTTGCAAAATTTTGTGCTGAAAACCAAAAGAACTGCTCATGTTTGAAAGAATGCAAAACCTCCCAAAAATTATACAAATAAATTGCTTGAAAAACAAAGAATGCAAAAACAAACAGAAATAATCTAAATAATAAGCAGACAATTAAAAGAACTGCTCATGTTTGAAAGAATGCAAAAACTCAAAGAAATAATTAAAAAAATATGCTTAAATACAAAGAATGCAAAAAATAACAAAAAAAATCCATAATGTTATGCAAAAAATCAAAAGAACTGCTCGTGTTTAAAAGAATGCAAAACCTCCCAAAAATTATAGAAATAATATGCTTAAAAAAACTAATAATGCATAAACTCATCGAAATATTTGAAAAGTATGCCAAAAATATAGAATGCAAAAACTAATTTTGCAAAATGATGTGCTGAAAACCAAAAGAACTGCTCATGTTTAAAAGAAAGCGAAAACTTCCAAAAATTATACAAATAATTTGCTTGAAAAACAAAGAATGCAAAAACAAACAGAAATAATCTAAATTATAAGCAGCCAATTAAAAGAACTGCTCATGTTTGAAAGAATGCAAAAACTCACAGAATTTAAAAAAAAAAATATGCTTAAATACAAAGAATGCAAAAACTAACAAAAAAATTCCAAAATGAAATTCCAAATAAAAATCAAAAGAGCTGCTCATGTTTGAAAGAATTCAAAAACTCACAAAAATTATACAAATAATTTGCTTAAAAAACAAAGAATGCAAAAACAAACAGAAATAATCAAAATTATAAGCAGAAAATAAAAAAAAACTGTTCATGTTTGAAAGAATGCAAAAACACTCAGAAATAATTTTAAAAATATGCTCAGTAAACAAAGATTGCAAAAACTACCAGCATTTTTCAAAATATTATGCTGAAAAACAAAAGAACTCCTCATGTTGGAAAGAATTCAAAAACTTACAAAAATTATACAAATATTACACTCAAACCCCGATGGTTTGACACCAACTGTTGTTAAACGAACGGGGTCACTTTTTAGTTTGACACCCCTTTTACACGGAGTTCACATAAACTACCAAACGTTTGTTTTGATAGTGTGCGTGAGCGCCGTGTAAAAAGTGACAGTTCGTTTTTACTAAAAGAGTGTCAAACGAAAAAGTGACCAACCACCGGGGGTTGAGTGTATGCTTAAAAAAACAAAGAATGCAAAAACTAACAGAAATTTATCAAAATTATAAGCAGAAAATTTAAAGAACTGCTCATGATTAACAGAACGCAAAAACTTACAGAAATAATTCAAATTTTATATTAAAACAAGAATGCAAAAAACTAACAGAAATTAATGCAAAAACTCACAGAAATGATTTAAAATTGTTTGCTGCAATTAAATAACTGCTTATATTTGAAAGAATGCAAAAACTCGCACAATTTTTTTCAACTAGATTATTTTTTAAGCGATTGTTTTTGCATGTTATAATGCATAAACTTATAAAAATAACATAGTAAGAAACAAAAACAATTTTTTTTTAAAGATTGCAATATCACCTTTTAGGGACATTATACTTTTTCAAAATATTTTAATACAATTTGTGTCCATTTTATATATTTATTTTACGTTTATTTGTCAATTCGGCGAAACGTCCCATTCGGCGAAACGTCCCATGCGGCGAAACGACATTCGGCGAAATGACCTTCGGCGAAATGACCGTCGGCGAAACGACATTCGGCGAAATGTCCCGCACCCATCGACACCCCCCCCCCCCCCCCCTCTCCTTCAGCGTCTGTTCTCCAGGTCAGGGGCGGCTGAAGGAACTCGGTGCCCGGCTCCAGCGTCGAGGTAAGCGTCTGTACTCTATGTTAGGAGCGGTTTACAGCGAATAGAGTTCGGACCCCCCCCCCCCCTTGAGCGTCTGTTCCCCAGGTTAGGGGCGGCTGATTAAAAGTCCCAGTGCCAGGGTGGGACTCTAAACAGTCCTGGTACGACGGTCCTCCGGCGAGACAGGGGGTTGGTGATGGCTACACGCACCCGCCGTAAAAACCAAGTGCAGAGAGCTCCAGATGCGAGCCGATCCAATCGCCGACCCGATTTTCGGGGATCCAGGGATTGGAAACTCGGGACGTGGAACTGCAGGTCTCTCAATTTCGATGGGAGCGACCGCATTCTTTTCAACGAATTGCGGGTCCGCGGCCTCGAAGTCGTAGCGCTGCAAGAGGTGTGCTGGAAGGGGAAGGACCACCGAGAGTACGGGGGTTATACTATGTACTGGAGCGGCGGCGACACACACGAGCTGGGGACAGCTTTTATCGTGCTGGGCGAAATGGCGAAGCGCGTGATTGGGTGGTGGCCAGTCAACGACAGAATGTGCCGGTTGAGAATCAAGGGCCGATTCTTCAACCTGAGCATAATCAACGTGCACAGCCCGCACATGGGAAGCGACGCCGATGACAAGGACGCTTTCTACGAGCTTCTTGATCGCGAGTACAGGAAGTGTCCAAAACACGACGTCAAGATTGTCATCGGCGACTTAAACGCTCAAGTCGGCCAGGAGGAGGAGTTTAGACCGGTTATTGGGAGGTTCAGCGCTCACCAGCAGACGAACGAGAACGGCCTACGACTCATCGATTTCGCTACCTCCCGAAACATGGCAATACGTAGTACCTTCTTCCAGCACAGCCTCCTCTACAAGTACACCTGGAGATCACCAAACGACACGGAGACGCAAATCGACCATGTTCTCATCGATGGTCGGCACTTCTCGGACATAATCGACGTCAGAACCTACCGTGGCGCGGACATCGACTCGGACCACTACCTGGTGGTGGCAAAGCTGCGCCAACGCCTGTCCGAGGTCAACAAGATCCGGTACCGTCGCCCGCAGCGGTACAACCTGGAGCGACTCAGGGACCATTCGGTCGCTACCCAGTACGCGCGGGAACTCGAAGCTGCGTTGCCTGACGAGGGTGAGCTCGTCGAAGCCCCTCTGGAGGCCTGCTGGAGCCATATGGAAGCAGCCATCAACGCAGCGGCATCGAGCGCCATCGGGTACGTGGACCGAGTTCGACGGAACGGCTGGTTCGACGAGGAATGTCAGGCGATTTGGGACGAGAAGAAAGCAGCGCGGGACAAGTGGCTGCTGCGCAACACCCGTGGGAACAAGGAGTCGTACAAACAGTTGCGAAGACAGCAAACCCATCTCTTTCGGGACAAGAAGCGCCGCCTGGAAGAGTTGGAGTGCCAGGACATGGAACAGCTGTATCGCTCCAACGAAACGCGTAAGTTCTACAAGAAACTTAGCCAATCCCGGACTGGCTTCATGCCGCGAGCCGAAATGTGCCGGGGTAAGGACGGAGGCATCTTGACGGACGAACGTGAGGTGATCGAAAGGTGGAAGCAGCACTTCGACGAACACCTGAACGGCCCAGAGGCGGAGTACCAGGGCGACGGGGGAAACGACGTCAGCGGTATGGTGGACGGCGAGGACGAGCCAGCACCCACGATGAGGGAAGTTAAGGATGCCATCAAGAAGCTGAAGAACAACAAAGCAGCGGGTAAGGATGGTATCGGTGCTGAACTCATCAAGATGGGCCCGGACAAGCTGGCGGCCTGTCTACACCGGCTGATAGTCAAGGTCTGGGACACAGAACAGCTACCGGAGGAGTGGAAAGAGGGAGTAATATGCCCGATCTACAAGAAGGGGGACAAGTTGGAATGTGAGAACTATCGAGCTATCACCATTCTCAACGCGGCCTCCAAAGTGCTGTCTCAGATCATCTTCTGTCGTCTGTCGGAGCGAGCAAAGGATTTCGTAGGGACGTACCAAGCCGGTTTTGTGGAGGGGAAATCGACGACGGACCAAATCTTTTTGCTACGCCAAATCCTCCAAAAATGTCGCGAGTACCAGATCCCGACGCACCACCTGTTCATCGATTTCAAAGCCGCGTACGACTCGGTCGATCGCGAAGAGCTATGGAAGATCATGTACGAGAACGGCTTTCCCGGGAAGCTGATCAGACTGGTGAAATCAACGATGGACGGGGCGCGGTGCAGCGTGAATATTTCGGGAGCGATGTCCGACCCGATCGAATCGCGCAAGGGATTGCGACAAGGCGACGGTATCTCCGGCCTCTGTTTCAACATTGGGCTTGAAGGTGTTATGAGGCGGGCGGGCTTCAACATGCGGGGCACGATTATCAACCGATCCAGCCAGTTCATCTGCTATGCCGACGACATGGACATTGTCGGCAGAACGTTCGAGGAGGTGGCCAGGCGGTACACCGAATTGAAGCGGGAAGCGGATAAGGTTGGATTGAAGGTGAATGTTGCGAAGACGAAGTATCTGCTGGCAGGAGGAACCGAGTCCCTTAGGACTCGCATAGGACCGAGCGTGACGATCGACGGCGACGAGTTCGAGGTTGTGGAGGAGTTTGTGTACCTCGGATCGTTGGTTACGTCGGACAACAACTGCAGCAGAGAAATTCGGAGGCGCATCATCACCGGTAGTCGTGCCTACTACGGACTCCACAAGACCTTACGGTCTGGTCATCTTTCCCGGCGTACAAAGTGTACCATGTACGAAACGCTGATAAGACCCGTCGTCCTCTACGGGCACGAGACGTGGACGATGCTCAAGGAGGACCTGCAAGCGCTTGAAGTTTTCGAGGGACGAGTGCTTAGGACGATCTTTGGCGGCGTGCGTGAGAACACGGTATGGAGGAGAAGGATGAATCACGAGCTGGCGCAACTCTACGGCAAGCCAAGTATTCGGAAGGTCGCCAAGGCTGGCCGAATCCGGTGGGCCGGACACGTCGCAAGAATGCCGGACGCGCTGGATGCGCGCCAACCGAACCAGACTATCAATCCGGTGAAGTTGGTGTTTAATTCGGAGCCGGTTGGAACGCGGCGGAGGGGGGCGCAACGTGCGAGGTGGTTAGACCAGGTGGAGGAAGATCTGAGAAGTGTGGGAGTTCCGAGTCGGAATTGGAGATTAGCAGCCCAAGACCGAGTTCAGTGGCAGCGCATCTGGAGACAGCTCATGACCCGGAGGTTGTACGAGCAGTAAAAGTAAAGTAAAGTAAAGTAAGAGATGTAACGATGTAGATCGATATATATTAGACAAACACTAGATGTTTTTAAAATTCTTTCAATGTGATGTTATGTAAGAATTTTCCCTTCTTTTGTTAATCAGTTGACTTTTGTGACTAATTTCTACTAAATTTTATTATAAGGCAGAATGTTTATTTTCAAAGAAGGGAAAACCTCTAGAAAATAAAAAAGCTTTCAGAAGATCAAAGTATAATGTGTACTTTATTGAGGTTTTCCTTTCTTTGAAAATGAACACTCTTTCATCAATGTGATGGGATTTCGTGTAAGAGATTTCCCTTCTTGTGTTAATCAGTTGACTTTTGTGACTAAATTCTACCAAATTTAATTATAAAGTAGAATGTTTATTTTTAAAGTAGCGAAAACCTCAAGAAAGTACACGTTGTACTTTGATCTTATGAAAGATTTTTATTTTCTAGAGGTTTTCCCTTCTTTGAAAATAATCATTCTGCTTTGTGGTAAAATTTGGTAGAATTTAGTCACAAAAGTCAACTGATTAACATTCCAACGCCCAAGATCCAAACAAGTTGGAACGGTAACTTCAACTCAATGTTTCTCGTATATAACTCAACCAATCAAGATGATTCTTCTTTCCAGTGATTTATTAGGATGTCTAATCTGTAATTTTTGCAAACAAAAACATCGTTCCAACTTTTTTTTCGCGCGTAAAAAAAAAATCGCCAAAAATCGCAGAAATTACAGATTTGTTCAAATCAAGTTCTGCAAAATTTTAGGATTATCTAGACATTCTTACAAATCACTGGAAACAAGAACCGTCCCGATTGGTTGAGTAATGCCCGAGAACCAGCGAGTTGAAGTTACCGTTCCACCTTTTTTGGGAGGCTTGGGCGTCCATGTAAGTTGGACATGCGTTGGACGTTCCAGTGTTAACAAAAGAAAAGAAAATTTTTACATAACATCACATTGAAAAAATGATAAAAACATCTAGTGTTTTTCTAATATCTGTCGATCTACATTGTTACATCTCGTGGTGGTTAATAAAGTATTGGTTCAATAATCAACGCTTGCTTCTATTGTTCGTGTCCGAACATTACACTTATCATTCATGTATTTATCATTCATATTGTTGTCAAAATATCGAGTTCCTTAAATGTGACTAGGTCAAATCAATTCATTGTCAAATCAGGTAATATAAAAAAACTCACTTTTCCGGGAAATGTCAATTCCGGGAAACGTCCATTTCGGGAAATTTCATTCCGGATAACGTCCATTCCGGATAATGTATTCTTAATAATAAAAATTCTTGAAAATAGCAACTAGAAATGTTTTTCAATTACCTTTTCTTTATTTAGTTGAGGAAAAAAATATTTCCCTAAATGTTAAGCATAAATTAAATCAAGTCAACTCAAGATTAGAAAAAAACACATAAGTTTTGATGTTTGCATCGATTAAGCATAAGATTAAAGTTGAAGTGTACACTTTAGATATTTAGGAACTCTTTAAAAAAAATTAGGTGATTTTATGTGAGATTTCGTTAAATGAGGTTATTTTTTATGTACTTGATATTCAGAAACATTCAATCTTGGTACTCTTGGTCTTGGTGACCTCTTTGAGAAATGTAGGCGCCCGAAGGCTTGAAAGGAGGACAAAAAACCTATATCTGTCCCTAATTGCTTACCACAACGGGATTTGAACTTACGACCATTGGATTAAGAGTCCAGCCGCCTACCAGCGACTTTACCGAAGCAGGTTTAGTCGGTTTTGCCTTCCTCACCTTACTGAGAAAAGGCTATACAATCACTCGAAAATTAACTTCTTAATACGAGCTCCTAGACCCACCTTCACGTATACATATCGACTCAGAATCAAGTTCTGAGCAAATGTCTGTGTGGATGTGTGTAGGTGGGTGGACAAAAAACTGTCACTCGATTATATCCGGATTGGCTGAGCGGATTTAGACCGTTTTGGTCTCATTCGATCCATCTTGGGGTCCCATAAGTCTCTATTTAAAATCAGCAAGTTTATTTAAGTACTTCAAAAGTTATGATAAAAACGATCTTGACTGCACTCCGGAAGAGAGTAAAAAGGGTGGTTTTTGTAAGAAAACCCTTCTTGTTATACATTTTTAGAAAGGTATTTAAAAGACCTTTCTAACGAAAATCTGATAACCTTATCAAAAGTAATTATCACTTAAGTGTTATTTATACACATTTTGGAGGCCGGATCTCAGATATTTCGATGAAAATAGTGTTCAGGTTCATTACGCGACCCGTCGTTATTTAGATAACTGAAAGACCTTGAGAAATGAGTCTAAAACCTCGAAGATCTGATAACCCTATCAAAAGTAATTAGCACTTAAGTGTTATTTATACACCCAAAGTTAAAAAACGAGGGGATAGTCCTCACGAAAAGAAACGTGAGGAAAGTGCTATTTTGCGAGAGTAAAGTCCTCTCGCGTGTTCATTCGTTCATTGGAACAGTTCATCCTATTGAGTGGCTTATATGGACAAATGACCGCCACTTAGTTACCGAACCATGGTGGCCCATATGGCAAAGGCACGGTTCAATATGTCGAAGGTCTTGGGTTCGAGTCTCGGTACCGGTACTTTTTTTTTGATAGATGAACTTTTTTTGAAGATGAACCATGAGTAAAGTACTCTCGGTAATTTCGGGATTTATCCTCTCCGTCCGCACACAGTACCATTTTACTACCGAATCGTGCTCTTTATCCTCTCGTATGCCGATACCCTGTTCTGGGTGTACAGTTTTTGGAAGCCGGATCTCAGATATTTCGATAAAAGTAATATCCGGATCGATAATGCGATCCATCGTTTGTTGGATAATTAAAATGCCTTTCAAATGATACTATAAGATTGTAAATCTGCTAACCCTATCATTTGTAGGTTGAACATTTTTAATTTTCCAAAAACAAAACTGTGTTATTGTGAGGAAGGCATCAACCACCCTACGGTGGATTAAGTAACGTTTTTTGTCAGAATTTATCAAACTAAGGGGTCAGGTGAGGTTTTTATTTATCAAACTAAGGCTGGTACAAACATTTTCAAAAGTTTGCATTTTGGATGCATTTTAAAACACTTTTTTCATTCATGTTCATAAGATGTTAATGTGATAAACACAAAATTAAAAAGATACTTTGCTTTTGTTTTGCCACTTCCTAATTCTTACTGTTTGTGACTCATTCTTAAAGACATGAAAGATCATCCGCAACTAAATGTTTTTTTTCGCATAATTGGCACCTGTGGTTAGCAAAATTGTTTTATTGCTCTTCACCTAATCCTGCCAAACCCAACATGACTCATCTCCTTATCTCTTGAAGGCTTGCTGCCACACACCCTACCCTGAGGTCCAGTGATGCTGTGAATGTTTTGTTCAAGCCCTTACAGTGAAACAAAGTGCACTCTAGCAGCGCAAACAATTACTCATGCAAAGCAAACTCAGCTCCGATAACGGAACTCTGTTGTGCAAAGATTGTGATAAAACAGCTAGAAATTCTTTCTCTGGCAGTAACATTCCGACGTCATCTCCAAAAGGGGCGTACATACATTTTGCCTGATGAAATCTAGGCGCACATGCGCCCCTTTCTCCGGAATGGCCCCGAGTGCGCGCGGTCAGACCTATAAATATCCTGCTGATAGTGAGGACCAACACTGGGACGGAACGGAACGAACGAATGGAATTAATGTGGAAGGCCGTCCCGATGGCCAACGCCCAGAAACAATCCGAATTGCAGTGAGGGACGCCTGCGCCGAATTTCGCGTTGGCATCTGGCAAATGCTCGTTGACGGATTGGCACATGCGCCTGGCAACTCTTCTGCGGTATCGCCAGACTTCACGGGCGCACGTCATGCTGGCTGGGCTGGGCTAGACATCCAGCAGAGCTCGTAATCTAACTCCACAGATTGGTAGCTCTAAGGATACATCTGTATACAGGGCAGATAACAAGCGTAAGCTACGTTTCCAAAACAGCTTTCGGTGGGCGTCAAGCACGCGATTATGCGGTTCTCTGCCCAAAAGTCACAATAATGAATTATGCATTCAAGTTGATCCTCTGGCGACACATCATCGAGGGTCGGTTAGTTTCTGGCAAGACCTAAGCCAGGACATTGTGGAATGAGTTAAGGATATGCAAATCCGCTGACCACTCGAAGGGTATAATACAGCCAGTACTACAAGGCTTAAACTACTAGCGTTTGAGAAACATTAAGGTTAATCGAGCTTAAAATTTTGAACTATGTTTTGGAAACGTTTTTTGGTAAATTGATGAATCTGAGCGATAAAAAAGTGGATGAAGCTTGGGGTTGAATCTCCCCTCTACAAAACTAAAAAAAAAACGTCAGGGGGGGGGGGAGTGGGGGTTTTGTCTTAAGAAAACTTTGGGAAAAAAATTACCTAAAAATTGGTCCTAGAACAAATCCCGAGGGGTGAGACACACGCTCTAATTAACTTAAAATAATCGTTTAGTTAATTAGAATTTACAATTAGTTGATTAGGATTATCGCTAATCAATTAGCGTATTCCTACCCTTCAAATTTTATCTTAGGCTGATGGACAAACGTTAAAACATCAAAACAAACCAAAAATATAACTCGTGGTTGCGGCCGTAAAGAAACATCTGGAAATTGAAGTGGCTAACCTGGTTCTAACCTGGCAAATGGCCAAATGCGGTGCGCAGTCGGATCTGAACCTCGAAAACTGGAACGAGGAGGAGGCAAATCTGTCATTATGACTGCTGTCTTAAGTTGATGTAAGTTTTTGGCCAAAAAGGACCTCTCTAAAAATCAATCAATTAATTATTCATTTTTAAAATTGCTTTTAATGTACTCAAAATGTTGAAAAATCTCCACTTTTTAACATTGTAGCTTGTTAAAACGATAGGGAAAAAGTAACATTACTGGATGACTTGTTTTAACCCATTCTTTGGATTTGACCGTTATTTTAGTTTCATTTGATCTAATGTCAGACAGTGTGAGATAGGGTCAGTTTTCAAATGATTTTACCATATTTTGTTAAATTGTTGGTAAACTATCTAAGAACAATCCTACGTTGACAGTTTTTCGAAATCATTTGAGCCGGCCGATTTCGACCAAAATTACTTTCTCTAATTTTTTATTTGGCTCAAACTTTGTTGGGGCCTTTCCTATGACCAAAGTGGCCTCTATACAATTTTGGCAGCTGTCCATACAAAAATGGTACGTAAATATTCAAAAATCTGTAACTTTTGAATGAATCATCTGATCAAATTGGTGTCTTCGGCAAAGTTGTAGGTATTGTTGAGGAATATTCACCTATTTTAAAGTACTATCACAGTTGTCATACCACTTACTATCGTTCCTTTAACACAAATAAATTCATGACGTATAAGTCAAAAACGGTAAAATTGCAAAAAATATTAATTAACTTATTTTCACAAAAACTAATTTTCCCAAAATACGTTTTTTTTTATTTTCGAGATTTTTTTTATACAATTTAGGGGACAAAAAACCGCATTTTTTTAGCCCTGAGGCTTCTAAAAACAACGTGTAGAAAACCAGTTTTTGATTGGTGCTTCCTGATTCAAGATTTGGATGTACCGTCAGTGGGGTTGACTAAGGGTCAAAAAACGATACACCACTCGTAATTTCTTATTAACAAAAACAATTTAAATAAAATCAAAAATCTTTCAACGTAGAATTATTCTTAGATAGTTCACACACATTTTCCCAAAATATGGTGGAGTTTGATGAACTCTACCTTAAATGCCAATCGTTTGAAAATAGACCTAATATCACCCCTTAGAGGGGGTGACATTGGGTCAAATGAAAGTAAAATTAAGCTCAAATACAACAATATGGTAAAAACAAGTCATCCAACAGTGTTTCTTGTTTGAGGGAATCGTATTGACATGCTACTATGTTTGAAGGAGAGTTTTTCAAACATTTAGGTACTTTTCGAGCAATTCCTGCAAAAATATTAAAAAGTTGATTTTTCGAGACGAAATTGTTGGCCAAAAACGTACCTCAATTTAAGACAGCTGCCAAAATGACAGGATTTGTTGTATGAACGAGATTTTTTCAGCTAAGTGATCTTAAGATGTCCCCTACTCAACCATTTTAACAGAATTTAATTTCATTGAGAAGAACCTGAGAAATTGTCAAATCAGTAAAAATCACTTTGACCCAATCTCACTGACGGTATTTCAAAAACAAACATGGTCGTCAAATGGCCGACCAGGAATGATGCTTTTCAGAACCTTAAGAACGAATTTTCTGATAAATTTTGTGTAGATATTGTTTAGGACTTATCAGAAAAAAATAGTTACCTTTAAAAAAATACTATTTTTTTGGTTGGACTATTCATACAAAATATTGAATTGCGCAAAATATCCAGTATTGAAAAACCTCATTTTTGGATATGTTTTAGATGACAAAAAATGGCATCTTTTGAGGAAGAAAACAACTTGGTCAAATTGGCAATCAACCTTTTTCTATTTCGACTTTTTACCAGTTTTCAAAAAAATCATTTTTTTAAATTTGCAGCTCTCCAAGATCAATTTTGAACACTGTAAAAATGTAATTAATAATTTTGTGAAAAATTGTTAAACTTTTTAGTCAAGCGGTTAAATTATCGATTTTCTATGATTTTTACACATTTATTGGCTCAGAGCGTATTATAGACCTTCTACCTTCCCAAAAACCGTCCAACTCCAAGCGAAACAAATTTGGGGACACCATGGAGGTTTTCCATTGTCTCCTTAAAAAAGTGGAACATCAACACTTCCCGTCTTCCAAAGCCTTTTCCTTTTTCCTTGGTGCGCGGTGGTGATTGGAGCGACCGGTACGACTAACATCTGGTTCAAGTGGAATTGGTTTTATTCCCAGTTATAAATTCTTAGGCAACTTGGGCTTAGACAATCATCACATGACATGGCAAAATCTAGTCTGCAATCCGCTAAAATCACCATCTCCTGCACGGAGAAAAATCAGTTCCCAAAAACGTGAACAAGCGTCCATGAAATTCGGTACCACGAACAAACTGTTCAAATTGCAAGGCAAGTTTTTCATAACACATTGTTCGTGGTTCGGAATTTCATGAATGCTTGTTAACGATTTTTGGGATTGATATTTCTCCGTGCAGCGAAGTTTATTTTTAAAACATTTATTGGTCGATCTGTAAACTGTTTCAAATATGACTGCACTTTTATTTCAAAATTTCGAAAATTAGGCTTGAAATTAAAACCAAAAATCAAATTCAGCCAAATTAAATCGCAGCACAAATTCAAAACCTGAACAAATTTTCTCCAGTACCCAGCCAAAGTTCGTTCACTCGCAACCGAGCAGTTCTCTACGGAATCAGTCTTTTTTCTTTAATTGTAATTTTTGTATTTTTTTATCCGGCTGAAACTTTTTTGGTGCCTTCGGTATGCCCAAAGAAGCCATTTTGCATCATTAGTTCGTTCATATAATTTTCCATATAAATTTGGCAGCTGTCCATATGAAAATTATATATAAAAATTCAAAAATCTGTATCTTTTGAAGGAATTTTTTGACCGATTTGGAGTCTTCGGCAAAGTTGTAGGCATGGATATGGAGTACACTGAAAAAAAATTATACACGGTAAAAAAAGTTTTTGTCACTGTTTGCCAAAAAATCAATATTACGCCCTTTTGAAATGTTAGTGTTGATTGAATTTTTTTGAAAATATTGTTTTCGAAAAGATCGAAAAATTTCACGAAAAACAAAAAAAGGTTGGCATTTGATGTCCTTTAAAACATATCAGAAAAAATAAATAAAAATAGTGTTTTTTGCAAATCAAGTTTAAGTGACAAAAAGTCAAATAAAAAATCACCAAAATTTTTTTACCGTGTATCATTTTTTTCAGTGTAGTCTATATTCATACCTACAACTTTGCCCAAGACACCAAATCGATCAAAAAATTCCTTCAAAAGATACAGATTTTTGAATTCTCACATATCATTTTTGTATGGACGGCTGCCAAATTTGTATGGAAAATTATATGAACGAACTAATGATGCAAAATGGCTTCTTTGGGCATTCCTAACGCACCAAAAAAGTTTCAGCCGGATTAAAAAATACAAAAAAAAAATCAAATGACCGAAATCTCAGAGAATTGCTCAACCACAATTACACCGTCGGTTAAGCCCGATTTGTCATCCGAGCAAATGAGGCCCGAACCGAACCGTGTTTAATCCTTCTGGGGATTCTCGAAGCTCGACTAAAAAAGCAAGTGCAATTAATCAGAGCTCAAATCCCTGGCGGGTCCTAATTATTCCACAAATTATTTGACAGCGTTGTAGTAGCGTTCTCACACTTTCTCCCGTATCATCACGGGTTGGGATTTTCCAGGACTTTTTTTTTGTGTGTGTGTTCTTGTTCTGTTTTGCTCGACCCGGAATGAAACGGACGGCTCGAATTTCCTGCTCGTTGAGGATCCCTAGTTTATGACCCCGCGTAAACACAGCAAACAGAGCGCGCTCTGGTCCAGGAAAAATGTAAGCACACGTTTTTTTGTGGATGTTGTTGGACTCAGTTGAAGAAGTGCATAAAAAAATGAAACCAAACTAAGCGTGCAACAAGTGTTTTCCGTGTACGTATGTTTTTAAGGTGAAGTTGAAAGATTTATGGGTTAGACAAAGTGGATCATTTTATGCTTGAATTACATACATACTTTCTTGGTGGACTGTCTTTTTCAAGAAAGTTTTAACACATAAAAACTATGGAAAGTTACTTTCCTGGAGGATTTAATGTTCTAAATCGTCATAAAATCATCATTACAACTATAATATCAGTAGTTATGTGTCATACAGTCAAGAGGTCCTTATCTTTAATGGTTGTCCTCCTTGAAATCGATAGCACGTTTCAAGTGGCCACATGTGAAACGATGTGTTCAGGTTCGCGTATCGTTTGCTCTAATTTATGGCGCTAGGATTGGAATTTTAGATTGTTTTTATGACCTGCCTTTACTCGGTTCACAGTCCGGAGAAAAGTTTGGTGTCGTAAAACAAGTGTCATAATATTTTTTAACGTGCACAACGCGTGAACCCCTCTGCCAGATGACGATCACCACCATCACTTGTGAGCCACAGTAAATCATCGTAAAGGTGTGAAATGATCAACTTTTATGGATGTTTTCTTTTCGTGGTTTTTTTGGGAAATTTCGGAATTCTTAAACTGTTGACATACTGACCAAATGTGTCCCAAAGATTCAACAAACAATGCTCAAATCCTAAGCAAATAAAAGCCAGAAATTCAGTAAATATTACCATAAATTGTGCAAATATTTCTAACTCCACAGCAAACAGTCTAGTTGATCACAACAACAAAAAAGTGCAATAAAATTGTACTCAACCAAAAAAAAAACACTTTCCGTACATTCAGGAAGTGGCCGCATAACTCACATAAATGGAATACTTTTGTTTTACCAGATTTCCGGTTTTGACCCAAGACGAGAACGAAAAAAAAACGATCGCACAAAGAAAGAACAAACAGTGGAGTGGACACAAGACGCATAAGCCACGCGACCCGAGAGAGGGTCCCAATGCAATGGAAAAACAGACAAAAAAATGCATTTGGGAAAATATTTTGACAAGGCTCGTGTATCTATTTCTGCATCATACAAAACACAAAAGGAAAAGGTCCGACCACTTGGAACTCGAGAAACAAATACTTGAGGGGCACTCTTGAAACCTGGTACCTATTCAATTTCGATGCACTTTGTCGGCAGTTTTTTGTTAGTTTCGATTTGTTGTTAAATAAAATCAAATCAAACACGGATCTAAATTATACTAGCTTAGGATAGATTCGAATTTCATTTTAGCAAAATTAATCAATTTATTTTACAATTGCTACTCTACCGTTAACAGCATACAATATGAACAAAAACTACTTGTTTCAAGTGGGAATCCAACTCGCACCTAAGGATTGATGGTTTAGGATCGGCCATTAGGTTCTCTGCCATTCTGGAATGGGTTTATTGTTCATGTAACTTGAACAGTGTTGTCAGTATTTAGTATCCTCAAATGAAAAGTGTCATGAATGCATTCTGTTTTTAAAAACAAGCTTTAATTGAATTGAAAAAAAAAAACTTAATTCGTCTTTTAAAACAAAACTTAAAAGCAGTTTATCTATGAACATAGTTCTTACCAAGTTCATGGCTCTCCCAACTCACTCGCAAGTCACGGGTAACGCACTTAAAAAAACAATTTCTATAGAGTGACTTGCCCTCAAAACAATGCATATTCCCAGCTGGAGTCCTGCTCGTCCTCCGTCACCATGCACCCCTCAGCATTGAACGGTCCAACGGCCACGTGTTGCCTTTCGTCCAACGGAGTATTGCACTAAATGTTACATCAACCGTGTCCGCCAAAGTTTACGAACCGGCCAGTTTGCCGTCATACAGAACGTTTTCGCCTCGGGCTCACCAGCAGATCGAACGACATTATAGAGTTTCTAGGTACTTCTACGACGACAGTTTGTGTGTGACCGGGCATATAGAACAGCAAAACGGCGCAGTTACGGCAGTTTAGTTGGGGTTTCATTTCAATTTGTTACACCGATGCACAGTTTATTGTTGTTTTCTATTTGAATTTCTCTTTAACGTAGTTTGCCTTTGTTATTGAATTGTATTGTAACAAATTTAAGTATTTTTTTACTCATTCGGGAACTGGAATTGGAAAAACAATAATTATTTCGCAATTTTTGTCGATTTTTTGAGTTTTATTTTCTGTTTTGAATGAACTTTGTCGATGTGTTCTCTACGTCAAAAGAAGTAATTTTGCATCATTAGTTTTTTCCATACATGTCTCCATACAATTTTGGTCACGCAAAATGGGTATGTAAATGACACAATTCTCCGGCAATGTACACCATAGAATAAAATTTTGAAAATCGTGTATGAGCTATTTGGATATATTTCCTCGATTCTTGACTACTTGAAGCTTCAAAAATCATGGTTTTCATTAATTGATCATTTGAATATCATTATGTACAAGATGATTAAGTTATGCATCTGTTCGTGATAAAATCAGCGTTTAAAACCATTTTCTTAAAACTCCTGGTTTTCCGAGAAATAAAATCCAAAAATTATTCTATAGATTGCATTTTGTAGGCTTCTAGATTTACTAAACGGAAATGTCATGGATTTGCAGTTTATCTTATGTTAAGTATATTTTCGAACTAGTGTAAGTTTGCCATTTTTTTGCGTTGTAAAGGCAGGGCTAAAATAGGCGGGATCAATTAACATGTCCTTGTACTGTACTTTAATAAAATCATAACCTATTGTTGTTCAAATTAACAAAAACTATGATTTAATTTGAAACTAGAATTTCGTAACGTTGCAACGCATCGAAAAACCCTGTTTTCAAAAACAGAGCGTTCAACGTCACGAAATGTAAGTGGTCTTTAAAAATCAAGATTTGATTTTTTCGAAAAACTAATGATTGCATTCGATTTGTTGGCCAATTTCACACTAAAAACGGAAGAAGAACGCCAAATTTGCCTTATAACAGAGCTGAGTTTATGACGAAACAAGAATTAAGTCAGGATTAAGAAAAAGTCACGCGTTGCAACGTCACGTTACTTATTCCCCTCTCAAAAACAGAATATTCGCTTAAAATAATGTTTCAACATTCTTTCTCATAGGAAATTTAGTATAATTTCCGAATCTGCAATAACATATGTACCTTTTCAATATATTTTTTGAGTTACAGCCGAAATACTGAAAAAAGAAAAGTCTAAGCGTTTCGACGTCACGGCGGAATGTGTCATAAATGTATAAAATTCTGTATCTTGAGAACGGGTATTCTGATTGATTTGGTGTCTTGCGCAAAGTTTTAGGTTATGAAGAGGACTTTTCAGAAAAAAAAGTGGGCACGCGAAAAAAAAAATTGAATTGAATTCCCAAAATACGTAGTTTCTAATTTTCGTTATTTTTTTATATGTTTTAGGGGACTATAAATAAATCTTATTCTGAGCCATAGTGGGATGGTGCAAAATCTTGTTTAGGAGATATAAGCCGGAACAAAAAAATATCAAAATCCATTTTTGAAAGTATAATTGAATTTACTATCGAAAAGCAATTTGTTTGATAAAATGTAATGTTTCAAGTCATAGCAAATTTTAGGTATATATTTTCGATTTTTTATAGGTTTTTTAAGGGGAAAAAATAATTCTTGGAAGAAAAAAACCTCTAAAAAAATATTTTGAAAAGTCCGGAAAATTTCCTATAATTTTCTCTCTTAAACTTTGAATATCGGGCAGTTAGTTTTTGAGATACAGTCACAGTGAATTCGAATCGATGAAAATGAAATTTTCTAAGTGTAATCCAGTTAGCCTGTAATTTTCCACAGACGATATCTCGGAATCTATTGGCCCAATTTTAATGTTAAACATTGAAACTTTTGTGCAATAACAATAATTTCAAAAACTTAAATCAAGCTTAACTTATGAAATGGTCTAAAAATACATAATTTTCCTTATTTTGTTTTGACCTGATTATAAAATTGTTGAAATACGTTTATTGAAAAGATCAGAAAAGTTTGAATGTAAATCGAACCATTTGTTTCCCAGATATCGTCAGTTGAAAATTACAGGCTGATACTTCGAGAAATTCATTTTCATCGATTCGAATTCATTGTGAGGCTGTATATCAAAAACTAATTTCCCGATTTTCAAAGTTCTAGAAAGAGATATAGGAAATTTTCTCAGAATATAAAAAATATTTTTCTCAGAGCTGCTTTTTTGAAAAATTATTTTTAAGCCAAAAAAACATCAAAACATTTCGAAAATAAAAAAAGGGTTAAAACAAGACTTCAATGTGGAAAGAGATTATTAAATTACAAAAAAAAGTTTAATAATTTACATTTTTACGAGAAGTTGTTTTTTGCCAAAACGTACCTCAACTTCAACAGTGGCCGAATTGAAAAAAAAATGATCTAGGAATGTTGATTCCAATATTTTCAAAAACAACCTTTGAAACGCATATTTCAATGAGAGACAATCTTATCTGCTTGAACAACTTTAAAGGCCCAACCCAAACAGTACCACGGCACCTGTTTCACCCAATTAGATATGAAACTATGCCGATGCGATAGTTTACCCACGTGCAGATAACCACTACCCCATATCACCAGATGAAATTCCTAGCAAGGACGTTCCCACGACTGAACCTGCCTGAATGCTGCTGCATCGGGTAATCTCACGTTCAACGATAAGACGGTTATGTGTACAGTACACTTTCCCTGGCCGTAGACGTTGTCGTCGTCGCCGCCACCGTAAAACGGCAGATAAGGAGCTCGATAGCGTTCACCGGGAGTGTTTGGGGTTGCCCGACGCGTCGTCAGACCGATTGCTGATATCCCGTTATCACCCCGTCGGGGAGAGCCCCCGGCGGCGGCCACTATCGCTTGAAACTGGTCCCTGCCCCTCGCCTTGTTATCATAACGCCCGACAGATAATACAATCGGCGAACGGGGTTTCGTCACATGATAACGGAATCTGTAAACACCCCGTTGTACCGGGGTCAACCCCGCCGGTAATCGAAGAATCGATCGCGGCTCGCAAACTTACCGAAATAGTCCTTCGTAGACATGGTCACGTCACAGAGCACGTGGCGGTCACGTTATCAAGATTCGTACCAGGTTGCTGTCACCCGGCTCGTCACGTCACGTCACAGACCTGCTCCAGCTGCTGACGTTGGAGGCGATAAAATTTATCAGCTCAACCGCCCTGTAGAACTCCTGGTTGCGTTCCTCACCACACACAGATCTATACGACGGCCTCCCTGCACACTTCTCACCGAGAACTTGAACGCGCGCGCGACGCTTATTATCAGTGTAGTAACGTAAAGATAAAAGGAAACACGTTTTCTTCGCCGCAAACCGTTTTTTGATAAAAACCGGCAGAAATTTGTAATCAGCTAGACTCCGGGGGTATGCAGAAAGAAAAAAAACTAGGCACGGCGGACACTCGGCCGCTTCCAGCCGTTCAGTGATTGTTCAATTCCGGACTGATCAACACCGCCGTGTTGAGCGCGCAAGCCCGTGTAGACTCACCGGTTCTCGCGATAGTGAGTTGTTGTTCGCGTAAGTTGCTGTTAGAGGACTTCGGACGTCGTAGTCGCACGGCAATCGGACTTGAACAGGGCGGAACATGGAAAGCGAACGAAAACATACAAACTCTGTGCGCCACAACTGACTCTAGGAGTAGTCGAGAGCAACGTTGAGTGATTTGAGTGTGCGGCCTGAAACAGTCCAGCAGTTCAGTAAAATGTCTGTATACATAAACCGGTGAGCTGAGCTGGACTCGGAATTGTTCTACTTTGTTCTGATTCTACACATCGAGCGAAGCTGTACGACGACGCATGTGCGTTCATCACGTACCGGCCACGTTGTTCGCTTCTTCGATCCAATCCCGTAATCAACGTCGTCGTCGTCGTTTGATGCTGATGGAAGTGTATTTTTAACCTCGCTTGCTCTCTGCTTCGGTTTCAATATTATTGTACAGTAAAATGTCGGAAAAGAAGAAAATGAACAAGAAGCAAGCACGCTGGGAAAAGCAAAATGGCGCTGCCCCAAGTCACGACTTGGATTCGATCGCTGGTTGCCGCCTATCAACACTTCATTCCGTTCGCCTTTCTCCGTCGTACAGCAGTGACTTGACGGACGGGTGAACCCGCGGTAGGTGTACGAAGAAAATTTGTTGATGTACTAGAGAGCTAACATATTTAATACGTTAGCTCTCTAGTAAACGATGTCCTAAATGTTTTTGTACGGAATTGCAATCCAAGATTCGTGAGTTCTTAAACCGAAGTGGAAAGGACTTAATAGAAGAAAATCAAATTCGGGTCGACTAGGATTGAACCCTGGCCAGAGGATGATCACGTTTACCACTACATCACCGAATCTGGCAAAACTGAAATCAGCAACTCGTGAACTCAACAAAAAAAATCCTAAAGTTATATCTCTTAAAGATTCTCTTATGCAATACGGATATGAGCCTGGTTCAAAATCCAGCGATCTCTTGCTTGTTACGGCGGTAGACCAACAGCTCGTAACTCCCAGAAGTCCTTGGATTACCTGGAACATCCTATTGTATCAGCAAATAGTCTTCCATGCTCTCTGAAGCAAAACTAATATGATCTGGGGTCAAACTACAGCGACCTCTTGCTTATTACGGTGGTAAACCAACAAATAATAACTCCCGGATCTCCATGAACGAACCAGCTTAGTGTTTCACACAAACAAGAGATTTGGTTTTAAAAAAATATATGTATAAGAAAAAAATGTATAACTTGAAAAGGGCACGCCAATGTGGGAAAGGAATATAATTTGTGCTTGTAGACGGTATTGTTTTGATTCGCAGCATGTTGAGTCAACTGTTGTGGATGTTCCTGAAACAACGCAAAACGGGATTTCTCTTCTTTCCATTTTCAGCGACTATCTATCTTCTGCTTTTATTTTGTCTTACTGATTTTCTAATACCTACGGCTTCTGTTTATTATCCATTATTTGATTTTGATAAATCACTTTAGATTCTATCATCTCTAAATCTAAATCATCTCTAAATGGGCATTCTACTCTGTTTTACCAATTAATACTGCTGTTACAAACTTATGTTTTGCTTAACAAATAGTTTCCCTTAATGTGGCAGCGCTGTCAATTCTGTTTATCATTGCCTATTATTTGTTGATTTACTACTTCATTTATTTATTTATTTTAATATTTTTGCATCTAACTAGATTTGAGGTCAAAATTCGACGACCTCTTGCTTGTTACGGTGGTAGACTCGTAGATCTTAACTCCAGGGAGTCCTCGAATGACCATGGGCATCCCGACACATTCATATACTGCCCATGTTCGCATAAATGTCCCATATGCAAAAAAAGCAAGCTGAGAAAAACGCATTTGAAGTTTGTCCCATACATAAAGCTACGTGTTAGGTTTTCGCGAAAAAACCGGATTTCCTCCTTATTTCTAGAACAAAATACTGGATGTTGCAGGTTCTTTTGAAAGAGCACACGATTTTGAACCAAACTGCATCAATAACTCAAAAACGATGAAAATGCATATGGGACATTTATGCGATCATGGGCAGTATAGTTGTCTACCATATCCACTAGGGTGGGTACGTTTTTCAAAAAGTTTTCGGATCAAGTTTTAGTATGGTTCCCCTTGTAGGGCATGCCCATAGGGACTTTCATGCCAAATATCTACTCATTTGGTTGTAAACTGGCTGCGCGCATCAGGGTTAAAGTTTACATGGGAATTACTATGGGAAATTGGAACTTTTTGTTCAAACGCTCCTACACTGCCCATGTTCGCATAAATGTCCCATATGCAAAAATAGCATGCTGAGAAAAACGCATTTAACGTTTGTCCCACACATAAGGCTACGTGTTAAGTTTTCACGAAAAAAACAGGATTTCCTCCTGATTTCTAGAACAAAATACTGGATGTTGCAGGCTCTTTTGAAAGAGCACACGATTTTGAACCAAACTGCATCAATAACTCAAAAACGATGAAAATGCATATGGGACATTTATGCAATCAGGGGCAGTACAGGTCTGGAAAAATCACGCACTAACTTCTGGTATGGGCAGGCCTAAGGGAAATGGTCTGGAGAAAACTTTTCCCGAAGAGAGCATATGGATTCGTTGTCCGTGTCCCTAGACCTGGCGCATCGGCAAACAATCCGATGTCTCCGGAATTAACGGGTTTCCCTGAAAAAGCATCAAATTTTCCTTAGCATGCTATGAAAGCTTGATGAACACCGCGACGCCATACGTCAGGCAGCTACCACGTGGTTATATTTGCAAAAAAGTACAAATTTGCTATGCAAAGATTCTGAAATCGACTAAATAATATCAGGATTACTCGAAATGATCATTTTCTAGTTAAAAAAAGGTTTGCAATTGAATATTCCAGCCGTTTCTCACCTACGTGGCAGCTGCCTGACGTATGGCGTCGCGGTGTTCATCAAGCTTTCATAGCATGCTAAGGAAAATTTGATGCTTTTTCAGGGAATACCGTTGATTCCGGAGACATCGGATTGTTTGCCGATGCGCCAGGTCTAGGGACAACGAATCCATATGCTCTCTTCGGGAAAAGTGTTCTCCAGACCATTCCCCATAGGCCTGACAATACCAGAAGTTGGCGCGTGATTTTCCCAGACCTGTAGGAGCGTTTGAACAAAAAGTTCCAATTTCCCATAGTAATTCCCATGTAAACTTTAACCCTGATGCGCGCAGCCAGTTTACAACCAAATGAGCAGATATTTGGCATGAAAGTCCCTGTGGGCATGCCCTACAAGGGGAACCATACTAAAACTTGATCCGAGAACTTTTTGAAAAACGTACCCAACCTAATATCCACTGATGCTATACGCACATGATCCGGGGTCAAAATCCGACAACCTCTTGCTTGTTACGGCGGTTAACTTGAAGATCTTAGGGCTTTTGTTAATTTGATTTGGTTAACCGCGGTGGATTTTCTTGAAATAATTCAAACTGTCAAAAATCCACCAAAGGATCTACCGGTGGATACTTTTCTACCACAGTTTTTTGTGTGATCAATGTGGTAGATGTTTTGGTGGATTTTTGACAGTTCGAATTATTTCAAGAAAATCCACCGCGGTTAACCAAATCAAATTAACAAAAGCCCTCTTAACTTCAGGGAGTCCTCGGATGAACTTGGACATCCCGAAGTTCACACAGACCTGTGAGTTAACGTCATGATTCGAATTCACGGACGCTTCGAAACCCGGACACTTCATCTTGTTTTATCAATTATTTGGACATAAGTTCACATTATGAATGTCAAAACTGTGTTATTTGATGAATTCCAACATCAACTTTCATTTAAAGTTTGTTTGAACGCTGTAATTAATGCCAAAACAATTAAATACAATAAAAATATAAGTTTACAAAAAATGCGAAACATTTCACTTGAAATATTTCATAGGCGTTCGAAGCACCGGGAAGGCAAAGCAGAAATTTATGGTTTCGATTTCCTTAAATTTTAGCAAATTTTTATATAAACTATCGATTGTTTGATGTTAACAGCTTATTTGAGACCTAAAGAATGCCATTCACTAACATTTCAGTCCTAATGTGTGCGATTCATAAGTAAAATCGAGTGTCCGGAATTCGAAGCAAAAGTGTCCGGATTTCGAATCAACTTTTATCGGTGTCCGGGATTCGAAGCACAACATGTCATTTTAATTTTAAAATTCTGATCAAAAATTGTTAGAAAAGATATATTTTGCATGCATTTTCTTGAAACTGACTGTTTATACTACATCCTTATGATATTTCTACATTTCCAACTTATTACATGATTTTTTGCCAGCTATAAACAAAAATGATATGCTACTAAGTGTCCGGATTTCGAATCATGACGTTACAAACATATTAAACAATTTTATTAAAAAAATTAATTCAAAACAAGCTTTTTTGAAAAATATTTAAATATTAAACTTTGAATATTTATTTTAATTAAACTACAAACAATGCTAGTTGTGGACCCCCAAACTTTACAACATTTCTATGCATTTATATATCTGGAGTTTTTTTTTTCTTTATTTTATTTTTTTTTTTGAAAAGATCCAATAAACCAAATTTTCAGTTTTTGCTTTTCGGGTGTTTTTTAATACCCCTGACTCAAGGCGGTTTGAATTATTGGACCTTTTAAAAAAAACTCCAGATATGTAGGTTGTTTCCGTTGTGCTCAAAGGAAAGGGCTATGAACCAGGCGCTTCCATATTCTTGCAGATGGCTCATATATTTTGGAGGAGACAGATGGTTTTTTTAAATAAGGTCCTAAATCCCTATGTCAATTTTATGTACAACGGAAAAATTAAGATTAAACCCATAAATTGACAAGTTAACATTTTTTCGACGGATCAACTATGGTCCCCGAGATGGTCCCCTTGGAACGAGCTGTCAAGCAGGATCTTTTCTGTCAAGCAAGACCTTTTCTGTTAAGAAGAGCCGCGAGACGATTTTTTTTAAATTGATTTAAAAATTCATTTCAAATCCTTATCAGTCGTACAAAGAGTCATTAAACTCAGAAAAATAAGCTTTATCGTTGTCATCTGAAATTTAAGCTTAATTTCAGGACCCAATTGCTCGATTTTTTATGTTAATATTTTTACCTAATTCTCCTAAGTCTGCGTCTAGGTCTGCGTGGACATAAAATCAAATTCTGTCGATTGCATCGGATTCAGGGAAGTTTTTTCTCTGAGTAACTGATGAGATATCGTACTTCACATTACACAAGTTTTGTTTTGTCGTTTAGTGATTACAAAAGAATCCTAAAAATCAATTTCGATTCTGTTTTAAAATTTGAATCAACCTAATATATATTTCTTAAAATGTCGCTCGTCAGTTTTCACCCCAATTGTATGAGTATCAGCTGATTTGAAGCAATACAATCACCCATTACCACCACCAGTAGCTTACCAGCTTACTGATTAGATAAAACGTTTTTCGCACTTATTCGTTTGATAATGAACACAGGGAGTAGCATCGACCGTCAGCTGAGCTCTTCCTTACTAATCAGTTGCTAATTATCCGTAGAAACGGTCGGATTCTGGACTTCACATCACCATGGCCTTTCAATCGGGTGTAGTTGCTAGGAAAACCACGAAACAGGACCTCGGCGCTATCATCGGCATGATCCAGGTAATGCTCAAATTACTAGTGGCTTAGAAAGTGACTAACTTAATCGATTTTTTTAAATTTCTCAATCAACAGGAGCTGGCAGACTTTGAAAAAATGTCCGACGGCCCTCGGCTCACCGTGGAGGACCTCGCCCGGGACGGTGGATTCGACGATCAAGGACCGTCTTCGCCGGTGTTCCAGAGCTTTGTGCTCGAACTCACGGAACGCGAGACGACTGCCGCCAGCAAAGAATCATCAACGTCATCGACGATCGCTAGCAGCGGTGACCTTTCGACCCGGTGAGACGTTATTTATAAAACATTTATAAATCTTGAGCTTCGGCTCGTCCAAGCCCGGCAGACAGGCCGAGAGTATTGAGCATCACAGGGGCAACAGAAAGCACTGATAAGGAACCGTCCCCGGGGCTTACAGTTGAGCACTGGCCGCGGCTCATTTCTTGTTTTTCAGCACAGACCAGCGCACATTGCGCTGCCGTGTTTTTTTTTTTCTGGAATAATTAAATTTCCATTTCTAAGCTTCAGCAACGGACTTTCCTATATTCGTAGCTGTACCGTACAAGTAACGTTTGCTGGATGTAGCAGATTTTTATTTAATTACTGCTCCATGATTGTGGAATATTATTGTACCATAACTAAGGCTACCAACTCTTGCTGAGCAAAAATCCGTACACTTTGCCGATATGACACCATGGTATAACAAAAACTGTCAATGAATTATTTAGGTAAATTAAATTTAATAAATCTGAGAATTAAAAATATAAAACTGTGTCGTTTTTACAGCTAACAAATTTCACAAAATGCTATCAGAGTGCTTATGACTTGCACGTTTAAAAGTATTCATAAAATAAACCGTGATTTGAATCAAATCATTATGTTTGCCTTTACGAATAATATCGTTCTTAGTGTTTTCACGAACACTTTTCCAGAGTTTTTTTTTATTGAAAAGGTCCTGTAACATGTGAAACACAACAGTTTATAGGACCTTTAAAATACTCTAGATTTGTTAAATGTTCAAATGTTTTCACAAGTTTTAGAAAGCCTCTAAAGGAATATCTATCTAATGGAATATATTTAGTAAGGAATTTTTAAATGAACAATTCTAGAGTTTTTTTTAAAGGTCCTATCAACATATGAAAGACAATAGTTCAAAAACTCTAGAATTATTCTCGGATTAGTTTTCAAAAAGACGTAAGAGCAATTGGTAACCAAAGCCCTTTTTGCAACGGTACTCGACCTACTTACGAAAAAACAATTTCAAAAATGCTTGAGATTGTTCATCTACACGTCCTTCAAGTGCTCTACATTAAAGATAAATGAAATTTTGTTTCAATTTGGAGAAAAATGAAAATTATTGTCGGAAGTCACGGTGGCTCTTACGGCTTTTTGAAAACTCACCCGAGTATTGATAACCAAGTTTGAATTGAGGAAACCCCGGAAAACTCTCCCTTTTTAAATCAAACTCACAGAAAAATAAAAACTTATGGTTAACAAAAGCTTCGACCAAATCAAAAAAGATTAAAAAGTTGTTAAAATTCCGTACAAATCCGTATTATGCGTAAAATTCCCTACAAAAATTCCGGCCTGTTAAAAATCCGCGAAGAGGTTCGAAAATCCGTATGGTAAGGAAAAAATTCGTACAGTTGGTAGCCTTAACCATAACTAATAACTATGCATAAAGGAATTTAACTACTGTTTCAAAATTTAAAATCAAAATCCATGTATGGCTTTCAAATTTTAAAATTTTACTTCAGGTTTCATTTATGTCAAAAAATACCTGCTAAACCAGTGTTCCTCAGCCAGCTGAATCTCGCAGGCCATTTTGGTAGTCTTCCGTAGAATCGTGTGCAGTTTGATGTTGTATTTTGAAAAACTTTTTCATTTTCAAATTTACACTTCAGAAATTCAAAGGGTGACAATAAAAACAATTGACATCAGGGATACCCCCTGATTCAATTCCTTAGGCAAAATTAAGCAACTGTGAAAATTTTGAGCGAAATCGGCTAAGGGTTAGGGCGCTTTTTATCGTTGAAGTTGGTGAAAAAAAAAAACTTTTCATACAAAAACGTCTCCTTTAAACCGGTAATAACTCATCACCTTTTGGCGAAATTTTGAAATTTTTGCTTTTCCCAATACATTTTTTTGAATTTTCCCATAAAAACTTCAACGATAAAAAGCCAAATCGGTTGGTTCAAAATTGGCACAGTTACTTATAAAATTTATTTTTACATAAAGAATTGAGCCAGGGGTTCTCTTACGATTTTCCAAAATTTTAATTTTTTCTTGACATTCCAGTGGCCATTCAAATCTTATTTTTGAATTTCCAACTTTGCCCGGCTTCCAGACTTTATAAAAAAAAGAACTCTGACCGAGCCACGTAGCCCAGTGGTAACACTTCTGCCTCGTAAGCGGTAGATCGGGGTTCAAATCCTGGCTGGTGATCTTTTCTCTTCTGGATTCGATTGCTTAGTAAAGGGAAGGTAGTGTATCGTCACAAACTGGATCTTATCAAGACACCTTAGGAAGACAACCTATGGAATGTTAACATTAAGCTCAACATGTTAACATTAAGTTGATTAATAAACTGTCACTGAATCCGCTTTGTAAATTTCGGCCCCGATACTCTTCACGGGTGTTCCCCTCATAAACAGGGAAAGACTTACTTTTTTACTTGAGGCATATGGAAGAAAACTTAATCAAAATAAAATAAAACTTAAAATAACTTAATTTGATTTCAAATTCTAAGGTTATTTTTTTCTCTCAAAAAATATCGAAATATCCGTACTTCGCATGACACAAGTTTTGTTTTGTCGTGTCAAAATATCCAAGAATTCAGTTTTGTGTATTAAATATTTTATTTAAAAAATACATGTTAATTAATTAATTAATAATGTATCAGTATTTTAACGCTTTCAATTGCATTTGAATGATAAATCCTGTTTTTTATGAACTTTTCCTCAATTTTTTCATGTTTGAAATGGCTTAAATTTAGAATATTTCCAAACCCCCCCCCCCCTCCCCCCCCTCTATGGTTTCCACGTGGTTTATGGATGGCCCCTAATACATTACAGGTATTTTAGGACATTTAAAAAATGAAGAACAGAAAATTATATTTTCTCAACAGGTTAATTAAAATCAACAAAATTTGTGGATAAGTATTCACAACAAATTATGTTTAATTGAATCCAAAATAGAACAAAATATTACAATTTTTTTCAAAAGATAGAAAATAATTTTCAGACGAGTATGCTAAGGATTCCACACATTTTCCAACTTTTGGAGAAAAAATTACAAATTCCCGACTATTTCCCGGTTTTTGCGGATTTTAACGAGTTTCAGACCTTTTCGCGACTTGAATGACAAATGGAATGACAATGGAATGGATGGAAGCTTAGGTGTAACAAGAGGTTTGCAATCGCCTCAACAACCAAGCCTTCGGACACCTAGTTTCGAGTAAGAATCTCGCAATCGAGAACGCCAAGGCAATGCTGTAGAGCGAACAATTTATATTTATTTTCTAATGATTTTGTATACGAACATTTTCATTTTATTAAGCGTAAATTTTAGAACTTCTTACTGTTTGTATAAAATTATTAAAATTATTTTGCGTTAAAAATTTAAACATAAAAAATTGACATCGAAATGACAACTTAACGAAATAAATTTATATTAGAATTTTGATTTTGTTGTTCCAAATTTTATGTTCTCCTAATTTTTTTTATCAAATATTCAAATACAAGAACATTTTTTTTCGGATAATAAAATTAAATTTCAAGGTGCTGGATCAGAATCCATATTCAATCTTTTTAAAATAAATATTTCTAAGACTTTTTATGTAAAGCAATTGCAAAAAAAATTCAACACTTCAAAACAACTAGGGGAACAGCATCGTACTTCATAGTGCCTCTAATGTTTCCATATCAGCACTTATACGTGAATACGAGGTCGAAATAAGAAGTTAATTTTTCGAGTGATTTTATAGCCTTTGCTCAGTAAGGTGAGGAAAGCAAAAAAAAAATTTGCTGCCTTCAAACGGAAATCGATTTTTTCTGCTATTATATTTATTTAAGTTATATTCAATCGTTTTCTACTTTTTTAAGCATTCGCCTTTAAAAATAATAATTACACAAGTTTAATACATCTCTGGATGACATTAATAGTTTTCGAATTCAAATTCGGTGAAAAATCAAATATGTACAAAAAACGCTGGACTATTACTTCCCAAATCCTTATAAATATTGTAACTACTAAAGTTGAATTGTGATCTTCCATTTTTGTTACTTAAATCAAATAATTAAACTTGTCCAATACTATCCACCCAGTACGGTATTAGTTCATATTTGTTCATATTTGTCCATCATCGGTTCGGCAGTTTGAACAGCACTCTCGGCCACAAAACTCTGTTGCTGCTGCGGGACTGACTGACTGTTCGACGCCATGGAAAACCACACAGCTGTGGTGATAACAAACATTATTATTTCATGACTAGTTATATTCTCCAGAGCAGAGCAGAGAGCATAGTCCGAGAGCTTGCTTATCTTATCACTAAACATATTTGAACATTGCTTGCCTGCGAGTTCTTCTCATCCCTTCATGTATGTTATGATTTATACCCACTCTCTCTCTCTTCTTTCCCCAAACTGCCTCTTCAGTACCTTTAAACTGGACACAATCAAAACAAATTTATTCTCTCGTAGCCATAAACGTCGTTTTCTGTTTAATTAGTCCACAGTCCGGCCATTTCTCCAAATAATAAATTCGTCAAACTTTCCAAATTACGACACACAACAAGCTCATCTCATGTTTCCTTTTTTTCCCCCTACCCCAACAGCACCAAACTAATTGGCTACGCAATCTTCTTCTACTCGTACTCCACGTGGCGGGGCAAGTCCCTCTTTCTGGAGGACATTTACGTTAAGCCGGAACATCGCGGCCACGGGCACGGCGAAGTGCTGTTCAAGGCTGTGGTGGAACACGCGCGCGAAAATGGATGCGCCCGGTTCGATTTCCACGTGCTGGGCTGGAATCCGGCGAAAAAGTTCTACGCCCGAATGGGGGCGGAAAATTTAACCGAAACGGAGCAGTGGGAGTTTTTCCGTCTGACGAGGGATAAGATGGATCGGCTGAGCGAGGGTTAGGGCGGTCGAATTGTCACGCACCGATGATTTTGTTGATAATAAACGATGCCAAATAAATTAAAAAATGCTTTTTTTGCTATTTTTAAAGTTTTTTTTTTTATTATTTGGATGAAACATTGTCCTTACTCCTTACATTCATAATGTCAAAAAAAAGTAATTCACATGATATTTGTTCCATACAAGTCTCCATACCATTTATGGTCTAAAAACTGAAAACTAAAAACTAAAAACTAAAAACTAAAAACTAAAAACTAAAAACTAAAAACTAAAAACTAAAAACTAAAAACTAAAAACTAAAAACTAAAAACTAAAAACTAAAAACTAAAAACTAAAAACTAAAAACTAAAAACTAAAAACTAAAAACTAAAAACTAAAAACTAAAAACTAAAAACTAAAAACTAAAAACTAAAAACTAAAAACTAAAAACTAAAAACTAAAAACTAAAAACTAAAAACTAAAAACTAAAAACTAAAAACTAAAAACTAAAAACTAAAATCTAAAAACTAAAAACTAAAACTAAAAACTAAAAACTAAAAACTAAAAACTAAAAACTAAAAACTAAAAACTAAAAACTAAAAACTAAAAACTAAAAACTAAAAACTAAAAACTAAAAACTAAAAACTAAAAACTAAAAACTAAAAACTAAAAACTAAAAACTAAAAACTAAAAACTAAAAACTAAAAACTAAAAACTAAAAACTAAAAACTAAAAACTAAAAACTAAAAACTAAAAACTAAAACTAAAAAATAAAAACTAAAAACTAAAAACTAAAAACTAAAAACTAAAAACTAAAAACTAAAAACTAAAAACTAAAAACTAAAAACTAAAAACTAAAAACTAAAAACTAAAAACTAAAAACTAAAAACTAAAAACTAAAAACTAAAAACTAAAAACTAAAAACTAAAAACTAAAAACTAAAAACTAAAAACTAAAAACTAAAAACTAAAAACTAAAAACTAAAAACTAAAAACTAAAAACTAAAAACTAAAAACTAAAAACTAAAAACTAAAAACTAAAAACTAAAAACTAAAAACTAAAAACTAAAAACTAAAAACTAAAAACTAAAAACTAAAAACTAAAAACTAAAAACTAAAAACTAAAAACTAAAAACTAAAAACTAAAAACTAAAAACTAAAAACTATAAACTAAAAACTAAAAACTAAAAACTAAAAACTAAAAACTAAAAACTAAAAACTAAAAACTAAAAACTAAAAACTAAAAACTAAAAACTAAAAACTAAAAACTAAAAACTAAAAACTAAAAACTAAAAACTAAAAACTTAAAACTTAAAACTTAAAACTTAAAACTTAAAACTTAAAACTTAAAACTTAAAACTTAAAACTTAAAACTTAAAACTTAAAACTTAAAACTTAAAACTTAAAACTTAAAACTTAAAACTTAAAACTTAAAACTTAAAACTTAAAACTTAAAACTTAAAACTTAAAACTTAAAACTTAAAACTTAAAACTTAAAACTTTAAACTTTAAACTTAAAACTTAAAACTTAAAACTTAAAACTTAAAACTTAAAACTTAAAACTTAAAACTTAAAACTTAAAACTTAAAACTTAAAACTTAAAACTTAAAACTTAAAACTTAAAACTTAAAACTTAAAACTTAAAACTTGAAACTTAAAACTTAAAACTAAAAACTAAATGAGTAATTCTCCGCCAACTCACACAGCAGTTGCCCCGACGAATCCGAGGTCCGTTTTTTGATACCTCGTGACGGAGGGGCGGTACTACCCCTTCAATTTTTGAACATGCGAAAAAAGAGGTGTTTTTCAATAATTGGGTCCTAAAATGAAGCTTAGATTGCTGATATTATTGTTTACAGCGATAAAGCTTATTTTTCTGAGTACAATGACCCTTTGTACGACCACAAAGAGTTTAAAATGGATTTTTAAATCAATTTTGAAAAATTAACCTCGCGGTCCTTCTTGACAGAAAAGCTCCTACTTGACAGCTCGTTCCAAGGGGACCATAGTTGATCCATCGAAAAAATGTTGTCTTGTCAAAATATTTTTTTGCATTAAAATAAAAAAAGTGATCAGAAATGGTTTTTAATCGTGTTTTTCACCGTTGTAGATAAAAATTGACATAGGGCTTTAGTACCCAATTTGCAGTCTGAAACGATGAAATTTGGTGTCAAAGAGACTTTTATGTAAAATTAGACGCCCGATTTGATGGCATACTCAGAATTCCGAAAAAAACGTATTTTTCATCGAAAAAAACACTAAAAAAGTTTTAAAAACTCTGCCATTTTCCGTTACTAGACTCTAAAAAATTTTGGAACATGTAATTTTATGGGAAAGTTAATGTGTTAATTTTTTCATTTAGAACAAAAATTTTCATTTTAAAATTTCGTGTTTTTTCTAACTTTGCAGGGTTATTTTTTAGAGTGTAACAATGTTCTACAAAGTTGTACGAAAAAAAAGTTCATGGTCACCCGCGACAGACACGGATGACGAAACATAGAGAAACGCAAAAAGTAACTTTTCCAAAACTTTTTTTTTTGTAAAATCGCGATAACTTGTGATGTTTATACGCAAACCCCTTATGTTTATATATCATATTTTTTTGTAATTGTCTGCTCTACAACTTTGTAGAACATTATTACACTCTCTCTCTACCCTGCAAAGTAAGAAAAAACACGAAATTTTAAAATGAAAGATTTTGTTCTGAATGAAAAAATGACCCTTCTGGGACAATGTAGATTCGAAAAGTACATTAAATTTCCCTTAAAATGACATGTTCCAAAAATTTGTACAGTTGAAAAACGGAAAATGGCAGAGTTTTTAAAACTTTTTTAGTGTTTTTTTCGATGAAAAATACGTTTTTTTCGGAATTCTGAGTCCCCACATAAAAGTCCCTTTGACACAAAATTTCTATCTCATCGCCGTTTCAGGCTGCAAATTATTGAAAAACACCTCATTTTTCGCATGTTCAAAAATTGTAGGGGTCGTACCGCCCCTCCGTCACGAGATATTAAAAAATGAACCTCGGATTCGTGATCAGGGACAAAAGTTACCCCTTAGGACAAAGTTTAACGTAAATCGAAGAGGGGTCGAGCCAACTTTTCCCGATTTCGTGTGAGTTGGTAAAAAACTACCCAAATATTTAAAACTAAAAACTAACTTAATCCACCTATGTGGTTGGTGTCTCCTCACTCTTTGCCAAAAATGGATGATATGATGGGTTTGGACACAAATCTCATCAAAATTTTTTTTTAGATCCGGAATAAAAAAAGTTCACAGATATAAGTGGTCATAACTTGAGACAGGGTTGCCAGATCTTGAATATTTTGGACTTATTGGAAAGGTCTTACGATTATCTATCCAACGATATATAACATGCTGACATTTGGTACGATTTCAAGTCATTTATCTAACCTCCGGACATATGCGAAAACACATTTTTATACATAACTTTTGAACTACTTACCGAAACCTAAATTTTATTAAAACTCGATCTATGCGACCCTAAACTGAGTCAAATGCGACTCACAGAAAAAAAAATGATGGTAATATTCATCAGGAAATGGTGACAGATATTGTGGCCAAAAAAATGATAAATTTTACCTTGAAAAATGATTAATTTTCATCAGAAAATGATGAATTTTCATCATAAAATGATGAAATTTACCTCAAATAATGATGAAATTTACCTAAAAAAATGATGAAATTTACCGCAAAAATGATGAATTTTACGAAAGAATGTGTATTATTGCATTAAAAAATGTGTAATTTGTTGCTGAGAAAGTGGAAGGATAGGTATTGAACTGTCATCCATTTCAGAGAACGTAAATAAAACATTTGATACAAACGAATATTTTTTTCATGACTTTCAGGGTACTTTGTGAGTGGCAATCAGTTAGCGGCCAACTGCTTGATCGCTCTAAGGACCCGGGTTGGTTTTTTAGCAAATATTACTTTAAAGTTAGACGGAACGCCAGTTCTTGGACAACTTTTGTTCAAATTAAATAAATGTCTGAACTCGACAGGTTGCTCGCTATCGTCCTATTTAGCGTCTGCAACAGACAGAAAATGTTTAAGTTACGGTGTTTTCTTTAAAAGTGCTTCCAAAAATGCTAGTCGTGGTATCAATATGGCGCTGCTTTCCCGTTTTACCTTAAGTTATATCGTTGGAATTCAATAATTCTAGAATTTTTTTTTGAAAAGGTCGTATAAACAAAATTTTCAATTTTTGCTTTTTGGGTGTTTTTAGAACCAAAAAAATAAAATTTGGTTTATAGGACATTTTCAAAAAAAAAAAAAACTCCAGAATTATTCAATCAATTATTTGTGTTTAAACATTGCACAAGAATGAAAAAAATTTCAGCAGAGCTGCTAAGTCAGAGCCTTTGAAGGCGGAATCAAACCTTTTTCACGATCTGCAGTCGACACATTTGGAGAAGCAGAATTTGGAAAATTATTTAAGCCAGAGTAAATTATTTTTGCATAAATTGTACGACTTAGGATTGAGCCATTTCTTTTATAATATACAAAAAGTAAAAGCACTGATATAACTGGATATTAAATTATGTGTTTGCTTAAAGCCAACTTCGCTTTAAAATTGTATGCATTCCAACGGAATTGTTTTAACAGTTAAAGCAGAGAGAAGGGAACAAGGGACAAAAATTTGTACGATTGTAGGAAGTTTGATAGAAAATTCTGACAAATTTTGAACCGAATGCATGATACGTGCATTTTAGATTCGTCTGGACCGAAATATTAGCGTTTGAAATCTGAAGCACTGTTTTCTGCGAAATGGTACCCCAGCACCTTCGAGTAAGACGTTATGCATCGTCAGTACAATATTGAGTCCAAAAAGGAGGATAATTCAATGAAATAATGAAAACAAGATACCATGCAATTTACACAGCAAAAAAAGCATTAATCTGACTGCGTGTAAAAAGCCTGGTTGTAAAATATATTTTGCATTGTTTTATGAAATTTGATGTAATATTACACCTTGACATATGTAGCCCATCAGTATGGGAAATCTACTTGACCGATATGTCAAGCTAATAGATTCGTTTATCCTTTTAATTCTTCATCTGTCTGATTGCGATCGGGCTAAGGCGCCAGTCCATACTGTTAATGTTGGGTTTGAATCCCATCGGTGGCACCTTTTTTGTGTTTCCAAAAATTGTACATGCAAAGTGTAATGTTAAATTACTTTTTTCATAATGGTGATGCCCAGTTAACTCAATCCGAATTCTGAAAAGGAATCTATTTAGAATCGTATACAAATTCCGTTTCAAACGCAACAACCGGTTTCGTGTTCGAACCGGTGGTTGCGTTTGAAACGGAATTTGTGTACGATTCTAATTAGATTCCGTTTCAGAATTCGGATTGATTTGAGTGGGTGTGCATGCGATTTTACCATCGAATTTTTTGCTGTGTACTTACCAAAAAAAAATGCTGCAAGACGAAGTTTAACCAGTTGAAATCCTTGAGATATTATCCCACATGAAATATCCACCTGCAAAAAACGATTTTTTTACAAAGTGTCATAATCTTAAAAAAACAAAACTTATCTAAAAGTGGAAATAGACGTCGACTAATGGTGATTAGATCCGAAAAACAAATTTTGCACAGTTATGGCGGCTGCTTTTTCCACGTTGGCTTTGGCATTTTCCAAGAGTCGTTTGTTCTGAGAAGCTGTAAAGATGAGTTGATAATTATGTTTAATGATATTTAAAATTGTCATTTGGACTCTTAACTGATGTGGTGTCAATCCAGAATCCGAAAAGAGATGCGTTTTACGCGAGAGGGGCCATCAAAGAATGCTTCTCACCAAGCCAATTTGATAACACTCAGAGAAATAATTAAAAACAATATTTTAGGAATTTTTCAGTCCTGTTTTTACTTACAAAATGAACATGAGGTAATTTACTTCAAATTGAACGTTTGTTGAAAAATTCAATTTTTCATTATATTTTGGATGAATAAGTACGATAAACAAGTCATCCCGACTTACCAACTATCCTGAAATAAATGGATCGTACATCAGATTCATCGTGAACTGTTCAAACCCCAAAACTCGACAGGCAACTTCCTCCAAACTTAACCAAAAAATCACCACCTTTTGAGGATTCTTGGGTGCGCAAGTGGCCAAAACACCCGGACTCTTCTTCCAAACCAGTCCGGAAGAAGCACTAACACAAACTCACCAAAACAAACGACGACGGTGACACGGAATCTGCGACGATTCCTGGCAAAAACCCCCGGCACCTTCCTCCAAACCGATCCGGAAGAAGCATCAACACAAACTCATCAAAACAAACGACGACGGCGGCACGGAATCTGCGACGGTTCCTGGACGTAAACACCCGGACGCACTGGCAACTTCTCCCAAACCGAACCGGAAGAAGCACCAACACAAACTCATCAAAACAAACGACGACGGCGGCACGGAATCTGCGACGATTCCTTGAGGTAAACACCCGGACACACTGGCAACTTCCTCAAAACCGATCCGGAAGAAGCACCAACACAAACTCACCAAAACAAACGACGACGGCGGCACGGAATCTGCGACGATTCCTTGACGTAAACACCCGGACACACTTGCACCTTCCTCAAAACCGATCCGGAAGAAGCACCAACACAAACTCACCAAAACACACAACGACGACGGCACAGAATCTGCTACGATTGTTTGACGCACGAGCGACCAAAACTCCCGGACACGCGACGATTAAATCACGATCCGACAGGCTTCTGCCAACCACTTTTCAAAACGTTGCGTTTGACAGTTGTCAAAGTCCCTGGGTCAAAAAATGATTGAATATTGTACCTAAATTTGATGAATATTACTCAAGTATACGAGTAGCAAAAATAATGTTGAATATTCATCAAAAATTAGGTAATATTACACATTTTTTGTGTAAAACCTGTTTGACAAAAACAAATTTCGTTTTTCAACAATTATAGAGGTAAAATTCATCATTCCTTTTTTCAACATTCTGTTTTCAACCTTCCATTTTTACATTATTTTTTGCTGTGGCTGGTTTGGTCTAAATCGGTCCATCCAGTGCTGAGAAAGCTAATGCGGAGCTCGACACTCATGCAGCCGCACGACTCAAAAGCACATGCTTTTTCTCTGTTTTTCTCTCTCTCTCTTTCTCTCGCTATCTCTTTCTTGCTTGTGCGGTACTGCGTGGTGACAGCAATCATTTGAATGCAGCTATGGGGAATGTGATCATAATTCCTGTTCGCCCATTTATTAATTGATGTACCTATTCTGATTCAAGATTTAAATTAAACTTCTAAAACAAATATGGCCGAACAAAAAAAAATGATTTAGCCAAGACTCCAACACCTTTTTGAACCTCCCCTTGTTCCACTCAACAGTTGTAATCACGTTATCAGCACCGTTGGTCACAAGTGCATCGAGGGCTAGAGCAAAATTCAAGTTTTTTTTTCGCCATTCCTGAAACCAGCTAGATAAAGCAGATATCAGCAGAACACCGATAAGAGCACGCGCGCGCGCCGAACCGCTTCACTCATCAACTAGCGCCGCAGTTTGCTTGCAAAGGTGTCAACCGTGTGATCATCATCCTCTTTGACGGAGCTGCGGTGGAAGACGACCAAAATGGACTCGGATTGGACCAACAATGAGACGTACCGCGCGATCCCCCAGATGGAGGTCGAGAGCCCAAAGGTGGTGAGTTGGTTTGAGTTTGGAGTTTGGATTTAAATTGATGAGTTTGATTTGATTTCAGAGCGATGAACCAGATAAAAAGTCCACCAGCTCCAGAGGCAAGAGGGGAGCAAACAATATGTTCACTCAAAGCGTTTTCGATCTTACGCTGATCACGATCAACATTTGCCAAATTTGCTACATTTTGAAGGTTGGTCCATCGTTGGGAGTACTCTATTACATAATGCTGGGCCTGTTGGGCGTGTCTCTTGCACTGCTGGTAAGAAATCGATAAAATTATTTTTTATTTGAACCTTAATTAAAGATAATCTGAACTTTGTTTTCAGTCGATGCACGGTTTCATGGGACTCTTCGGGCGACTTCAGTGCAGCACTCCCCTTTCCGATGGTTGCTTCAACTGTCTCTACAACACCTCCCTCTTCATGGTGGTCCTTATTTATCTGGTCAATCTTGTGTTCAACGTGGTGAGCTTGAAGGAAACCGAAGACAAGTGTCGAATCATCATCGACAATTTGCGCAACAGAACATTGTGATATATTTGAATAAAAAACAACCAACAGCTTCAAGCAAACACTGTAAAAAAGGCACTTTACTGCTCAACAACTAACATAATCTACTCCACCAAAGTGTTCGTCCTCGTGCTGTTCAAATTTGATCACCTGTTTATCGTCATTCGTAACATCAGCAACATCACCTCCAGCTGTCTTTTTCTGCTTCCGGGGTCGATCCACAGGTTTTAGCAGTCCCGAGTCGATGACGGTGTTGTGCACGCGTGAAATGTGCTCCTGCAGTTTGAGTTTACGCTGGAAGGTGCCGTCGCAAAAGTGACACTTGTACATCTTCGAGTACTCCCGGTAGATGCCCTGGTGCGCCTTCAGGTGGGTCATCATGTTGTAGCTGGAAGAGAAAGAAATAGAGTTGGGTATTGTTTGTTTTAACCGAGGTTTTAACAAATCAAATGATTAAAAAGAATGTATGAATTTATTCTCAGAGGAATTCTCTTATTTATTTGGAAAGTTTGTCCATGCATTCACTAAGGGTTTGTTCAAATATTACGTCCAGAGATTTTCGGGATTTGATACCCCCTCCCCTTTCACCAAGCCTTTCACGCACTTTTCCTTTACCTTTAACATGGACTGTCACAAACCTCAGAACCCTGTAGATTCAGAAATGTATTGTTGTTTGAACATTCGTGTTCGTGAACAACGAATCATCCTTGCTGTTAACTTTCCGCAGTAGGCCTGACCGTTTACAATAGAAGTAGGGGAAATATACCCATTTTAAGCCTAATAAGCGGTCGTGTTAGAATGATGCTGGATAATTTGGAGTGTTCCTTGAAATTTACTAAAACCAAGTACACCAACGAGTAGAGCAATTTTTTGTGAACATTTCTGTTTATTTTCACTTTTACTAAAAGTTATTCTATTCCTTTTACAAGCATTTAAAAAAAAAATCCCAAATGTATTCTATTCAGACGAGAATCCATTGGGCCACGCCCATTTTTCTATGTTCAGCTTAGTTCTTTTTTCTTCCAGCGATTTTTTGGGTCTGCTTAGTCCTGCAAAATGTGATGAAATTTTTAGCAAACACTTACGAAAAGTAGCTGTTTACGCACTGGACACAAGTTTCGGCCGTCCCGGATCACCGACGGCCTGTGCCCCGAACTTCACTTCCCCCAGAACTTCCTTTTCCTGCATGAACTTCCTTCACTCCTGCTGCATGTTCCTTCCACTCCTTTTCCTTAAATCCACTCTCCTTGCATGGATCCTCCTCCCACTAATCACTCTCGCGCGACATTAGGTAAGTATTCGGACTAGTTAGTTAAAACTCGCGTTTTGTGTTTGTTGAGCGAACCGAACTCCGCGATGGTTGCTTTTAGACTTGACTTTTATTGCAATTATGCTTTGTGTTTACATCTGTTATGCTGCGCCGAGATGACAGATCTCGCGTAGCAGTGGTGCTGGTTTTGGGGTTTGTGCATGTCTGTACAATTTGTGTCGTTTTGTCTGTAGGTATTCACATGTTTGGTAGAGGGTTTACAAGTTGGTATGTTGTGTGTTTGTGTGTTTGCATGTAATTTGTGTGTGTTTTACAGGCGCTGCTGGTGGTGTTGGTGGCCACCCTTTGTTCTTTAATTGCCTTCGCTTCTCGCTCGGTTTTTTTCAGCTTTCGATTGGAATGGGTCGTCAAACGTCAAAAGACTTGGCGTAAAAATGCATTTTAAAACACCTTTTCAAATATTGAAACTATGGCTTGTTATTTCAATATTTATATTTTTTTTTAAAGATTTGTTTTATATGGAAATTTTCCACGAGGGGGGGGTCTGAGATCTTGTCTGAGATTTCTAATAAGTGTCCACTAGGGTGCCCAGAATATGGGATTTTTTTTCATAAGCTCGCTCCACAAGCTGATTATTGTTCCTTGAGCTATTTTAGGACTCTGGGTCAAATATGAGCAAAATCGGTCAACATTTACCCATTGATACTCGAGGGTGAAGTTTGTATGGGAAAAATCGGAAAAATGTATGAAAAACCCAATTTTCTTACGGTTTTGTCTGCAGAGCGCGCTACTTTCATTCAAATATTCTCAAAGGTTGGTTATTGGAAATGTAGTGTTCTACAACTTTGTAGAACATGCCAAAGCTGTAAAAATCGATCCTGAAAAGTTATTAGCGAATTAAAAATTTCATTTTTGTATGAAAAACATTTTTTCGTCAACTTTAGGCTCGAGTATCAATGGGTTTATCTTAACCAATTTCGCTCAAAATTCAGGATTTTTTTTTTTCATACATTTCGAATGTAATAACAACATTTTTTTTAAATACTGAAAATTTTCACAAAACTACGTATTTTCGAAAAACTACTCAAAATTACAGTTTTTACAATAAAGTTTCAAATGATCGGGATTTTTTCACATTTCAAAAGTTATAACGCAAATTTGAGAAAATACTCCAAATTTTCACTCAAAAAATCAAACCATCCACATTAACGACCCCCGGGTCTTTTGTGGTCTCTACACGCAAACATATTCCGGTGAACATCGGATGCGCATTCGGCTTTGACCATCCGATGTTCAAACCTTTGAACATCGAACGTTCAAATTTCGTAAAAATTACCAACACAATTAAAACTTATTTCAATGTATGTGTGAACCTCCCTATCGAGCTGCTCTCTTCTTCTTTAACTTTGTTTCAATAGCGGGGATTCTTCCTTCATCGCGTTTGACAGTTGGAGTTTTTTTTTTGCTAGCGCAACGTTTTGTGTTGCCCGGAATAAATCCGTAATTTTCCGGATCTTTCATTAAAATTTAAATTTCAGTGTGTTAAGATCAGAAACTTATTTTTTTTCTGTGAACCGACATCCCGGTCGCGCTGCAGGTAAGGCAGTCAACGCTTTAAAATTCTTGCTTAATTTAATTACGAGTACACTGAATCAACAGGAAATGGCCGCTAACTTCACCTGCCAGGACATTGACGCGTACGCGAACCTGATCGGCATAAACTCGTTCTGCAAAACGCGCTGGGCCAGCAACCAGAACCAGCTGGTGACATCCGGGACGTTGTCGCCGGTCGAGGACGACTCGGTTGGTAACCTGAACCTGGCGGACGCCGAGCAGTGTGGCTTCTGCAGCCGCACCCGGACTGATGACGTTCAACCCAAACCAGCAGATCTCGCTGGATCAGCTTCAGCTGCTGAGTCAGCTGCAGGTGCGTTACTTGCTTTTCGCTCTAAGGATAATTTCGAACCAATTATTTCTCCCCTTATCAGGCCACCAAGACCGCATCCGGAGCGACGGTCCTCCACCACACGCCCGGCTGCGGACGGAAGCCAGCAGCAGCAACCCAAGTTTGTGTTCAACGTGGACGCAGCAGCCCCAAACGGGACGTCCTCCGGCGTTGATTCCGGTTGACGCGTCAGGAATGCCCACGAAGATAGCCAAAAAGAGTGACAAGTCACGCAAGGAGAAGAACCGGCTGGCCGGAGTACGACAGGCGCCGGTAGATCAACAAAGTGCAGCCGCAGCGGCCGCCGTTCCCGGAGGATATCAGTTTGAGGTTAGTCCCGCTCCGGCACCCATTCAAAACCCGGCTGGAAACGTCGTCCAGGAGCGTCAAATTGACGTGGACTCGGAGACCGATTCCAACCACGATACCGCTGGCCTGGCCTATGCCGGTGGTCATGAAGAACTGGTCGAGTTGCTCATCAGTCGCGGTACCAACATCGAACACAAGGACAAGAAGGGCTTTACGCCGTTGATCTTGGCCGCAACCGCAGGTCACGAGAAGGTCGTCGAAACGCTGCTCCGACATGGGGCGAAAATGGATCCTCTTTAAAGAATTCGACCTCGAAAGAAGCCGCGAAGAAAGTCGCAAAGCGGCCGCGGCCAAACAACGCGAACGGAGGAAGCGCAGAAAGGCTGAAAAGCGCGAACAGCAGCGCAAACTAGTCGAAGGCGAAACCAAACCGGGCGCCAACATCGATGACGACAAGGACGCGGACGAAGAAATTGTCAACGTTCCACTGCCACAGACTCGCGGAGGCGGCAACTCAACAACCCCCGCAACAAATAATCGCATTCAACCGAGAGAACCTCCACCAACAGCTCCAATCGTCGTCCAGCAGCAGTAGCAGCAGGACAAAGAGGAAGGTGGAGACTCCGGCATCGACGCCAACAGCCAGGGCACGTGCTCGAGCTCGGACTTCAAGTCCGCCAGCAGTCTGATCGAGCAACAGCGAAAGAACAAAAAAACGCAAACAACAACTCCAGCAAGCTCACCAACAACAACAACAATCGCACGTCAGCTCGGCCGTCACGGCCAAGCAACTCTAGCAGCAGCAGTACGCGAGCGCACGCACAACCAGGGCTGCCAGTGTCCACCTGAGGCAAGTGCTTTTCGCGCCGAGGTCACATCCGAACGCACACAGGTGGGTCCCTTCCTCGCAACGATCTTCTATTAGTAACCGTTTCGCTCATGTACGATTTTCTCTATTTTCGTTTCACGCTCAACTTCAAACGACCATCTGGACGCTCACGTGTAGAAGCCATTCAAGTGCAACGTCTGCCAGATGGTTTTCGTGACAAGTCGGACCAGCGGGCGCACGCCCAAACGCACTCCAACACCAAGCCTCACCCTTTGCCCTCAAGTCCTGCCAGTACAAGCACGAGGACTAATCCTGTATGAAGAAATACATCCGGAAAGCACCGGGTAAAAGCTAACAGGACATTCGTCCAAGAGTGGCGCTGGAAGGTCGAAAAGGACCAGCACGGACCATCATCGTTTTCGTCTTCCTTAACATCTTCATCCGGCAGTGATGGCCATTCCTTCCCGGGATCATAGAGGTACGACCAAAAAGGTACGAAAATTGTTCATCTTATGAACATAAATCTCACTCACAATTTTCACTCTTTCCAAAGTGTGCATTTCTCGTTTGTGCACCCCGCCCCGGCCAAAACCTGCTTAAGAAGCGACCTCGCCGTCTCCGCCATCAGAAAGAGCCACCCACTTCCGGTCCGTACATCAAGAAGTGGAGTTGGAATCTTGGAGCACGTGAAGTGGACCTGGCCGTGGGTTAACTAGCGAAACTTCAAGCGCACATAAAGCAGCACCGGACTGGTTTGGGTCGGCAAAAACAAAGCTGCAGCCATGGCACGAAAATTGCCAAAGGTATGTAGGAAGATCCCCTGAATATGAACAAAGTTCTAAAACCTTTCTTATCTTCACACAGAACTTAAGCAAGTCACTTCGAACATGCAGACCCACAAGAACCTGACTGCGCTCCGGACTGGTCCCGGACAATTATAAGAACCGGTGTTGAAATTACAAATCGAATGGCGTGGCAGCAGAATGAAATAGACTGTCGCCGATAACAGAGCGGAAGTTTTGCGTGCCTATGCGTGGTTCTTCCGACCGATCGAGGTCTATCTGGTACTGGTCGAGCATGACCAAGCGGAAGCTCGCATGAAAACCACCGGTACCGCACGGCCGACTGTTCCGGCAGAAAAATTTCGATGCGCTGGAATCGAACGGCCAAAGACCACACGGCAGAAAGAATTGATTAAGCAATTAGTCCTGATTTTGTTGATTTCAACTCTGCTACTAGAAAAGTGGTTTGCCGATGACTGGAGTAACAAAGATTGATTGTTAAACGTTCGTTTTAAAAGCTGAATTAAAAAAATATTTATCGTTTTATCAATTATTTCCTTTTGTAGGGAATATTAATCAAAATAGATGTTTTTATTTCTTTAACTTGAAAATTAAACAAAATAAATCTTTTGTTTTCAATGTAAACAGTTTGATTTAGTTTAATTTTGAAATTAAAGCAATAAAAACATCTGTTTTGATTAACATTCTCTTAAATAAATTAAATTATACCCAAAATACTCATTAAACAGAGCCATCTAGTGACAAAACATTGAACAGAGCCATCTAGTGGCGAAAAGCGGTACTGCCCAGCAGCGGCAATGTACGGTGGCGCCGCCAGTGTTGAATAGAGAAAACAGCAAAAAGCTGCACGGGGCGACACGCACACAATCAAAGGAAATGTCAAATTCCATTCAAAGCAAGATGAACATCGGATGGTCAACGCGCTTTGAGCATCGAATGATCATGATCGTTTATGACCATTCGATGTTCAAAATTTCGGTACCAATGATCAAAGAATTCGCATTGGTTGTTTTGCGTGTATTGCAAGTTTCTGCTCGAACCTAGGAGTCCGAAGGCTTGAATGGGGAGAGCACCCAAACCTCTTTTTACTCCAAGGAACCTTCCAACCCAGTGTTTGAACTGACGACCTTTGGATTGCGAGTCCAACCGCCGCCAGCGATTCCACCGGAGAAGGCTTGGTTTGGTGTGTTGTCTGTACTTATGGCATGGAGACGACTCATACACCTGGAATGACTTAACGGCCTAACAACAACCAAGGCCGGGACCGACATTTTACTTCCTCATCCGATGGAAGGTTGGAGCAGATGGGAATCGAACCCAGAATCATCCGCTTACAAAGCGGACAGCGTAACCATTCGGCCACGCACTGCCACGCCAAATTTTCACTATACTCCGTATTTTTGAAAAAAAATACTCAATTTGAGTATTTTTTCGAAAATACGTAGTTTTGTGAAAATTTTGAGTATTTTCTAAAAATATTGTTATTACATTCGAAATGTATGAAAAAATCCTGATCGTTTGATACGATCGATACCCATATTGTAAAAACTGAAATTTTGAGCATTTAAAAAAAAAATTACATTCGAAATGTATGAAAAAAAAACTCCAATCATTTGATACCCATATTGCAATAACAATAATTTTGAGTATTTTTTCTAGAAACATTGTATTTTCAAAATACGTATTTTTGTGAAAATTTTCATGAAATAATAATTTCAATCGATAGCTGACATCATCCCGATTCCAAAACACTATATTTTGTTTGATGTTTGCATGATTTTTCATACGATTAAAGCCAATGTCTCCCATATAGCCAAAATCCCATAAGCTCTGTGCTTCAGTTAAGCACTGAACCGTGCTTAACCGAGGCAGCTGAACGAATCAAAACCGGGGCAGTGCAAAACCGAGGCGTGCAAAACCGGGGCATGCCTGTACAATCTTGCATCAAAGAAATTAGAGTGTGCAGGATACGCTTGGCGGCGCCACCGTCGCGGCTGAGAATACTTAACATTGAAAAAGACTCAATAATTTCGAAAGAAAATAAATGTTAACCTCGTTTAAATATAAAATTCACTTCTGTATAATTCCAGTTGACTAAAAGTAATGCAAAAATGCATTAACATTAACGAAAACATAACAGAAAATTCATTCAAAAATCAAGCAAAACAATGTAAAAGGTCCTAAGTCGAAAATGTAAACAAATCGGATTATTGAATAAAATACATAAGAATAACTTCCTTTACACATAAAAAATACAATATCCCTCAAAACTTCACAAAATTTGTACGGTATTTAATTATTTGATAAGGGCTCAATTCGGTGTTGGTTTGTTGTTGTTTATTATTTCGTGTTAGTCTTCCACCACAAGAGGCCGAATACGTAAATAAACATTATCATTAGGTCAACTGAGTTAGGGCTTTGTGTTTTGAGGACCTATATGGAAAATGGAACGGCTGCTGTCAAAAAAGTGTTTTGCCCGAGGTTTTGCCTCGTGTTGTTAGCTCGCCGCCTCGCTCGCTGCCTTTTTTTGGAGAAAAAATCAACGTAAAATTTACATTAATGATGGATTTCGATCTTTTTAGCAATTTCGATTTATTGCTAGGTAAGATTACCAACACTTATAATATTATTTTCATGTAAACTTTATGAAACAGCTTGCTTTCTGGAGGAATAATAGTAGGAGTAGGAGAAACCGATCACCATAAAATGGAATGATAATTTAACCGATATTTTATGTTCTATTTCCAGAAGCAGCTCAAATGATGCTGGACGCTTCTGTAGCGGATGAGACCGATGTGTCCAGCGTACACCAGACAAGCGACAGCACACTGACGGCAACAGACATTGACTTAACCCATGCCTATGCCGATCAACGGAAGCCATTCAAGAATATTACCAACAGTGACGTCAGCACTCTCAGTGCCAACAGCGAACGATCATCCGGCAAGCAACCGAGTCAGCGGCTCAACGTTACGCAGGAACCCCAGCTGAAACGTGAACGTTCTGGAGTGTCAGTTACAAGCCTCAACAGCAGCTGCCGATCAAATGGACGCGATCCACCGTCGCTTAACGACGCCCAGGACTCTCAACTGAAGCGCACCAGTTTCGCCGTCAACAGCAGCCTCGATACGTCAGCCCGAGGAGCAACGGAAGCGTCGCGTCAGCGGCTCAACCTTACGCAGGAACCCCAGCTGAAACGCGAACGTTCTGGAGTGTTGGTTACAAGCCTCAACAGCAGCGGCCGATCAAATGGACGCGATCCACCGTCGCTTAACGACGCCCAGGACTCTCAACTGAAGCGCACCAGTTTCGCCGTAAACAGCAGCCTCGATACGTCAGCCCGAGGAGCAACGGAAGCATCGAGTCAGCGGCTCAACGTTACGCAGGAACCCCAGCTAAAACGCGAACGTTCTGGAGTGTCAGTTACAAGCCGATCAAATGGACGCGATCCACCGTCGCTTAACGACGCCCAGGACTCTCAACTGAAGCGCACCAGTTTCGCCGTCAACAGCAGCCTCGATACGTCAGCCCGAGGAGCAACGGATACGTTGCGTCAGCGGCTCAACCTTACGCAGGAACCCCAGCTGAAACGCGAACGTTCTGGAGTGTTGGTTACAAGCCTCAACAGCAGCGGCCGATCAAATGGACGCGGTCTACTGTCGCTTAACGCCACCCAGAACACTCAGCTGAAGCGTACACGTGCCGGAGTGTTGGTTACAAGTTTCAACAGTGGCCGGTCAATCGAACATGGCTCACCATCGGCTTCGCTGATCGGAAGCCCTGAAAAGTATGCTGAAGCCGAAGACATCGCGGCAATCAGTCCAATACGGCGTAAGCTGTCTGCGCATCAACTGGAATTTACGACGAACACACATAAGGAAGCTAAAGAAACATCTAACAACCTGCCCGCTCCCAAACGTCTCCCTACGACGTCATCCCCAAATAGGCGTGAGTTTCCGGATGAAGACCCTTTTGGGGACATCACAGTGATTAGCAGAAACAACTGTTTATTCGATGATGCTGGTTTTGAAGACGCAGAGGACGAAGACGAAGGCAGCGAAGAACACCCGGAAGAAGCAGAATATGACGCCGAAGTAGATGTGGAAAGTGATGGAGAGGAGTCGACACCGTACGTGATACACGTGAGCCTCGTTGAACAGTACTTTATGCCGTACGCGAACCTAAGTCTCTTCGACGACCATGACCCGCTGGAAACGATCGACCCACTGCAAACGAGCGCAAGTACATCTGGTATAAATTGGAGTTAAAATTCTTGATTTTTTCTATAAAATTTATTTAAAATGCTTTATTGTTTCAGAAAGTGTAATCGTGCCCAAGAGAAAACTAAACGACAACCTCGGTGGACACGGTGAGTGAATTCCAAAATTATATTCTGGGCTGGGGAATTGGGTACGTTTTGAAGCGACTCCGGCTCCGACTTCGGCTTCTCGTGATTCAGCGACTCCGACTTCGACTCAGACTCAAACTTTCCGAAAAGACCTGACGTCACCGCCTCCAACAACAACTCACATACAAATTTGTTTAAAATAAGATGACTCTGGCACCGACTCCGGATGCTGAAGATTTAGTGACTCTGACTCCGACTCCAGCTTCTCAGTATTTGCCGGCTACGACTCCGCATCCTCAGAAAGACCCGACTCATTTTTTGATATGTTTTAGAGGACATTAAATACCAACTTTTCAGAAATTTCCAGGTTGTGCATTAAATCTTTGACTGAGTTATGAATTTTCTAATCAATACTGATTTTTTCAAAAAATCGAATTATTGGTCGCAAAATTTTTTCAACTTCATTTTTCGATGTAAAATCAAATTTGCAATCAAAAAGTACTTTAGTGAAATTTTGATAAAGTGCCCCGTTCCTGTTTTCAAACCTTTGCATGGCAATATCTCAGCAACTAAGGGTTGAATCAACAAAGTTAAAAAATTATAATTATAATTATAATTTCTAAAACAAGAAAAACTAAAATTAAAAAATTATGAAATTATGAAATAAGGAAATTTCTGAAATGAAGAAATTAGGAATTATTTAATATATAATTTTATGATTTTATAATTTTATAATTTTATAATTTTATAATTTTATAATTTTATAATTTTATAATTTTATAATTTTATAATTTTATAATTTTATAATTTTATAATTTTATAATTTTATTATTTTGATGATGATTTATAGTGATATGCAAGCTTTTGCATGAGATTTTACCATCGGATTTTTTGCTGTGTTGCCAAATACTCATAAATATTGTCGGTATTCAAATTTAAATGGTATTTCTCATGTTTTGATAAATTTAATATTTTTTATCATTTATCTTTGTAAAAGAAAACTTGTTCATCTTTTTCTAGAGAACCTAACATCAAAACTCCTTAGTGGGCCGGATTTAATAATAATTTCAAAACTATAATTTTATAATTTTATAACTTTATAATTTTATAATTTTATAATTTTACAAGCTTTTCCCGGCAAACTTCGTCCTGCCCTTTTTTGGTTTCTTGACGTTTTTAGCTTGTTTGCTTATTCAGCCTCCTGTGATCAAAATTTGATTTTGCGCAACTTTTCCCATACATTTTGTAGATTTTTCGGAATCAGTTCCAGAGTGACCAAAGATGTCATTTTTTGGCGTAAGAACCTTCCTTGGGCTTATACGAACCCAACGCCACAAAAAGCACCTCGATCCGACGCTCCGTATTGAACTGATTCGCGTTCGAACAAAACCGTCGAAATTTTTTATATATATAGATAATTTTATAATTTTATAATTTCAAAATTTTATAATTTTATAATTTTATAATTTTATAATTTTATAATTTTATAATTTTATAATTTTATAATTTTATAATTTTATAATTTTATAATTTTATAATTTTATAATTTTATAATTTTATAATTTTATAATTTTATAATTTTATAATTTTATAATTTTATAATTTTATAATTTTATAATTTTACAATTTTATAATTTTATAATTTTTTAATTTTATAATTTTATAATTTTATAATTTTATAATTTTATAATTTTATAATTTTATAATTTTATAATTTTATAATTTTATAATTTTATAATTTTATGATTTTATAATTTTATAATTTTATTATTTTGATGATGATTTATAGTGATATGCAAGCTTTTGCATGAGATTTTACCATCGGATTTTTTGCTGTGTTGCCAAATACTCATAAATATTGTCGGTATTCAAATTTAAATGGTATTTCTCATGTTTTGATAAATTTAATATTTTTTATCATTTATCTTTGTAAAAGAAAACTTGTTCATCTTTTTCTAGAGAACCTAACATCAAAACTCCTTAGTGGGCCGGATTTAATAATAATTTCAAAACTAGCCCACGGGCCGCACAGAAGACCATGGTGGGCCACATGCGGCCCGCGGGCCGCATTTTGGTTACCACTGCGATAACTGATACGAGAGAATGACTCCACAGATAAAAAACTAAAACGGTTGCTTTTCTTCAAATATTTTGACAATGTTTCCTATACAAACTTCAATGACTTAGAGGGAGGGGTTCAGGGGATAGCTCCGAAAAAGCTCGGATTTTAATCAGTCTAATGAACAATAATTTTTTTTTTCAGTTGACGCTGCAAATGCCCATAGCGCAGCACCTACGACGGCGCTGAACGTGCCAGCCGGAGATTTCCGAGACTTGAACATCGACGCGATCCAAAAGAAACAAAAGAAAAAGACAACAAGCAACCGAGATCTCCGAGCAAAGGGTTTGCCATACCTCCGCCGGAACGGAACGATGGCTCCGGCAAGACGACTTAAAACACCATGCGAGTGCAAGAAACTTAAGTGCCACGAAACGTTTTCGGATGAGATGCGAGCGCTATTTTTCAAGACTTTCCTAAAGTTAACTTCCTCTGCACAGAACCAGTTTCTGAGCAATCATGTGCTCATTAAGCTCGTTGCGTACCACAATGTAAGATTAATAGCACTGTCTGTTGTTCAATATTTAATTTAAAAATGTATTTTAGGTTGTTAACTCTCGACGAACGTATACATACACCTATCACCTGCCTGCCTGCGGAGGAATGTTGCGCGTTTGCAAGAAAATGTTTTTATCAACATTCGATGTTAAAAGCAAGAAAATGCGCTGTTTAATGAACAAGAAGCGGTCCGAATCCGGGATAGTCGAGGACGACAAGCGGGCGCTCAACCATAATCGTTATACTATTCCCACGGACGAGGTGAAGTTTATCAACGGACACATCCTGTCGTTCCCCTCGTGCACCTCACATTACGGCCGCGAGAAGTCGTCCAAACTGTTCCTGAGCAGCGACCTGTCGATTGCAGCTATGTACAGGCTGTATGTTGCTGAATGTACCAAACGAGAAACCCGCCCCGTCCATTACAACTCCTACAAGGCGATCTTCAAGACGTACAACCTCGCCTTCCGAACGCTCAAGGTCGACACGTGTGGTACATGCGACTACCTGGCCGTTTCCATAAAAGGATGTCAGCAAGAACGCGAAAAACTGGAACTAGTCAGCAAGCAGACCGACCATCACCAGCTGTCAAAATTTGTGTTTGATCAGAAAACCATGGATATCAAAACTTCCACGACCGACCCAACTGTTGTGACGATCTCAGGTGATCTTCAAAAGAACTTACCAACACCTCACCTCCGGTCTGGCGAATCATACTACAAACGGCAGTTATACACCTATAATTTTACCCTGTTCCGGAGCTCAGGTGGTACCAATTCCAGCCACTGTTTCCTCTGGAACGAGTCAATTGCCAAAAGAGGTTCGCAAGAGGTCGCGTCCTGTCTGAACGTTCATTTCAATGATCCGCACTTCGACGGCGTCAAGCACGTGAACTACTACACGGACAGGTGTGCAGGGCAAAATGCCAACTTTGTACATTGTATGTATTTCACGCAACTGATTGAACAACGCGCCTCGTGTGGGAAGGCCCTGACTGTGGAACACAAATACATGGTCAGTGGCCACTCCCACATGGAGGTGGATGGTGTTCACGGAGCAATAGAACGTGCGAAACGCAACACTTCACTCAGCATTGAAATCCCGCGTGATTGGGCGGTGTTGATATCTCAAGTTCCGCGAAAGGTGCCACTCGCTGTGTACGAAATGGAGCAGTCTCAATTCCTTGCGTTCAAAAACTTATCTTGCCGGTACAAGCGACCAAAACTGAATGATCAAGGCGAGCCAATCTTGTTTCAGCAAGCTATGGTCTTCAAATACACGACGGCAGCACCTGGAGTAGTATTTTACAAAATCGACCCTCGTGCTGAAGACTTTCAAAGCTTCACGATCATTCGCGAAAACGTCGACCCAGAATTGCCGGAAATGCCAGCGATCACAGATCAACCGATTGAGCTTTCTCAGGAAAAGCTTTCCGATTTGAAGAGCTTGCTCAAGTACGTGAGTGAGCCGAACAAGCCGTATTACCAAGCCCTTTTGAAGAATCTTGTTGCCCCGAAGCGCGGACGGAAGCGGCAAAATGTCATTGATGATCATTTCGAGGCGGACCTAGATCCGTTGGAAGAATGTTGGTAGTAGGAAGGCAGATCACTGATCAAATGTGGCCTGAAATAAATCAGTTTATAAAGCAAAAACTAAAATTGTTTATTTTTTTATTGAGAAAAAGTCAAAAATCTCAGGTTTACTGTCCCGGTTTACGGCTGTCCAGGTCGTAACCCTTATGCAGACATTCCTGCTAACTGTTCAGCCGCACAACTGGTGGTTCCTGCTTCTTGCATCCTTGGTTTCCAGCTAAGTCATCTTCTGGGGTCAAAATCACTCTGGCTGGCGGTAAACTCCGTTGAACAGCTCGGCCTGCGTGGTGTAGTCCTAGATGACGAAGATGAGCGGATGGTTGCAGTGAAACATGGCCGGATCATCAGGTCGCAACGATCGGAAGCTGAACTTGACCGTCGCGTCGCGCCCTCCTCGTTGACGGTGGTCTTGGACTTTAGCAGCACATCTCCGAACTGGGCTTTCTTCGAGAAGCCGGAGAAGTTGGCGGAATTTTTTTGCCTTGTCGGCCCAGTACGGTCTTCATGTCGACGGGGCGCGGAAATGCCCTCGTTGACGACCTCGCAGAGGATGTCCGGCGACGAGGTGAGGCGGGCAAGGAGTTTGTCCAGTGCGTTGGATTCGGTGGGGGTAGGAACACGAACATCGAAACGCGGGAATGTGTCCGAAATAAATAAAAGAAATTCGAAGGAAATCGGGCGGTGTTAATCTCCTCGAAGAAATCGCTGCTTCTGAAATTCGATTACGTTATAAGTGCATCCAGCAGCACCAGACAGTATTACTAGACTTACCTGCGTATATTCTAATCATAGCGAAGAGTTGATTGCTAACCGAGTTCTTTTGGATTCCTCAGAATCAATATTTTAGGAATAAAAATCCTCTACATTATTGCACCCATCACTGCGCTCACTCTTTTAGGTATCCGAACATTGTTTTTGCTTAACATAACACAAAAATCGCTCAAGAATCATTAAAAATCTATTTAAAACACTGTAAAATCAAAGTCGTTGCAAAAGGCCAAACAGGAGACTGAGATTTGTTTTGGTTAGCTCCAATTTGGCCACGGGCCGACCAAACAAAACGTAAACAAAAACAAGCTGGCTTCGTGTTAGGCCAGGGGCCAACATGGAAAGTGAAACTGTCACTGTTTACAAAGGAACTTCAAAGCAAAGGGCCAACAAATATCCCGTGGGTCAAACACTTTTTGTCTGGGCCAATGTTGCTTTTTAATCAATTTTCACGAATAAAAGTTATTTAATGGTAATTTAAACCACAAGACAATGTAACCGCATTAGTTTTCCTTCATTACAGCTATTAACCTTTTAAATTCACCTAGTTTTGTTAAATTAGGATTTGAAAAACTTCTTCCAAACTTCAAACTGATTTTTCTCAATGTTTTGAAAATGGACTATGAACCTTTTACAATGTTTTGCTTGAAATGATTTTTCAAGCGACAACTTAAAATAGTCCCTTTACACATGTTATGTCCGATTTCGTTTTGTTTACCTTCTTTGGCGCGTAAAATTGCAACCCTCTGATGAAGGACAGTTAGACATTGGTCTGATGTCGTTCGTGAGCAATTCCATGTCAAATAGGGAATCGGTTGTACCCGACCCTCTCCGATTTCAATGAAACTTTGTAGACATGTTATCCTAGGCATATATAAGCCATTTTTGTGTATATGGAGCCAGTAACACTCGATAATGTCATTTGAGAAGGGCTTACGTGTTTTCAATATTTTTGTTTTAAGTAATTTAAATATTGCTGTATCTCGAAGCCGTTGCATCGTATCAAAAAGTGGTCAAAGACAAACTTGTAGGAAATTTGACGGGCTTTCCGAAAAAAATACACTGAAAGAAAAAAACACTCGACTTTTATGAGATTTTTTGATTTTTAAGTTTAAAAGTTAAATTTGAAGGTGAGCCCACGATTTTTTTTCGCTCAAAATTTTTGTGAAAATAGCCTAAGATGTTACAAAAAGACTCACGAAAAATGCAGGATGGAGCAACTCACCTAAAAAAATACAAAAATCATTTACTGAAACTGTTTTTTTGAAAAGTGCTCTAAACGTCAAAATTTTCAAAAGCCGAATACGGGAATCGATTCTCCAGACAATTTTACATAAAAGTCTCCATGTTGACTACTGTCCTAAGTCCAATCCTTGTGAAGTTACAGCGGTTTTAAAAATAAAAATGTTGAAAAAATAGGTTTTTTGATGGTTTTTGGGAATTTCTATATGGTGGACTTGATTTTTCAGTTTCGAAAATATTTTTACCGAAAAGCTCGTCCAATTTCCCATAAGTTTGTCTTTGACCACATTTCAATTGGATGTATGGGCTTACAGATATAAGCTAATTACATTGCTCATAACTGAAAACATAATATTTTTTCAGTGTAGTAAAGTAACCTGGATAATAAATTAGCTTATATCTGTAAGCCCATACATCCAATTGAAATGTGGTCAAAGACAAACTTATGGGAAATTGGACGAGCTTTTCGGTAAAAATATTTTCGAAATTGAAAAATCAAGTCCGTCATATAGAAATTGCCAAAAACCATCAAAAAACCTATTTTTTCAACATTTTTATTTTTAAAACCGCTGTAACTTCACAAGGATTGGACTTAGGACAGTAGTCAATATGGAGACTTTTATGTAAAATTGTCTGGAGAATCGATTACCGTATTCGGTTTTTGAAAATTTTGACGTTTAGAGCACTTTTCAAAAAAACAGTTTCAGTAAATGATTTTTGTATTTTTTTAGGTGAGATGCTCCATCCTGCATTTTTCGTGAGTCTTTTTGTAACATCTTAGGCTATCTTCACAAAAATTTTGAACGAAAAAAAATCGTGGGCTCCCCCTCAAATTTGACTTTTAAACTTAAAAATCAAAAAATCTCATAAAAGTTGAGTGTTTTTTTCTTTCAGTGTATTTTTATCGAAAAGCTCGTCAAATTTCCTACAAGTTTGTCTTTGACCACTTTTTTGATACGATGCAACGGCTTCGAGATACAGAAATATTTATATTCCGAATTACAAAAATATTGAAAACACGTACGCCCTTCTCAAATGTCATTATCGAGTGTTACTGGCTCCATATACACAAAAATGGCTTATATATGCCTAGGATAACATGTCTACAAAGTTTCATTGAAATTGGAGAGGGTCGAGAAAAAAGTGCCTGAAAAATTCCTGTTTTGGGCTGGAATTGCTCTCGTACTGAATGTTTTATGCAGTGATTAGATGGCCCAACGTTCTGCTACGTTCTCATGATTTTGGAAGTGGCGCTATCTAGGCGGATGGTGCACACCCTAGCTCTTTTCAACGTATTTTGGTTTGAATTTTTACACACGTTTTTCAATGCTGTTTGTGCTGTTTGTTCAATGATATACATCTGTTCTCTGTGCCCTAGTGTCCACGTGGTTTATGGATAGTCCCATGCAATATTGCATACAACATGGCTTTGACTTTGACAACTGTCGTCAACTGATTGAAACTGTCAGACCAGTGTCAGACGTCAGTGAGTTAGTAAATTTCCAGCCATTTCAGTGCCATCAATCTGCAGGTGAGGATGGAAAATTTTATTTATGGATTCAATTTTACTGAGGTTTTTCCAACTTTTTATCCAGACATTTTAAACCATTCAACGTGCGGCGTCCCGGTGGTTGCTTGGATCTGCGAAAGGACAAATTTTTTGGTGTTTTTTTTTTTTCAAAGGGTAAGTGTGTTCCGGCAATTTTTCCTCCCAGCCCCAGCAGAAGTGAAAAGACCGGAAGATGGTGGATGACCAAAGAGGCGTTCTTGGGATACATCAAGAAGGGTTTTCATCCGTTTTTTGTTCAGGAGAACATAAAGTTTCCGGTATTTTTTTCGTGGACGATCATAAGAGCCACACAGCATTTTGCCAACTGCATGCACAAAAACCAGCCGGCAGACGTTGTCATTTATCGCGGGTTGAAGGTCGGAAGGACAAAGCAAGTGCGGATTTGGCAAGCTCGATATCCAGGTAGACAACAAAATGTTTAAATTTGTCCAATCGTAATATATGTTGCTAGCGAAGGAAATTGACCGCTCGTTCAAGCCCGAATTCGCAATAAACGGATTCTGAGTTTGCGGCCTGTCGATTTCTCGAAGTGCATTGCTAGGAAAAAGATTCGATCAACCCATCGCAAGCCGCATTGTACCGTGCAGTTGAACCTGATTTCTTCGATGAGGATTCCGAGAAAATCGTGTGTTCGCTATACAATAACGTGCTGCAGATCCTATATCAACGCGAGTTTCAGGACATGAATGATGGAGCTGATTTAGACGACGAGGAGAAGGACATAATCACAGATAGAGCAGATGACTACTTCAAGAAAGAAGAGTTATTGGATGAGTATGTTTTAACAAAAGTTATAGTTTATATCGATACCTAATTTGAAATAAGTTCCTTACAGCTTTGGAGAAATCGCAAATGAGGACAACGCATGTTACGGAGACGGTAGTGAAGTGAATAAACCAGATACGTACCTCCAGGACGATCAGCAAAAAATGTGCGACTCACCGCAAGTAGAAAACATCGAGAATACGGACCAAGCTCAAGATTAAAGCATATTTTCAGTGTGTTGACCTCAAGCAAGCGCAATGAGCTTCATCGTAAGATCGCGGAAGAAAAAGCAGAAAATGATCAGCTGAAGGAACAGAAACGGAAGGACCAAGCCATACTCGTCGGGGAAAAGAAGCATCAAATGATCAACAAAGCTTCGAAATTCCTGGAGCGTTCGAATTTTCGTTTATTTTCGTCCATTACAGTTCATAAATAGCAACATTGGTAGCGAATACAAGCATTCCAAGCTAAATCAATAGTTTAATACCAAGTTATACCGTTGCAAATATGGTTTAAAATTAGCAGTTTTCCACAAAGACTGGAAAATAATATTTATTGTATTTTTTTATTCGACTTAAGCTTTTCAGTCGGCATCCATATGACCAAGGTAGCCATTTCGCCATTGGTTTACTCATATAAGCCTCCATACAATTTTGGCAGCTAAATCAAAAACAAGAAATAGTAGTTTATGCAACAAGTTGCAAAAAGTAGTTTTTTTTTCAGCACGAGTCGTACATTTATCCAACGAGGGTTATCGAATTGGATAAATACGATGAGTGCGAGTTGCTTACAATATTTTTTGAAATTCCGAAAAACGCTTTTTGAATGGAATTTTATGTTCAACATCCATGTGTTAAGTCAATTCACCGTTCAAAACAAAAAATATAAAAATATAAACTTCGGATTACCGCGTATCCGTATTATCCGTTGTTAGATACAGATTTAATCGGAACAATTATTATTATTCGGAGTCTGAAAATATCCGATCCAACAGTTCCAGCTCTAGTTTCTAGATAAACATTTCATCAGCTTCTACTCACCGTTGGGCAAACTTCTGACCGCAGGTTGGACACTCGAATGGCTTTTCCCCGGAATGCACCTAAAATGCAAAACTTTCTTAAATCTAAAACTTTTTAACCTTTTTCTGTCAAATCAACCCACCCTCATGTGGCGCTTCAGATGCGACCCCGACCGCAGCATGTAACCGCAGATTTCACACTTTTTGTCGCGAACATTCCCGTGCGTCAGCTGATGCATGTGGAAACTCGAATAGTGAATGAATTGCTTCCCACACTTATCACACTGGTAGGGCTTTTCACCTTGAATTTGGAAAATTTGTGAGCGATGAATACTTTTAAGTATTTCTATGGGACATTCTACCTGTGTGCATGGGCATGTGACGAGTGAGCGCTCCCTTCTGCTGGAAGCTCTTACCGCAGAACGTACAATCGTACTTTGACGATCGACTGTGCTTAGCTTTGTGGGAGAGTAATGCCGATTTGGTGCGTACCATCAACCCGCAAATATCGCACACTTGTTGGTTTGAATCGATTAAATGTTGCTCTTTTATGTGCTCCTGAAATAAGGAATTTTGTAAGCAATTTTCTTCAAATAATTAGCTTTGACTTCTTATACTTTTAATTTAGCTTTAGAACTAAATTCTACGTTACACTCGGAGCACTTTGCAAGCCGACAAAGTACTATCTTTGGCAGTGGTTTCTCTTCCTCTTGTATTAGTTCATATTCCAGCTCCGTTTCCGACTCTTTTTGATCCCCGCCAACGGCAAATTCTTCAAGCGGTGCTTCCGAGCGTTCCTCTTCCTCCAGACGTTCCTCGTTGGTGTACTCGATCTCGTCCAGATTAAACTCAACCGGATCGTCAAGAAACTCCAGCTCCGCATCGTACTCATCCTCCGGAAGTGCAGCCTTGTGTGAATGTGTCCGCATCTCGTTCAACGATCGAAAGCTATCCCCGCAGGTGTTGCACTTCATCGAAACCGCCTTTTCGGTGCTGAACACAGACTTTACATCTTCCTCCTCCTCCTGAATTTGCTCCAACTCGGTCAAGTCCACCAGGGACGCCTCGTCTACCTCCTCCTTGAAATACATTTCCTCCCCCAACTTGACCTTCCCCGTTTCGCCCACCACGACCAGGTTCTTCCGCAGCAGATCGGTAAACTCCTGCTGGATGATCAGGGCCTTCGTTTGGGCCGCATCGTAATCGTTCAGTTTGATTACGCACTCCTGGCAGACGACGGACGCAATCAGGCTGGCGGCATTCCCGGAAAGATCCATCTCCAGAAAGCGTTCGATCAGCTTGTACAGCAACGTTCCGGAATACTTTGTGACGAGTTGCATCAGGTTCCGGAAGTGGGCGGACGTTTTCTCGGCACAGATGCAGCACTTTTCCGCAGAAGCATTCATTGCGAATTTTAAATTTCACTTTGATTCGATTTTAATCTCAAAATTGGAATTATTTTTGTTATGAAGCGATTTTACTGTTTACAAAACCGATTTGACAGCGTTGCACGCTTAGAAAAGAAGTCGAAACATTGAGTTTAATCACACTATGAAATTAATTTAACTTAAAATGGGTGAATACAGTTGTTTTAGAGCGATTTCAAGAGAAAATTCATTGGAAACGCCGTAAACCTATTTAAAACCTACAACTATTACATTATTCTTCAAAGTTCAGCAATATCAAAATAAGTTTTTAGTATGTTTTTAATTGGGTACTAAAGCCCTATGTCAATTTTTATGTGCAACGGTAAAAAACACGATTAAAAACCATTTCTGATCACTATTTTTCATTTTAATGCAAACATTTTTTTTTTTTGACAAGACAACATTTTTTCGATGGATTAACTATGGTCCCCTTGGAACGAGCTGTCAAGTAGGACCTTTTCTGTCAAGAAGGACCGCGAGGTTAATTTTTCAAAATTGATTTAAAAATCCATTTTAAACTCTTTGTGTTCGTACAAAGGGTCATTGTACTCAGAAAAATAAGCTTTATCGCTGTAAACAATAATGTCAGCAATCTAAGCTTCATTTTAGGACCCAATTGTTTTTCAAGTCAACCAAAGATTAGCCGAGCAGCATGTACTCAAAATTGCATAAGCACCATAGAAATAAACTCAAAATTTAGCAGTTTTCCGTTTACAGTGCATGATAACAACAAAACTTTGCAGTTGTGTTGGTGCAAGAAAGCACGTAAACAAACAACAGCTGATAACGTTTTGCACCAGTGTGTGTGCACACACATGTGTGCGCTGTTGTGTTATCTGTCAAAATTTGTTTTTGTCAACGCGTCAAAATCGAAGACAGTTTGACGAAAATTTAATCATAAAAATTGTGTGTTATTTCGTTTAAAACAGTGAAATTAAGTGTAGAACTTGTCGCAAACATTGCCTAATGTGTTAAATATTGACCAGAGGAAGGCGCATTCCTTGGAAATGAACTGCAAACCGATTGTAACCTGTAAGAACCCAAAGAATCTTTTGCCCTCAGTTCAAAACCATAACAACTATCCCCCTTCCCGTAGATTCCGGCGACACCCGGCTATTCAAGACGCTGGAAGCGCACATCGTGGCGGCGCTGCCGGCGGACACCGCCGAGTGGAAGCGCTCGTACGGGCGGCCAGTCAAGAACGTCCGCGTCGAGGCCGCCTTTCAGCCGTTCGACGCGAAGGCGCTGGAAAAGTTCCGCGACGGCAGCTGGAGCATCCTGAACCACCCGGTGCTGCACGTCTACGTGACGGAGTGCAACGATGTCGAGGCGTACCGGGCGTCGGTGAAGGAGGAGATTGACCAGTGGCTACGCACGCTGAACGGGTTCAACGTAACGGATTGGATGATTTTGCTGGTGGAGACGTTGGACATTAAGAAGAGTAAGAACATTTTGCCGCGGACGACGGTGCTGGACAAGATTCGGGTGGACTTTGCTTCCAAGAATGGGGATCGTTGTCTGTCGCTGCTGAATCATTCCAAGTTTGAGATGAAGGCCACAGAATCGTTTCGATGCTTGTTGCAAAGAATTCGCCATTTGATGCTGACTGGATATAACAAGAACATTGTTAAATACGAGGAGTTGATTCGTTCGAACCGGGAGAATCGTATTCAGGAGAACTGGAACTTTATCGATTACTTTTTGCTTCAGGAGCAACTGGCGTTTGTACTCGAGATGCTCGGCCAATACTCGGAAGCTCTAGTTCAGTACGACGAACTGGACGCTCTCTTTTCGCAATTTATTCTAAACTCGGTGTACGGTGAGAAGCAAAAGTGGCTACACATTTTCGACCAACCGCTGTACGCTTTCCACGGAATATCGCTCAACCCGGTCAAGATGAACGAAACTCGCAAGAAAATCATAAGCCAATCGGTGAACCTGCTGGAATTCCGCAGTTATCTCTTTGAACGCCAGTGCTTACTGCTGGACGCCAACGGAAAACCGTGGGAGATCGCCGAACGTCTGCTGCCCTTCCTCTTCTCAACCCTGCGAGAAATCGAAGCACTCAAGCTGGAAACTCCCGAAGGGGCCCTTGCATGCTGGGAGTTTGTCTGCGCCCTGGAAGTGCTCAACCTCTGCGACAAAGTCCAAGAGTCCAAAGACATCCACAAATGTTCGCAATACTCCGCCCCCATCTGGAATCTCGCCAAGGATAAACTCTACAGCCTCGGAAAGCAATGTGGTCTCCTGCCAGGCTTCACGCCCACCTCGGAGCAACTCCACACGGTGGTCCATCTTTCCGCCGGAATGGGAGACACCGTGCCGGAGCAGGAAAACACCCTAGAAGTGGACACGAAGGAAAAGGCCAAGCCTCACTCCCCAGTTCGCAAACCGAAAAAGTCCGCCACCGACAGTCTCAAGGAAGCGCTCGGCTCGAACCAGGCCTTCACCAAGCTCTACCTGGAACTGAGCGAACTCGCAATCAGCACCTACAAGCACGTGTCCCGCCTCCGCTCGGCCCGTCTCGTCGGACTCGACCTCGGCAACTTTTACATCACCCTAAACGAACCCCAAAAGGCAGTCGTCTTCTTTACGGATTTGCTGCGCGAGTTAAAAACGGAAAGTTGGCACTATCTGGCGAGCCAAACGCTGCTCGAGCTGGCGTCGTGCTATCAAAAAATGGAGGACAGCGTCAATTACACCAAAACGTGCAGCGCAATCTCCTGCTGTCTGGACCTGGAGACGCTCGTGCGGACGTTTTACTTTGACGAGTTTTTAAAGTCGCTGAAGAAACTGCAGGAGCTGCGCAACGTGGACATTGATGCACTGAATGTGGTGGCGGTGCTGGACGATCATTTTAAGGTAGGATTTTGAACAACTGTATAAGGAAAGAATTAGCTTCATTGAAAGAAACGTGATCAAACTCAACTCAATTTAACGATTATCTCTGCGGTAAACTTTCCGCTGTATGCCTGGCCGCTTTAACTTTTGTGATGTTTTGAAATATTTTTGCAAATTCAGAGACAACAAAACTGCCGCTCTAATCGAGTCCGTCCCTTATGTAAAAACAGCAAGCAGAGAAAAACGCATGTCAAATTTGTCCCGCCCATAAGGCTACGTCAAAGAGTATTTCCCTTCTCTCTGGCTACGTGTTAGAATTTCACGAAAAAGTGGATTTTCTCCGGTTTTCTAGAACACAGTACTAAATTTATTGGTTTTTCTGATAGTTTACATGATTTCGAACCAAACTGCATCATTACCTCAAAATTGACGAAATTACATATGGGACGGACTAGCTTTGAGCGGCAGAAAAGCTGGTCTCCCCAGATAACTTTCCCCTTGACTACATTTGAATGATTGCTGTCACCGCGTAGCACCGCACAAGCAAGAAAAAAGGAAAAAAGAATGAGAGAGCTCGGCTACTTGAGTGTCGAACTCGACATTCGTTCGTTTAAACTGCGTGTGCGTAAGTGCGTTAACTGACAGTCCCGCACTACGGCACCAGTTGAATGGATGCTGTTCCAGCACCAGCCGCCCGGATGCGTCGTTCTTGTGATTTTACCAAAAACGGAATAAGTTTTAAAAACACTTCTTTTTTCTTTATTCAACTCACCGAACAAAAGAACGGAAAATTACCGCGTGCTCACCAGATCCTACAGGCAAAATGGCTGCTCTGCTGTGAAACCACCAAAGCCTCCTTTGTCTGCTCCTCCTCGTGCTACCGTTTTCGCAAATTCGCCGGTTCCGACGTGCTCTAGTCCCGGAAAATCTTCATTTGTTCCCGGCCGGCGTCACGCAACACCGAACAGCACAGTTTTACCGGAATTCCGCAAGTCGATCCCCCTCCAGGAACCCGATTAGCAATTTAATTAGAAAACGTACAAAAGCACTACCTAACCGCGTTTACCAAAAGAGAAAAAAACTAAATTATCCCATCCTCGTCGCCACTGATAACTACGCGAAAGACGGTTTCGGTCGGAGGCAATAAAAGAAGTTGTTGTCTGCTTGCTGGTTGTAATCCGAAAGAACGCCTCGAACGTTCTGCTTTATTGCTTTACTTCTGTTCACACTGTAGTTTGTATTGGTATAAGTATTGGTGTGATCTCAAATTAGTAGGGATGTTCACATCAGATACCAAGCTCGCGGCAAAACTTGGCGAAAAGCTCGGAATCGATCTGCGATCCGTTGTCCGTGACCACGGAGACTGTCGATGTATGGCCAGTAAACGTAGCTTCTCGCGAACGACTTCATCGCTTGCAATGGCTTCAAGACAGGAGCTTGTAACTTCTCAGCAATGGCGATTTGGTCCAAGAACTTCACGCAGCCATCCACTTCAATATCCGTCATTTGTAGAACTGCAGGATCTTCCCAGTGAGTACGGCCTGGAGTGTACTGTCGCGCTTCGTCTCTTGCAGGATCAGCTGATGTGTGACACGTAGAGCAGCCACGGATTTTGCCTGGATGTGTAGGGTCCTATGCGATGCAAGTCACCGAACTTGTATTTATATTTCACCACACCTTGCATGCATATCGCGTTTGCATCACACCTTGCGTGCAAGCCTTTGTGTTCGATTCTGACATAAGAGCGCGTGGTTATTGAGTCGAGAGAAAGCCACAGGCCGGAGCGGACAGGGAACGACGACGCGAACCGATGGCTAGCGGGCGGACGGGTAGAAGGCCATCGGTGACAATCGGAGTGAGCCCAGGAAATCTAGGACACTACAGAGACCTTCAAAGGCCATCGGTGACAATCGGAGTGAGCACAGGAAATCTAGGACACTACAGGATGCTTCGGACGTCTTTCTCGAGCTGCAGACTGGCGATGACGTTGAAGTGGTCCGGCGCTCATCAGCGTACCCATAGCTTTATCGTTCCGAAAATTCCCAGCAGCGGCTTGTGATCCGTTTGTAGCGTGAATCTTCTGCCGAAAATCATCCGATAAAACTTGGTGCAGGCCCCTGCGCTTAGGCATTAAACTGCTTCTTTTTCTTCATTCCGGATGTTGAGTTGAGCAGGTACAGTATGCTTCACGATGTCCGTCGTTCTTGTAAGACTTGCGGCTGAGCAGGCGGGCGTTCTTGGTGGCTGTTTGACAGCTGATACGGTGGGCTTGGCCCTCTCGAACATGGCGGTGTCTCGCTTCAGATTCAAGAGTCGCTGGCATTCCTCGGCTTCCCGGTTCTGCTTGACAGGCACTCGATCAGAAACCCGGTCTGGTTCGGACGGGTGATATGGACCGGTTGCTGCTGGCTTGACTGCAGAATACCGACTCCACCGCCGTAGTCCGCCGGTTGGGCTTCTGGATTTAAAGGAGCCACAAGTTCTTGAAGCAACTTTTCTTGGCTCTCCAAAATCTTCAAAATGTGTGCTTCAAAGTTCGGAGACACCCTTCTTGCGTAGACTTGTATTTTCTCGTCGCCAATTGTTAGGTTTGGAAATAAGAACAACTATTCAGGTTGGTGGTCTAAAGTAGACTGATTTATTAATCGCTGCTAGCCGCCTTTTATACCCGAATTTTAGCAGATCATGACATACTCAGCACTACACAAAAACAAATAATTTTCAAAAAATAACGGCTAAAACTTGGTTTAACTCATTTCCTCCCCCTATTTTTCCCAGATCATCGACATCGCCATCGCCGACACCTCCATCATCCAGGACGACACCGTTGCGGTGGTGCTCCGCATCGAAAGCAACTTCCCGCGGGAGATTTTCTGCGAGCAGCTGCTGCTCTCGTTCGAGATGGACTCCAAACCGGCGCCGGACTCTCCCGGCTCGCAGGCCACAGCAACCCAACCGGGAGAACCGCTGGCGCTGCTTCCGATCACGGTCCATCTGGACTACAAACAGGACCAATCGCTGAGCTGCGCCTCGGTCGCGTGCGATAACAAAGCTAAACAGCCGGTGAGGCGTACGAGCAGCACGCGCAGGAAGATATCTCCCACGCAGCGGACCGACTTTACGAACTGCGTTGCGAGCGAGAAGTTGCTGCTGCAGCCGGGGTTGAACGTCGTTAGCTTGGGTGCGAAGGCGAAACGGGTTGGCACGTGGAGCTTCAAGCAACTGGCGATTCAGGTGGAGAACGTTGAGTTTTTGAGTGAGAGTTTGCCGCAGGGATTGCCGAGCTTCGAGATTATCACGAAGGCTTCGTCGGCGGTGCTGAACTTTATGAACTTGATTGCGGGCGTTGAACAGCCGGTAAAGCTGATCATTTCTGGGGGGAGCTTTCGGTTTCCGAAGGACGCCAGCATCGTGCTGAAGTGCTCGAAGAATTTGAAGATGCGACTTGCGGGGACGATCGTTGGGGATGAGAAACCGGGTTTCGAGCGCGAGTTGGTGGTCAATTTGAGAGATTTTCAATCGTTTGAAGAGCGTGCGATCGAGCTGGAAGCGCTGTGTGACCTTCCCGGGAGACGTGAGGAGAAGCCAATTGAGCAAAAGGTCACCCTGCAGGTGCCCTGGAGTCGCAACGAGATACAAATTCCGCTGCACTTTTTGCCAGCGTTGATCGCGTCCTGTCGGCTGCACTCTTCGGGATCGCGCAAGTTCCTGCAGGTCATCCTGAAGGGCGTCAGCGACCACAAGCTGATCCTGAAGGACGCCGGCATGACCTGCGCGGCCGAGGGCGTCACCATAATCGACATCAATCCGCCGTCGCAGAACGAAATGGTCATGAGCAAAACGCTGTCCATTTCCTACCTGTACGAAATCCAGGTCGAAGCGCTCAAAGCGGAAAGCGAACTGCCCGTCATCCACGTCGACTACCGGATGAAGTTCGCCGACTCGAGCCTGCCCGCGGACGTCCGCTACTACATTCCCTACTCGGTCACGTTCGACGTGATGGACTACACGACGCTGTTCACGATCTGCGCCAAGATCGAACCATCCGAGCTGTGTCGGGTCAACTCGGTGTGTCATCTAAATCTACGAATCTCCAAAGTGCACGCGAATCCGTTCACCGACCTCATGTACGAGGTGCTCGCCGATCAGAACATGTGGGTCGTCGTGGGGCGAACCGCCGGTAAGTAACCGATGAGTAATCATCTCAACCAACCAACCAACTCTCGTTTATCGCAGGCGTCATCTCGATGGAGGAGGTCGAGAGCCACAGCATCACGCTGGATGTGCTCCCGCTGGCGGCCGGCTTCCTGCCGCTGCCCAACATCCGGCTGTCCAAGTACATCTCCAAGTCCAAGACGAACGACACCCATCCCCGGCTGCAGCCCTTCCCGCCGGGCCAGATTTACAACTCGACCAAGAGCATGCAGATTCACGTGCTGGCCAGTACCAACGCGGAGATTTAAGCGACATAAACGGGTGAGGATATGTGTTTGTGTGTTGAGGCGAACTGGTGAAATTAATGTTATTTATTATTACTTATGCAACAGAAGCAAGTATTTACGCACTATTACTGTTACTCGTACTCGTTCAATAAAGTATATTATATTATGATAAACTAAAGATCATCGGGTTATTAATCGGGATTTGTATTAATATTCGTATTCTTAGTCCCTTGGGCCTTGCCAGGGGAGTATTATATAAATTGTTATAGTACTTATTTTGTCAAGGGGCATGGATAGATCCGTCATGGTAATGAAATTGAGGGTTTAATTGTATTGTTCCAAATACTGTTAAAACTTCCATTTTATTAACACAATGGATATCGTTCCATGCTGAAGAGAACCCGCTTTGCCGCAGCACCAAGGCTTATCGATGTCTTTTGGCTTAACCATCTGGAAGTCGCGTATTATGGACACTCTTAAAGTGTCCTTACAACGTGTGTACAATGAATACTAACGCGACTGCTGGTGAGTTAAGCTGGCGTCGAGACCAAGAGGTTCTCCGATAGTGGAAATATCACAAATGTACAACAAACCGCTACAGATGTGACTTTTCCCCTATCGAATGTGGGAGTTAGGTTAGGACTTTGTTTTCAAAAAAATAGTTTTGCATTTGAATTCCAAATTAAAATTAAAATTGGGTCTTTGAAGATTTTACATTTAGTAATTTTAGGAAATAGATTAAAGATAACAATAATCAGAATTACATTAGACACAGGGTGGCCACCAGATTTCGATTTTCAATTTCCCGGTTTTTTCCCGGTTTTCTCCCGAGCCCAGAAGGAATTTTCCGAAATGTTTTTAAACCAAACTACAATGTTTTTTTTAGGCTAACGTTAGTACCAACATACTTTTTGAACGCATACATTTGGTTCAAAGTTTGAATTCCTCAAGAAAGCTTTCAAATCTTGAGTAAAAAGTAAGTAAGTTGTAAACAAAGCCGTTTTTATCTGTTTCCAATCCAAACATCTAATTTCCATAATGATTGGGATTTTTCATCATCATACATGTAGATTGTATAACCTCAAAATAAAAAAATCGTTTTATTTTTTAGAATGAGATTAATTATTACTACAATTTATTAATTTTAAAGAAAAGAATTGCAAAAATAAATTGTTATCAACAGTTATGTAAATGCTCGTTAATTCGTTAGTTGCCTCGAAAAATCAGGGGGCAAAAAATATTTTTCAAAAAACATCAAAATTTCAATTGAAATTTAAGTGCAACCAGCTGAAATCAATATAAAATGCATTCCCTTGCGTTTGGAATCATTATTAAGCAGGTTTGGGTTAATTTAATAATCTTTTAATTTTGTTAAATTTTACACCTTTAGTTTTTTTTTTGTTACCGTCAAATCTTACAGTTTTTGAAGACAAAACAAATAAACTAGTGTAAAATGTATTTGAACACTTTTTGCATTCAAATGTTGAGACTATGGATTGTTCCCCCACTTGACCCCGGCCAGAGCCGAGGGACAAAAATTTTGAAAAATATTAGCATCGGCCTTATTTTCAACATGATCTCAATTTTTGTGTTGATGTAGTAACCACCTAAAAGTGATTGCCTGTATTTCAAGTGACGTTTTTGTAGCAGAATTCTAAATATATTGTATTTTTAAAATATCTGAAAATTTTACATAAATTTCAAACGACATTTAAAAAAACTTTGCAAAAAAAATCATTGCAAGTTGTCCTTAATAATTTGTCTGGCTGAGAATCTCAAATATTATCAAATAAAATAATATTTACAAACAGAAACTCCATGGTATTATTATTTTTAAGTAGAAATATATTATAATTCAACGGTAACCAACCTTTTCTAGGCTAGGTACCCTTTTTCGTGTTACTTAAGCTGCTGGTACCCCCTAGCGTTCATACATGAAATTTTTCGTTTGCATGAGATTTTTTTACATTCCAATTCACGAAGAAAGAAACATGAATTTTGAAGTATTAAAAATGTCGTAAATCTTGTTTCTAAAGTTGTTTAAAAACATGTACTGGATAGGCCACACAACGTCCATGTACATTTCTTCAAATCAGTTTTCTTAAGCTTCAAAATAAAATGTTGTTCCCTGTTTTTCTTTAAAACTATCTACTGAAAATGTCTTTAAATTTAGAGATTTTTTTTTTGTAAATTAAATTTTCGTTGTCTTTTTCATTTCTACAAACATCCCCCATATTTTTTTAAATTTTATTTTTATGTAAATTTAAATTTTGTAAATAGTATTTTTTTGAAGTTGTAGCTATTTTCAATTGAAAAATTATTCTATTAAATGGTTGAGAAAATTCTTTTCTGCTTTCTTTTTTGAACATTTTTGATCCATTCTTTTGTTGCATATACGAATTTGAAACAAATAATTGGGTCCTAAAATGAAGCTTAGATTGCTGATATTATTGTTTAAAGCGATAAAGCTTATTTTTCTGAGTACAATGACCCTTTGTACGACCACAAAGAGTTTAAAATGGATTTTTAAGTCAATTTTGAAAAATTAACCTCGCGGTCCTTTTTGACAGAAAAGCTCCTACTTGACAGCTCGTTCCAAGGGGACCATAGTTAATCCATCGAAAAAATGTTGTCTTGTCAATTTTTTTTTTGCATTAAAATGAAAAAAAGTGATCAGAAATGGTTTTCAATCGTGTTTTTTAGCGTTGTACATAAAAATTGACATGGGGCTTTAGTACCCAATTGTAGAAAAAAAAAACTCTAAAACGGTGCACTTTACTTCAAATTCATAAAATTTCTAAACGAATGCAAATTATAGATTTATCATTCAAATATTTTTCAAACATTTTCTGATTGGTCAAAAACAATTCGCCCGTAATTCATTGCACCTTAAGCATGGTTGTTATTTTTTTGATTCAAAGCAATTTGTTTTTTTATTCTCTCAAATATTTTGTTTGGGACAAATGTTCGCCATTGCGGGGTTTGTCCTCCGGACCCCCTGAGACCGCTCGTGGTACCCCCAGGGGTACATGTACCCCAGGTTGAGAATCGCTGGTAGAGGAAACATTTTGCTTTATTAAAAAAAAATCGCCATGTAAAAATATAATAGGATACAAAAAATATCCATAAACAAGAAGCATGAGTCTACTACACAAATTCAAACATAGTTTTCGCGAATTTTTCATTTATAATAACAGGAATAATATTCTAATTGAGAAAAGAACATATTGCAGGCCAAGGATTGATACCTAAGAGCATGCAATGGCACTGACCTTATTGCGTGCTCTTCGGTTGACGTCCACGTAAGGAACATCCTGGAAGGAGCGCAACTAACTACATCCGTAGTTCTGTTAGATCATCCGAATTATCTTGATCAGAACAGTATAGCTCTGGTTCCTTGCGAGTGTCCTATTTTCTTACCTCCACGTTGGCTTGGTTTTCATGATGACCTAGCTGGTGGCCTGTGGAAACGGATCGTAAACCTTTGACCACCGCGGGTCTCCTCCTATTTTTATTTTGCTCTACTGATTCTCAATTCTTTACTGATTCTTCAATTTAATATACTATCATTTGATTTTGATTTTACTAACTTTTGATTGTCTTATCTCTCAAAGCTTTTCCACTCTTTTTTACCAATTGATACTGCTGTAACCTTAAAAATATACTTTTCCTTAATGTACTAATAATATCAGGTCTATTTATCATTTGCCTAATCTTTTTTTGATTTTATTGCGAATTTATTTATTTGAGTAATTCTTTATTTGTCCTATAAATTATCATTACTATAATCTAAGCTTGTTTTGTATCTCTATTTATTAACTATTGTCTAATTTTACATCTAATACATCTAGCTTCTCATTTTTATTCTTTAAAATACGCTCATCATTCTCTTACTATTGATTCTTTGTTTTCTATTGTTTTCAATCTTCACCCTTTTTTCAAACAAGTGAGGTTTGAGCTCTTACTCAATTTATGGAATGGTTAAAGGATTAAAACAAATATTACTATTGTACTTTTGAAAAACTTTTATAACATGCTTAGGACCAAAAATTGTAACAAAACACCGCGACAAAAGAAATAGCTACATATAAACACGACTCAACAATAGGGAAGATTTCAGGAGAAAACAATACACAGTTAATAACAATTAGTTTTTGAATTCAAACTAAAAATAAAACAGTTCTTGCTTTAATGAAAATTGATAGGAACACTATAAATGGTTAGGCGCTTATACTTACATCAAACCCTACGTAATGTACCACCCCCGGCCGAGTTAAAATGCGTAACCGGAAAAGAAGGTGTGCATGCCTGGCACGAACACTCAAAGCGTGTTCTAGCGTGCTGCTCGTACTGACTCAGAGCAAGGGTGAGATGTAGGTGTAAGGGCAGTGCGTGTTCGTCGGGAACCTAGTGCATAAGATCGGTCAAGGCCCGTTCTTACACTGAAAATTGCGAATTGCGAATTGAGAAAAGAACATATTGAATTAATTAAAGAGGCTTTTGTAAAATTTTAACTAAACTTAAAATATTTTCCCGGTTTGTCAGTCGAATTCCCGAGTTTTTCCCGGTTTTCTCCCGGTGGATAAAAATCCCGGTTTTTTCCCGGTTTTCCCGGTTTTTTCCCGAGGTGGCCACCCTGAGACAGTTAGCGGGGCAAGAAATACAGCCAGAATCGTTAATTTTCATTCATGTTGAGTACTGTTCTGATTTGTCAAATTTGCCAAAGCATCTCGATCAATCAATAATGAAATGATATCGGACAAAATTCGTTAATCTGTTGAACTAACGGTTCTCGGATTATGGTTGTATCGACCATTGTTGCGAATCGAGGATCTACTGGAGTTTTGACGATCAAATGGAGCCTAACATTTCAAAAGGGCGCATGGGTTTTGTGAGCAGGAGTGTGTCCCTTTCACTTAAATGATAGTTTTCATAAGGTGTGAGAGGGTTACACTCTGGTTTACATGAGTTGTGTGCCCTAATGAAATGGAAGGCACGAAATGGTTGTCTATTTTCTCATTCACGACGCCTGTTCAACTTATAAAATATGAACTGTTCATTTATGTTTATTGGTTTTGGAAGCGGCAAGACAGGCAAGATAATGGAATGTTTAGCTTTGTAACTAAAAATTATGGGGATTTAGGATTAATGTTATTTCAGATAGTTTAGTTAAGGTTTTGGCAGAAATACTTCTAGGTGTAATGTACTGCCCATGTTCGCATAAATGTCCCATATGCAAAAACAGCAAGCTGAGAAAAACGCATTTGAAATTTGTCCCACACATAAGGCTACGTGTTAAGTTTTCACGAAAAAACTGGATTTCCTCCTGATTTCTAGAACAAAGTACTGGATGTTATAGGCTCTTTTGAAAGAGCACACAATTTTGAACCAAACTGCATTAATAACTCAAAATTGATGAAAATGCATATGGGACATTTATGCGATCAGGGGCAGTGTAGGACAATACGAAAGTAGTACTAGCGCGAGTACTCACACGATAAGCTACGTTTACATTTTCATGTTAGTCTATTTTCGGAAGATACTGCTGTCCTTTTTTTTCTGTTCTTTTCGAACCAGTTCCAGATCAAGGGTCGAGAAATAAAACCAGAACAGCCAAAGAAAGCAGAATACACCAGAAGGAAGGAAGACGAACACTAAAAGGACGATGAGAAACTACAGCGTCTGCGTGATGTTCCGGATGCTGCTGTAAGCGATTGAAACTTCAACTTGGGGATCGCCAAGGCATGTAGGCCATCAAGCAATTGCAGCTCCCGCAAAAAGTGCCTTTTCCAGCTACGGTAAGATGGGTATTACCCATCATCAGGTATGTGACTTTAGTTGTCTTTATTATTTATAGTCGGCTCACTGGTTGTCAATCTCTCTATGTATTCCTCCTTCTGTAGAAGATTTATTTACTTTTTAAATTTTCATGTTTCGATGCTTTCTTTTTTCAATTTCTCTTTTTTGACAGTCTATCTGATTTAATTTCAACTTTCTTTTTGTAAATATGATCTCAAAATTACGATCATGCTTTGCTTAGATATTCTAATCGAATCGGCTTTTGGATTCTTATTTTATCTGTCTCGATGGTTTACAGGTAATATATACAGTAATTTCCATTTAAAAAAAAAAGTTTTTCTGGCATTTTCCCTTAAAATTATTTTTGCGTTTATTGCTTTGTTGGAACAGTCAAGTCGTCAATCAGTAAAAGTCCGTTAGCGTATGGAAAATGTACTCCGTTTGCACGTGCTACTTGATCCTGGTTTTGAGAGTTTTAACAGTTTTACTTTTAACAGTTAGAACCTTCAAAACTAGTTTTGGGGAGCTCTTGCAGACGGTGTTTTTATGACACTGTGGGGAGCGGCGATAGAGAAATACACACTCTCACATACACAATCTCATTATAACCTACCCAATCATGTCCTCTTTCCCCGCTTCCCATGGGGTGTAAGTGGCACTTCACAGGCTAACACATTCATTACCTTTCATTGACACAACCGGACTTGGACTGACTTGATCCTAGCTGTCCCACCTCGCTCCGCAAAAAAAAAAAAATTGTATTAAGATTCGTATTCTTAGTCATTTTTGGTCGGTGGGCAGCGCGCAAGCCGAGTGTCATTTTTTTCAGCATTTGTTTTGAAAAAACAGATTTTTGAAAACTTTTATACCTATTTTTGAATTTCTAAATTTTATTTTTTTTTTAATTTCTAAATTCAGCGATTCCACGACAAATTAGCAGGATTCATAATAAAATTGCTCCGATTTGGCCCAAATTTCAGACCATTAGTTTTTGAGCTCGCCCTAGACAATCTGTAATCATACCCCATTCACAGCCTTAATTTGAGAGCGCAAAATTTAAGATTTTGACAATGACCCAAGCAAATGACCACAAAGGGTTTAAAATGGATTTTTAAATTCATTTTGAAAAAATTACTTTGTGGCCTTGACATAAAGAATTTTACTTACCGTCATCAGGGGTGACATTGGGTCATACACATTTCAGCATTTTTGTATGACCCAATCTCACCCCCCAGACCCAATGTCACCCCTGATCACGGTACCAGCTATTTTGGAGGAGACCATAGTTCCATCGTAAATTGCTGTGATGACAAAGTGTGACCTTGCTGGTGGCCTGTGGAAACGGCTCGTAAACCTTTGACCAGCGATGGTTAGAATCGAGACGGCTAAAAGAAAGGGGCGCGCCAATGTGGGACAGGGAAGTAATTTGTGATTGTAGACGGTATTGTTTTGATTCGCAGTATGTTGAGCCAACTGCTGTGGATGTACCTGAACATCGCAGAACGGGGTTTCTCTTCTTCCTATTTTTATCTACCATCTATATTCTGTTTATTTTGTTTCACTGATTCTCTAACACGCCTTCTGTTTATTATCGTCCATTTGTTTTCGATTTTACTTTTTTTTATTCTCTTATCTCTCAGCGCTTTTCCACTCTATTTTACTAATTGATGCTTCTGTAACAAACTGTCTGTTTTCCCTTAATTTGGCAGCGATGTCAATTTTGTTTGTCATGTGCTTTTTCTTTATATATATTACTATCTTTCTTTTACTATTGATTCTTTAAATAGTACATTTCTTTCACTCTCCATTGTTTTCAATCTTCACCCTTCTCTTCAAACAAGTGAGATTCGAGTCTTTACTCAATATATTGAATGATCAAAGTCACACACATAACATTATTGTACTTTTGGTAAACTTTTGAATACCATGCTTAGGTCCAAAACATTGTAACAAAACAGACAGACAGACAGAAGAAATAGCAACAGATAAACACGACTCAACATTAGGGAAGATTTCAGGAGAAAACAGTACACAGTAAATAACAATTAGTTTTTGAATTCAAAATAAAAATAAAAAAAACAGTTTTTGCTTTAATGAAAATTGATAGGCACACTCAGGTACACATATTTGTCTGTGTTTCACAGACTTTTGAAGTTGTGTCCAGTTTCGGTGGCAAATTTGCTACCCTAGTGGTGGGGATGACACCTTGAAAAAACTCCGTCATCCCCACCGCTAGGGTAGCAAATTTGCCACCGAAACAAGCCCACCGCGGGGGGCAAATATGGGTTTTTATCATTTTTTGCTCTCGTTTACCTTCAAAATCAATAATTATGTGTTGATTCATGCCTAGAAATGCTAAAAGTTTATTAAACTTTTTAATCCTATTGAAAATTTCAAAGAATTTCATTTTTCGAAAATGTCGAAAGTTAAACAATTTGCTACCCGATTTGATTCCCACCTAATTTGCTCTCGAGTTTGCCCCCGAGTCTCCCACCGCGCGTAGCAAAGCAGGTATCAAATTTGATCTCAAGTTCATCTGTAGAAGAAAAATATGTGTCGGTACCTGTCGGGTACTCATTTTCTGATACCCGACAAGTACCGGCAAGCCGGGGGCAAAGTTTTGAATGCGTGTTTCGCAGATTTTTCTATGTCTGCTCTTGTGGGTGCTTTAAAAATTCAAAAATTCAAAAAATCACAAATTCAAAAATTCAAAAATTCAAAAATTCAAAAATTTAAAAATTCAAAAATTCAAAAATTTTAAAATTCAAAAATTTTAAAATTCTAAAATTCTAAAATTCTAAAATTCTAAAATTCTAAAATTCTAAAATTCTAAAATTCTAAAATTCTAAAATTCTAAAATTCTAAAATTCTAAAATTCTAAAATTCTAAAATTCTAAAATTCTAAAATTCAAAAACTCTAAAATTCCAAAATTCTAAAATTCTAAAATTTAAAAAGCTAAGATTTCAAAATACAAAAATGCGTCAAAACCTTAAATTTTCAATTTTTTTTTTAATTTTTAAATTTTTTTTCAATTTTTTAAATTATTTTTAATTTTTTTTTTTAATTTTACTTTTACAAAAGCATTATTTAGCATGTATGTGTTCGGTCAAAAATATTTTCAATTTTTGTGGAATTCCAATGTACAGCACCGCAAAAAGTTTTTTTTCGGCGAAAAAAAACTAATGATTGCAAAACAACTGGGCAGGTGTGAAATGCATTTTAAAACACTTTTTTCATTCAAATGTTGAGAACATAGCTTGTTATTTCAATTTTAATTTCTTTTGCCCCCTTCCCCTCCCCACGACCTGGACCAGAATCGAGGGACATAAACTACAAAAAATATTTGCAACGGCCTTATTTTTTTAAATCTTTTAATTTAAAAACAAAATTAAATATTATAATTTTTTTAAATTTTTTTTATTTTTTTTAATATTTTACAATTTTTTAATTTTGTTTTCAGTTTTTAAATTGTTTTTAAATTTTTATTTTTTTTTATTTTTTAAATTTTTTTATTTTTTTTTAATTTTTTTAAATTTTTATTTTTTTTAGTTTTTTTAAATTTTTTAAATTTTTAAAATTTTTAAATTTTTTTAAATTTTTTAAATTTTTAAATTTTTTAAATTTTTTAATTTTTTTAAATTTTTAAAATTTTTAAATTTTTTTAAATTTTTTAAATTTTTAAATTTTTTAAATTTTTTAATTTTATTAAATTTTTTAAATTTTTTAAATTTTTTAAATTTTTTAAATTTTTTAAATTTTTTAAATTTTTTAAATTTTTTAAATTTTTTAAATTTTTTAAATTTTTTAAATTTTTTAAATTTTTTAAATTTTTTAAATTTTTTAATTTTTTTAAATTTTTTAAATTTTTTAAATTTTTTAAATTTTTTAAATTTTTTAAATTTTTTAAATTTTTTAAATTTTTAAAATTTTTAAAATTTTTTAAATTTTTTAAATTTTTAAAATTTTTTAAATTTTTTAAATTTTTTAAATTTTTAAAATTTTTAAAATTTTTAAAATTTTTAAAATTTTTAAAATTTTTAAAATTTTTAAAATTTTTAAAATTTTTAAAAATTTTTAAATTTTTTAAATTTTTTAAATTTTTTAAATTTTTTAAATTTTTTAAATTTTTTAAATTTTTTAAATTTTTTAAATTTTTTAAATTTTTTAAATTTTTTAAATTTTTTAAATTTTTTAAATTTTTTAAATTTTTTAAATTTTTTAAATTTTTTAAATTTTTTAAATTTTTTAAATTTTTTAAATTTTTTAAATTTTTTAAATTTTTTAAATTTTTTAAATTTTTTAAATTTTTTAAATTTTTTAAATTTTTTAAATTTTTTAAATTTTTTAAATTTTTTAAATTTTTTAAATTTTTTAAATTTTTTAAATTTTTTAAATTTTTTAAATTTTTTAAATTTTTTAAATTTTTTAAATTTTTTAAATTTTTTAAATTTTTTAAATTTTTTAAATTTTTTAAATTTTTTAAATTTTTTAAATTTTTTAAATTTTTTAAATTTTTTAAATTTTTTAAATTTTTTAAATTTTTTAAATTTTTTAAATTTTTTAAATTTTTTAAATTTTTTAATTTTTTTAATTTTTTTAAATTTTTTATTTTTTTTAATTTTTTTAAATTTTTTAAATTTTTAAATTTTTTAAATTTTTTAATTTTTTTAAATTTTTTAAATTTTTTAAATTTTTTAAATTTTTTAAATTTTTTAAATTTTTTAAATTTTTTAAATTTTTTAAATTTTTTAAATTTTTTAAATTTTTTAAATTTTTTAAATTTTTTAAATTTTTTAAATTTTTTAAATTTTTTAAATTTTTTAAATTTTTTAAATTTTTTAAATTTTTTAAATTTTTTAAATTTTTTAAATTTTTTAAATTTTTTAAATTTTTTAAATTTTTTAAATTTTTTAAATTTTTTAAATTTTTTAAATTTTTAATTTTTTTTTAAATTTTTTAAATTTTTTAAATTTTTTAAATTTTTTAAATTTTTTAAATTTTTTAAATTTTTTAAATTTTTTAAATTTTTTAAATTTTTTAAATTTTTTAAATTTTTTAAATTTTTTAAATTTTTTGAATTTTATAAATTTTTTAAATTTTTTAAATTTTTTAAATTTTTTAAATTTTTTAAATTTTTTAAATTTTTTAAATTTTTTAAATTTTTTAAATTTTTTAAATTTTTTAAATTTTTTAAATTTTTTAAATTTTTTAAATTTTTAATTTTTTTTAAATTTTTTCCGTGCTTGATTCGATTTTTCCGTGCATAATTTCATTTGATGCGATAGCAAACAGGCTGAATACCGGGTAGCAAAGTGAAATCCCGTAGAACTGAGAGCAAATTTGCTACCGCGACAGGTACCGCGATGGGGTTGACGTCGGGTGCAAATTAGCTTTGCTTCGATGTTTGCACCCAGCGCTGGAGATGCACTTACAAAGGGGTTCAGGACCTTGAGGGCTCCATTTTTAAATAGTATAAGTTGAATTTTATCATTGAATATTTTGAAATAAAATACCAATTATTAAAAATAATTGAACGGAACCGGGCTTAAGAAACCAAAATCGACAAAACACAACTTGATTCAGTTGAATGGCTTTATTGACGAATTACTCCAGCGACTGCACATATTTTTTCACTTCCCAATTGTCATATACCGACTCCAAAGCCAATTGGCCGGCCCGCTGTATCTTAATGTTCCTGTTGCTGCACCTAGTCAGCAAATTCTAAACCTGGAGACGAAGCCCGCTTACTTGAGCTTGGAGAACAGCGTCTTGTTGACGCAATGGTCCAGCTCGTGCAGGTAATCGAACAGCTCCTCCACGCAGGTCTCGGTCGTCTGGGACTTGCTGTGGACGCGGTCGTTGCAGGCCTGGTACTTTTCAAACAACCGTGGGGCGCTACCGTGCTCGGCGCATTTTTCCTGCAAAGATCAAAACAAACGGAGAAGGATTTCGAGGTTAGAGAGACACTTTGCGAGTACAACAACAAATATCGATCCGGAGGGGCTTGTTCAATTTTAAAATCCCTTGCGAAACACTTACCCGGAGGACCGTCTGAGGATCGACAATGTCCTCTTCGTCGGCCTTCACGGTCGGAATAAAGGACAAGAATCGTCTAAAGGCCATTGCTTGATCGTGCGCTTACGGGACTGCCGAATCTGCAAATGATAGTAAATCGATGTAAATATTGCTTTCTTCATGCGACAAACATTGCAGTAGGTAATAGTATTGAGGGAAACAAGTTTTTTACTTTAAACTACTAAAATTTTACGAGTATATGCGGAAAATTACCTAAAAAATCGCCAGAATCAGCTACCACCAAGTGATGTAACTTTCGACAATTTTCTACACAGTAAAGTGACAGTACGACGGTCTCGCTTGTCAATTGACATGTTGACAAGAAAAAATCTCACCCAGTGCTGAAAATATGAGATCATGTGAAAAAATAAGAAGTATGTACAGGGGGATGGCCACTTCCAGATACATAAAGATTAGGGCGTTTCAGCCAAACAAAAAAGTTCTCAGATTACGGCAAACCGAGGTTCCCCTTGTAGAGGATACCCATAGGAACTCTCATGCCAAATATCAGCCCATTTGGTTGCGAATTGGCCTGTCCCCAGAGGTTTAAAGTTTACATGGAAATTACTATGGGATTTTTGTGCTTTTCGTTCAATCGTTCCTACAGGTCTGGGGACAACATGGATTGATTGATTGATTGATTGATTGTTTTTATTTGACAGAAAAAGCCAGCAAAGTGCTGACTGAAAAAACTGTTTCTTTTCAATGTGCAATACAAATTAAGTAGATTACATGTCATTGAAAATTAAATATCTTGACTTTTTTTTGATAAGGTCCTATAAACAAATGTAAACATTGAGTGTATCCCTTTCACACCTTATGTCAAAGTCCATCGGAGTAAGCGGGATACACTCAATGTTTACATTTGTTTATAGGACCTTATCAAAAAAAAGTCAAGATATAAATGTAACGACAAAGTTGATGCGGCTGGCTCCAGAACTCCATCGGCGTAGACCTTTTAAGGAGTTCGGTTTCTGGCGATTAGAGGCTGAAAATAAATAAAAGAAAACTACCAAGATAAATGTGTTCAAGATGGATACAAATACAAACGAGGGAATGAATCGGAGAATTAACTAACCAAATAATTAAGCGAAAATATTAACGGACTTTAGAAGTTTTTCTATGATGTCAGGTCGGGATAAACACTGCTTTAGTTGATTTTTGAAGATATTTAAGGATGAACTTTTACCAAATCTATTGTTAAAATAATTATAAAGCTGAGCTCCATTGAAATTTATACTGCGCTCACCAGGTACTGTGGTTACGTTAGGACGATTCAACAGATCGTGATATCTTGTACCATATTGATGGTTAGAACGAACAAATTTAGTATTACTATGGGTTTTATTACTTAAGCAAAGGTAAATGAAACTACACACAAAGAAAAAATACTCTAAATTTAAAAAGATCGTTCGTTGGATTAAAAGTTCGCGTTGGTGAATATTCGTAGAAAGTTCAAACTTTTTAATTTAAAAGTTGGAAAGTTTTTGATACTACCATGCACTTCTGGAACAAAATCGTTGTATCGGTAAAAGTTTTTTACTTTTATTATAAGAAGAAACTTTTTATGGCAACAATAAATAACATTTAACATTACAGTGATGATTTTCGAAAAATGTGATGGAGTTTATTTCTATTTTTATTTTTATTTTAATATTAAAACTGCTGCTTATGCTGCTTAACATCGCGGCCTACATTTTGGAGCGCGACAGCGATGTAGAGAACAGGGTGGTCTCGTTAACGGCCATCATCAGGACAGGCTTGGAGGAGTTGGCCATTGGGTGTTAATTCGGGAAGGTAAGTCGACGTTTTCCGACTGGGAAGTAAAGCGCCTGAACCGATAGTTCCCGATCACATCGTCCTCCTTCGGAATGGCACAGATGTTGCCAGTTCATCCGGCCGAAGCTGCGCCGTCGCGAGTTGAGAGTTTGCGGGCGGGAGTTGCTGAAAAAGTTTGAAAGTAAATCAAATTGGCTAGACACTGAACACATTCTCAATACTCACCGTTGACTTCTTCGGTATTCCAGGTAGATGTTCTTGATCAGGTTCGTTGGATCTCGCTCCAACCTCCGGAAGTAATCCGAGTACGTCAACTCCAGGACTTGCGGCTTTCGTACAGATGGTTCTTCCAGAACTGGTGCAAACTGTTCTTCCGGATGTTTAGGTAATAATCGTCAAACATGTCACGCAACGAGAAATGGACTGCGGACACTCAGGACATCCCACACTGTCCCGTCATCACTTCCGGCACATAATGCTGCTGATGGTCGTAAACCGCCGGCACCGAGTGCAACATCCGCGCTGACCACCTCCAATCGCTTCTCGTCGTTTCCCTCTTCCGTCGGATCCTTCTCCTCACCATTAAAATTAACTTTATCGAATACAACCGGTGCAAATTCACATCCGCATAAACGGCGTCCTACAAAAACAAACAAAATCAGACACAAAAAAAAACTTTCCCCTAATCCCCTAACCTTGTTCCGCACCATCCTCCTTCGAAGGTATCCGCGTCCAAGTCCTGGCTGCAGACGCGTTCTGTTTTGATTGACGTCGTGGACCCCCACTCACTAACCACGGAATCATCTAAACGTTTGTTTACATTTTGGACTTAGACGTACACGGTTTCACGAGAACGATAAAATGAAAGAAATTATACAGTCGAATTAAAAGTTAAAACTTTTAAATAAGTTAGCAATGAGATTTTCAAAAACTGTAGCATTAAAAGTTTTCATTTTCAAAACAAGAAAAAAACTTTTAATGTAGCAAATTTTAACCACTTATTAATTTAAAAGTAAGTTACTTTTGTCATTACCATAATATTTTTTTGTGTGTACAAACTTGAAACACATATATTCCCCTGACAGGTAAAATATTATTCTTTACATACAAATCGACTGTGTGACTACGAATAGGAAGATTTAAGATGATTTTTAGGATTCTATTTTGAGCTACTTGAAGTTTATTGATAAGAAGACCACATGCATTACCCCAAACAGCTGTTACATAGGAAAGTATAGAATGAAATAGAGAATGATAGATGAGAAAAAGAACTTTTTGAGGAAGCTTGTGCTTTATTTTAAAGATGATACCAGTGATTTTATGAAGTTTTAGTATAAGAGCGTTGATATGTGCTGACCAATTGGGTACTAAAGCCCTATGTAAATTTTTATGTACAACGGTAAAAAACACGATTAAAACCCATTTCTGATCACTTTTTTTCATTTTAATGCAAATTTTTTTTTTTACAAGACAACATTTTTTCGATGGATCAACTATGGTCCCCTTGGAACGAGCTGTCAAGTAGGAGCATTTCTGTCAAGAAGGACCGCGAGGATAATTTTTCAAAATTGATTTAAAAATCCATTTTAAACACTTTGTGGTCGTACAAAGGGTCGTTGTACTCAGAAAAATAAGCTTTATCGCTGTAAACAATAATATCAGCAATCTAAGCTTCATTTTAGGATCCAATTATAATATTTTCAGGTATGAAATAAATAGCTTAATTGATATAAACGAAAATATTTTTGTGAAGGCCGATTTAACCTGTTCATTATCTGATTCGAAATAAGGGAATGTTTTAATCAACCAAAACCTAACTAATCAATTGAGAATGTAGATTATTCAAGTGGACAATTATTTTTTAAAGTCACTTATACCATAAAAGCAAATCTCTTCTCGAAAAATGGTAATTGGAATGATTTTCAAAATTAGCGATCTAACCTCATTCTCGCGTTTTCAATCCGGATCTCAGAATTTTCAATGAAAAAGGCAACTTAGCAAAAAAATCAAAACGTCATTCGATAGAACTTTTTATTTCTTACCTCCTGTTAACTTTATTTTAATCCAAAAGATCAATTTTCTTTTAAAAAACCTCAAATGGTTTTCATTCCCCTTTGCACTTATCGCTTAAAAACGTAAACGTAACCTTGCACCAAAGTTCTCCTACTCGAATGTAGGTGGCGAATCGAGTTTTTAGCTTTGGTTTTGGGGGCCTATAGGACCTTTAAAAAAAACTAGATATTTTCCAATTTTTCCGGAAAATGTCGCTAAATTTTCTCAAGACTTGTGTATCTGTTTGAAAAAAAAATGGTAATTATCATGATTTTTGGAGTTCAACTCGGATAACACTTTTTTTGGTAAAGTGGGTCGAACTGGCAAAATCATGATTTTCATGATTTGCCGAGTTCGAGCTGGGGAAATATTTCACAGGTTAAGAGATTGCCTACCTTCGGGCGCTTTTGGATTTCTCTTTTGGGATTGAAATGAAAACTAAGTTTAAAATAAATTAACAACATGGCGCTATTTTTATTTTATTATTTTCACTCTAAAAACTCAAACAATTATAAAAAGTATGGATTTTGGAGTTAATGCACCGGGCAGGATCGCGTGACTCCGCCGATTTTCAGGTTCGGTGCCAAAGGCCGGAAGCACGATGACGACAACAGGCGAGTTCCGGTTACCAGTTCCACTTCCTTTGTGTAGTTTAGCCCAAGCGAGGCACGATTCTGCCGCTGGTGGCGATGGGGATCAGTACGATTTCGGGACCACAGAAGGGGACAGGGAACGGCAGGCAGTTTTTGCTGCAGCAGTAATTTGTTCGCCTCGTCGTCGAATCCCCTCTGTTAGATTGCGAGTGTTGCTCCGGCGTTCTTGACCTGCTTGACCATGCTCAGGAACGTTTCCTGCTCGTACTCGCACATCTTGCGGTAGTCCTCGGTCGAGGTCACATCCAGCTGGGATTCGGCGGCTCGAACGGGCCACGACACGAGGTGACCGTGCAGCGTAAACTGCAGCTGGTGACTCTCCTTCACGACAACTACACCGTGTGGTCCATGCTGCCGGTCATGACGGTTCCGGTTCTGGTGCCCTTGCTGGTGAAACACCTGGATGCCGCGGAGCTCCTCCTCCGAGGCATGATGAACTCTGGCCGGACCGTTCGGCTGCTGGAACATGCTTAAGCTACCCGCCGAACCGGTGAGAATGTGCGCTGGAAATTTTGGAAGTTGTTAAAATTGATCCTTGGACGATTGAGTTGATAAAACTTACTGCGCCGGTACGCGGACGATCTGCCGACCTTTGGTGTACGTTTTGAGCCGCAGGAAGTCGATGCGGTCGCTGAGCCGGGCCGCCACCACCTTGTCCCCGGTCAGCTTGATGTTGGTGACCCCGTTCTTGCGGGTGTACTCCGTCTCGTGAATGCCCTGAAACAAACGCACCTCAGTTAGCTGCCAACACGACTTGAGATCTACGAGCTTACCTTCAAGTTGCCGGTGGTGCCGTCCCAGAACTCGAGCCGCCCGTCGGCGTACCCGATCACGATCCAGAAAGTCCAGACACCGGATCAGCGAGGTTTGGTAGGATTTCTTGCGCGCCGTACTGCTGCCAGGTTTTTGGTACATTTCTTCGCTGTGGTGTTGTCGCTGCTGCACGGTGGCCGCCTCGTAGTACGAATTTGGACCGGCTCCGCTCCCAATCCGCCATGGCTGAGTCATTTCTGTGAGTTCACGCGAGACCCTGAACATCCTCAAACGGTTGCGCCTTCGTTGCTGGGGTCATCGACGCCGCCGTGTTGTTCAGATCCCAGATGTAGATTTCCGACTCCGACGCTCCCGAGGCCAACAGTTAATTCTGGTACGGATTGAAGTCCATACTGCGCACCGCTCCGTTGTGTTTGACCTGCTGGACCATCAGCGCGTTCTCCCCGGCCAACAGCTTCGAAGCGCTGTAAACCTGGATGACGCCACCTTCGCAACCACCGACAATGACTCCGTTCGGGTTCGTGGTCGTGGCCGTACCAAAATCCAGCCGACTCCACACGACCTTGTGGGACCGGTGCGCACTTGTCTAACTTCCCACCAGCTTCAGATCATAGCTCGGATCTTCCAGATTAATCGTGTACAGCCCCAACACGGCTGCCAGATAGCGTCCGGATGTTTTTTCCGGGATTCCGGGAATGTCCGAGTTGACCTAAAAAAAAGGTTAGTTACAGATAAGCTTAATCAAGAATAAGTTTTACCAGTTTGAGGGTGGTCGAGTCCAGAACGCGTACTTGGTAGGGAGTCCGGAACGCGTTCTTGGTAGGGACAAGGGATCCATCGCAGATGGTGATAAAAATAATACGAAAGGACGGGAGGTTCAGCGAACCCCGTCGCACACCTGTGATGCGGCGATGTTATCGTTCCGGCCAGTCCGGCCCAAGGCTGGAAACGAAAAGGTCTTCGGAAAGTGAGGTTCTGTCCACCGGTGGAAATATTCCTCTTGCTAATCCGGCGGACGGATTCCTCTTGCGTCCTTGTCCAGTAATCCGACTTTTTCGACAACATTGGAAGGCAATCCGTCCACCGGTGGACGGATTCCTCTTGCAAAACCTTGTGCCGTAATCCGTCCACCGGTGGACCGAACCTTTTCGCCAACATTGGAAGGCAATCCGTCCACCGGCGGACGGATTCCTCTTGCGTCCTTGTCCAGTAATCCGTCCATCGGTGGACCAATCTTTTTCGCCAACATTGGAAGGCAATCCGTCCACCGGCGGACGGATTCCTCTTGCAAAACCTTGTGCCGTAATCCGTCCACCGGTGGACCGAACCTTTTCGCCAACATTGGAAGGCAATCCGTCCACCGGCGGACGGATTCCTCTTGCGTCCTTGTCCAGTAATCCGTCCACCGGTGGACCAATCTTTTTCGCCAACATTGGAAGGCAATCCGTCCACCGGCGGACGGATTCCTCTTGCAAAACCTTGTGCCGTAATCCGTCCACCGGTGGACCGAACCTTTTCGCCGACATTGGAAGGCAATCCGTCCACCTTCGGACGAATTCCTCTTGCGTAATCCGTCCACCGGTGGACCGAACTTTTTCGCCAACATTGGAAGGCAATCCGTCCACCGGCGGACGGATTCCTCTTGCGTAATCCGTCCACCGGTGGACCGAACTTTTTCGCCAACATTGGAAGGCAATCCGTCCACCGGCGGACGGATTCCTCTTGCGTCCTTGTCCAGTAATCCGTCCACCGGTGGACCGAACCTTTTCGCCAACAATCCACCGGTGGACGGATTCCTCCTGCAAAACCTTGTGCCGTAATCCGTCCACCGGTGGACCGAACCTTTTCGCCAACATTGGAAGGCAATCCGTCCACCGGCGGACGGATTCCTCTTGCGTTCTTGTCCAGTAATCCGTCCACCTGTGGACCGAACTTTTTTGCCAACATTGGAAGGCTTACCTGAAAATCAACCCGAAGCTCCGGAGCGCAAAAACAAACTAACAATAAATATTTAAGACGAAACATTTCAACGAATTTCAAAAATTTCGCTAAGTCCAAAATCGCACTTTTGGGAGTTCGCTTAACTGAACTCGTTTTTTGGCGATTTTTACCATTTTTCGAGTTCGCGAAATCACACTTTTTTCAGTTCGTTTAAGCGAACTGTCAAAAGTGCGATTTCTGAACTCCCAAAAGTGCGATTTTCAGTAACCGTGTGACATTTCTTTTTCACCGGGGCGTTCAAAGAAAACTGACAAAACCGTCATCAACATCATTGCGAAACCAGATTGCTGCAGCGCAGAACGAAACGGCCCCAAAACTCGCAACGACGGAATCCAATTTTTGCTGCGAATATCCGAACCAAAAATGCGACCATGTCGTCCGAAACATCCGCCCAAACCTCGTTCAACTCGTCACCGGCCTTAGAATGAGTGTGGTCGCTTCGGAAAGAAAAATCGCCCAAAATGTGGGAAAGTGGAAAATGCTTCTTCTTCTTCATTTGCCGTCATCGTCGTCTTCGTGTTCTTCCGCGTGGCCCCAGAAAAAGAAAAATCAGCTGAAAATGATCGCGCGCAACCCGGTGTGAAAGATATCCGTCAATTGACACATGACCGATTTCTCGTCAAGGCGATTTGTTTCAGTGCAGCCCGCAGATGTCACGCACACTGGCGCAGCTCGCACGAACGCACTTCTTGACAAGTTTCCTCCAAAGTTCGCGACGGCCAGATTTTTCCGGGATTTATATTCGCAAAATTCACCGCTCAAAGTCACCCCAAGCGGGACGATTCCTGCGGCAAACGGTTCCCCGAGGTGGCCCACACCGGTCGCACATCGAGTTGGCCGGAACGGCTCGCGGAGGCGTCGGAAAAATCGAATTCTTTGAAGGGTTTTCTTTTCTCGTCTAATGTTTGCCGTCGCGGGGTCGTAAAACGGGATCGCTAATTTCTCGGGAACTGGACCGCGCTGGCTTGCGTTGCGGTTCGCAAGAGGCGCTTCGGCGGTCAGCGAGCATTTTTAGGTAAGATTGGGGGTTGAAATTTTGGGGTTTTTGGGTGAAATTTGCAAATAACTTTGTTGTTTTTGCCGTTTCGAAGGGGGGAAGTTTTATTTTTTGACGTTTTCTTGTTTTGCCTGCTCCGTTTTCTTCCGCGAGTCGGGGAAGGGGTTGACAAGTTTGGGTTTGAGGTTATGTTCGCCACAAGTCGGAATGTTTATTTTTGCGCTCATTCGTAATGTTTTTGTTTTCTTTTTTTTCGTCACCCTAAACAAAACAGATTAAGCAGCGCGCAACCATGAACGGATCGGCCGATGGAAAATCGTCCAGCTCGTCGTCGTCGTCCTCTTCCGGTGGGGGAACGTCCCAGCAACAGCAGCAGCAGCAAAAGGCCCCGCGGAACTACAAGCTGATTGCGGATCCGTTTCTGCACAAGGGCGTTCCGAAGATCTACCGGTACGATGGGGTCGTGCCGGGAGATCCGGCGTATCCGCCCGTCGTGCCGCGGGACCCGCGCAATCCGCTGGCCCGGATACGGTCGTCCCGGTTGGACGCGATGGAGCTGGTGCTGCCAAGGTAGGTTATACGGAATTGTCGACTTGTTTCTCCATCGCTTCACCGTCTACCTTCATTGCAGGTTCAAAATCGACCAACACTACATCGGCGAACCGCCGGCCATCGAGATCACCATCACCAACCTGAACGACAACATTGACAAACCATTCCTGGCGGACCTGCTGGCCAAGTGTGGCACGTACACCGAACTGTACATCTACTACCACCCGACGACGCACAAGCACCTCGGCCTGGCCCGGATCGTCTTCGAAAACGTCCGCTCGGCGCGACTCTGCGTGGAGCGGCTCAACGGGACGTCCGTCATGGGCAAGGTGTTGAACGTGTTCAAGGACCCGTTCGGCGAGGACTGCAAACGGCTGCTGGAGGAAAAGACCGCGGAAAAGAAGAAGGCAGCGCCGGTGGCGGCGGCTCCGGTAGCCGCAGCACCCCCGCCACCACCTCCACCCGCTCCGGAACCACCGGCGTCGCGCCACTCGTCCAGCTATAAGTCCGAACCGAGGACGGCGTCCTCCCATTACGGAGCTCGAGCCAGTCACCGGAACGAGCAACTCAACGACGAAGACAACTGGGATGATCCGGCGCCGCCGCCGAAGAAGACGTCCGCCCCACCACCGGTGGCGGCGGCCACGGTAGCGAAGGGTGCCCTGGCCGACGAGGACATGTGGGACGCGGGTGAGTTCTCCGGCAGCGGCGGCAACAGCCAAGACTCGAGCTACTACAAGGAGAGCAAATACCCGCCCAAGAGTTCGACGAGCCACTACGACGTCCGGTCGGACGAGGATAGCCGCGGCAAGTCGGACCGGTATTATGATCGGGGCCGGGACAAGGACAAGGATCGCGGCCGGAAGAGTTACAACCATCGCGATGATAGACGCGAGCGGGACGATGATCGAGGTCGTCGCGGCGATTGGGATCGTGGGGATGATAGGCGACGTTCCGGTGATCGCTATGGTGGAGGGCGCGGGGAACGGGACGGACGGCGGAAGGGAAGCGGCGGAGGATACTGGGAAGGTGACTCAAGAGGCTACTCGAGCGAGATGGGCGGCTACGGAGGTGGTGGCAGTGGAAGGTACGGTTCTTCCTACGATCAATACTACGGCTATGCGGCGAGTTCGGATTACGGCCACTACGGCTATCCGCCGCCAATGCCGGCCGATGGCTACGCAGGGTCCAGTTCTTGGGCACCTCCCCCACCGCCCGAGGAGAAACCCAAACCTCCGCCACCCCCAGCGAGCGGAAAATCCAAGCCAAGTCAAGCCGCCCTCGACGATTGTGACATGTGGGACGACGGAGAATCCTCCAAGCCACCTCCGCCGAAACCTCCCTCCACTCCACCGCCCATCCCAACCGGCCCCAAAGATGATCCAACGGTGGCGGCCGGCGATGACGACAACAGCGGATCGGCACTCGATCTGGACACCCGGATAGCGCTCATGTTCAAGGACAAAACGTTCGGCGCGGCACCGTTCCTGCAGCTGAGCGACGGCGAAGAAGAGGACAAACGCGAGGAAGGGGAAATGGCCGACGACAGCCGGGATGGGTCGATCAAGGCGGAGCTCAAGCAGGAGGACGTGTCCAGTCCTCCGGTGACGGATGCGGACGTGAAGGTGAAGAAAGAATCCGTCAAGTTGGAACCGCCCAAGGAGGAAGGCGCCAGTGACATCTCGTCCAGCGAGGATGACATCCTGGCCAAGGAAAGTCCCCCGCCGAAGCCACCGAGCAAACCGTACATGGAAGACATCATCAAGCGGGACAACGACCAGATGTCTCTCTCGAGCTTGTCCTCCAACGATGGCAAGGTTGACGACACGGTCGCACCGCCACTTCCCCCAGAACCAGCCCCGGACGCGCCACCCCCGCCAGAGTCGGTCGCTCCGTACGTCTACCCTCCGGGCATCGGTCCAGGTATGGGCTACCCGCCTGCGCCACCCGGAACCGATCCGTCCTACTACTACTCCCAGTCGTACTCCCAGAGCTCGTACGAACAGTACCAATCCGGGTACTACCAGAACAGCTACATGCAGGCGCCGTACGTGCCGGGACTAACCGGAGCCTACCCGTACCAAACGTACGGATACTCCGGCAAACGAGACTCGTACGACGAAGACGACCGCTACCGATCGTCCTACTCAAGTTCGGAGCGCAATCGAAGCGAGCGTGAACAGCGCAAGAAACACAACCGCTACGAGGAGGCCATCACGGCCGTCATCGACCGCGTCACGGCCGAGCTGAAGCAGATTCTGAAGAAAGATTTCAACAAAAAGATGATTGAAAACACGGCGTACAAAAAGTACGAAGCCTGGTGGGACGAAGAGCAGGAAAAGAGCAAGGGCAAGGACAAGGTCGGCGTACTCAGCGAAATCACCCCGCTGGCGACGGCCAAAGTGGACAAGGCGCCGGACATCAACCAGCTGCTAAACCAAACGTACGACAATCTGGACTCCAACAGCAGCTACATCGGACTTGGTCTGCGGGCGACCATCCCCAAAATGCCCAGCTTCCGCCGAATCCGCAAACAGCCCAGTCCCGTTCCGCAGGACGAAGACTCCCGCCGCAGCGACCAGGAGGACATGGTCCACGGGTCCGACTCGGAAAAAGAAACCGACTCCGTCAGCCGACCCAAAACGCCACCCCCGTCCGGTTCCTCCGCCGACCGCGGCGAAGGCGTCTCCCGAACCCTCTCCTCATCCTCCGTGCCCCGCTCGGAAAAACGCAAAGCCAGCGTGTCCTCGTTCTTCACCTCCTCCAGCGAGGAGGACAGCTCCGGCAGCGATTCCGACGACAGCACCGACTCCGGCTCGGGTGGCCTCTCCGACGTGGAAATGTCGTACGCGAGCAAAAAGCAGCAACCTTCCCAGCAGTCCGGATCCGGAAGTCGCACGGAAAAGCGCGACAAACGAATATACTCAGACTCGGACAGCGACGAGGAAGCGTCGGAACAGCAGCAGCCATCCACGACGAGCAAGTTTCCCCTGCCGAGCAGCAGCGCTGGTTCGCGCAACAAAACGAAAATATACTCCGACTCGGACTCGGACTCGGAGGTGTCGTCCAAGCCGCCACCCCGAGAAGTGCTTCCACCCGTGTCCACCGAAAAGGCACGCAGCAAAAGTCCGGAAACGGCCCCGACAGTTCTTCCCCTGGAGCAACTCTGTGAAGCTCTGTCGCCGGATGTGCCGGACGAGAGTCCGCCAACGCCACAGCAGCCACCCCGCACTCCAGGCCGGGAATCCCCCAAGAAATCCACCTACGAGTTTGACCGCATGTACAGCGATTCCGAGGAGGAGCGCGAGTACCAGGAGAAGCGCCGGCGGAAGGCCGAATATCTGGAGCAGATCGAGCGTGAGTTCCAGGAGGAGCAGCTGCGGTTGGCTCAGGAGCGCGAAGAGGCGGCCAAAGCGGCTGCGGAAGCTCCCGCGCCGGAACCGGTGGCCAAGAAATCTCCCGTCAAAAGCCAAGCCAAGAACAACCGCAAGAACGCCACTCCGTCGGTCAACCTGCTCGAGAAGGCTCCCAGTCCGAGCGATCCCATTACGCCCCTCACGAGTCAACCGCCGCCAACGCCCGGCGCCGGACTGCTCGAAGATCCGATGGTGGCCGCGGCAGCATCCGTCCCCCAACCTGCCAGCAAAAAGAAAAAAGCGGAAAAAGCGCCCAAATCCAAGGCGAAAGGTGGCAAAAAGGCAAAGGAAACCAACGGCGTGCAAGCGCCGGTGCCGGAGTTGCCTCCGATCGCTCCCGTCGAACCGCTGCCAATGGTTCAACCCGTTCTTCCACCCCGGGTCGTCGCGCTGGGTGGTTCCGCTACGCCCCAGCAACAGCTCAGCTCTTCGGACGATTTCTTCTCCGCCGACGAGGAGGCCGCCGCAGCGCGACGAGCCGCCAAAGCATCCCCCGCGTCTTCCGACGGTGGCTCGAGCCAAGCTAGTCAGGTGGCGTTGGACCACTGTTATTCGCTTCCACCCTCGGCATCGCCGTCGTCTTCCTCGCCGCATCCCCAGTCGGACTCGTCGGTGCCGGTCACCGTCGCAAACAAGTACGCCCCCACCTCGTCCGAAGCGTTGGCCCACGATCACGGCTACACGAACAACGATGGAGCCATCGGCGAGATGCCACCCTGCCCACCTGCCCAAGTTCCCATGGAAGTTCAGCAGCAACAACCGCCCGCGACCGAAGTCGCGCAAGTCGTCCCCACCCAGCGATCCGCAGGTCGACCCAAGAAAGACCCGAACGCCCCCAAGGCCAAGTACAAGCGCAAGCAGGACAAAGCGGCGGCGGCGGCAGCTACGCTTCAAACCTTTGCCAGCACGGTAGCCACTTCTTCGCAGCAGCAGGCCCTGCTTCCGTTTGCCGCAGGTCAGCAACAGCTGTCCACGTTCATGCCCGTGCCCAAGTACCACGAGCGGGATATCCGGACGCAGATGTCCATCCTGTACGATTTCCTAACGCGCGGGATCGACGCCGAGGACGTGCAGTACATCCGCCAAAGCTACGAACTACTGCTCGGCGATGACACCAACAATTACTGGCTCAACGCGACGCACTGGGTCGATCACTGCACGACGGACCGGAGTTTCCTGCCACCGCCGCCGAAGAAGCGCAAAAAGGACAAGGAAACCGTGTGGGACATCAAGCAGCACTCGACGGGGTCGGCGCGAACGCAGGGCTTCTACAAGATTGACCCGCGCGAAAAGGCCAAATACAAGTACCACCATCTGCGCGGTACGGCCGCCGAGAACCACCTGAAGAACATCGAAACGGCCAAGGCCGTCACCAAGATGCAGGGTCTTTCGCGGGAAGCCCGCTCGAACCAGCGCCGCCTGTTGACGGCGTTCGGCGCCAGCACCGAGTCCGAGCTGCTCAAGTTCAACCAGCTCAAGTTCCGCAAGAAGCAGCTCAAGTTTGCCAAATCGGCGATCCACGACTGGGGCCTGTTTGCGATGGAACCGATCGCCGCGGACGAGATGGTCATCGAGTACGTCGGGCAAATGGTGCGCCCGTCGGTGGCGGATCTGCGCGAGACCAAGTACGAAGCGATCGGCATCGGCAGCTCGTACCTGTTCCGGATCGACATGGAGACCATCATCGACGCGACCAAGTGCGGCAACCTGGCCCGGTTCATCAACCACAGCTGCAATGTGAGTAGATTATACGGTTCAAGGTTGTAAGGGGGAGCATAAAGTTTAGGGTCTCCAAAATCACGTGCACTTTGAATATTTCAAAAATATTTGGTCTGGGCCGAATGGTTTTTCTTCAAAGTTGGTAAGGAGAATTAGTGCTGTTCGCTACTCCAACGTATTGCATGCAATTTTTGCTTGGATTGATACCTAAGGGAGCGTTCTTTTATTACGTAACGCAAACAAAAGATTTTTGGACCCCATCTCCCCCCCCCCCCCACAGAGTCGAGACGGCTGAAAAATAGGGGCGCGACAATGTGGAAAGGGAGGTAATTTGTGATTGTAGACGGTATTGTTTTGATTCGCAGCATGCATTTTTTCATTTCCAGCTACTTAACTATCTGCTGCTTTTATTTTGCTCTCCTGATTATCACTTCTTCACTGATTCTTCTGTTTACTATCCACCATTTGAAAAACTTTTTTTAAAAACTATATTTTTTGAATTTTGTATTTTTTCAAAAAAAATTTAATTACATGGGACAATTATGCGTAGAACGGCAGTCTGGGTCCAAAAAACAAATCTGGAGTTTTTTTTTGAAAAGGTCCAATAAACCAAATTTCCAGTTTTTGCTTTTTGGGTGTTTTTGAAACCGCCTTGAGTCAGGGGTATTAAAAAACACCCAAAAAGCAAAAACTGAAAATTTGGTTTATTGGTCCTTTTCAAAATAAACTCCAGAAATATAATTTTTTAAAATTTTTGTTTTTTTTTTATTTTTTTCAATTTTTAGCTTTTTAATTTTTATTAACTTTTAATTTTATCAAAAAAAAAATTCTGATATTAATCGGAAAAATCGCCAAAAAATCACACTGCATTGATTTTCGACGCTCTATCGATTCATCTTGACAGAACTCGTCTATCTCCAACCCTCGAATTTTGAGAAAATAAATTCCGTGGAGATCGAGTGATGTTCGTATGTGGTAAAATTTTGCCAAATTTTGTGTCGCGTCGTTCTCAGCTCCGATTTTGATTCTTCTGAATGCAGATGAAAGCTAGTGTGCTGAACCTGGGCGAGTTGCCGCTCAAATTTCGAAATATTCATCTGTTTTCGGATGTGGAGAGACTTTTCAACAAAATACACAGTTTTCAAATGAAAATATGGTCAAAATTTTTAATTTTCATATCTTTCATTTATCTCAAAAATTGCATTTTTCGAGCTCTACAACCCCCCAAATTTTCATCCAGATTCATAATATGGTTCTGGAATTTGAGCCGTTTGATTAACCTACCATAAGAAAAAAAATCCCTAAAAAAAGGTAAAAGCCCACCTGGTGACCTTCGCCAACATTTTTCGTTTCTAATTTTATCCGAAATTTCTTCCTACATTGATAGTATACAGACCATGAGTGAGCATCTGAAACAAATTTGACATCGATCGGCAATCCCGAACAACTTTAAGAACGATATACTTTTTGCCTTTCTTACTAAAGAAAGGTATAGGTTTTACTTTATGGCTGGACGTCATTTTCATCTTCGTAAATAAGACGATACAGCATGAATATTAATCGGAAAAATCGTCAAAAAAAATCACACTGCATTGATTTTCGACGCTTCGTCGCTAAGTCGACAAGTTGTCAAGTTGAGCTTCGAATACTGGCGCAAGAATGCTGGCGCATATATGTTTTGCTCGACTTATACTCGTTTTTAGTAGCTTGTCTACCGATGTTTCCTACAAAATGTAAGATATCGTAGCTTTTAGGTTTCTTTTGCCCTGTCCGTTTTGGCATAACTCGACGGTAACATTTCAAAAGGCATCATGTACATTTTGACACTTTCTGGGTTATTGCATATTCTGCAAGTACTCCTAATAAGCTACCTCTCCACCAAAAATGAGCAAAAGTTAGTTTTCCATTGTTTGTTATCATTAGAACATCTTATTTTGCATTTACATTAAAATAGGAATTGAAAATGGATGCTCAACATTTTAATGCATTTTTCTCAAAACGCATGGTTTGTACATGATGCTTTTTGAAATGTTGGCGTCGAACTGTTCAATGTTTATGCAAAAACTTGTGTGACATAGGACATTCATCCGGATATAAACAATTTGTTTCCCGTGTGCTCCTAAAATCGACTTTAAGTAGGCTTCATTTTGTCGTGATTTCGTAAGTTTATTTAACAGAGTTCATTGGATTCCAATAGGAGTTTTCTAAGCTTCTAAGCTTTATATCGTTTTCAATGTTTTCAATGTTCGCAACGCCAATGGCTATCTACCTAAGGTTCTCGCGGTTGATTGTGTAGTGGTGCGGTTGTAAAAATAGCTATCTCTGACTCTCTCACTTTCGTAGATGCTGAATGGCAAGCTTCCCACTGTGCGGTTAACTCGGTTTTGCTTTGCGCCTGATTGTTCGGTTTTCGGGCTCGTACCAAAACTAGAAAACCAAAACCGCAGTGTGCGTCGTCACTGGCGTATGGGAAGTTTGCTATGCTCGCGTTTGTCATAAACGCTTGGCTGATTAAGAATTTGTACGATTAAAAATAATCTTTTGGTGAAAATTGCATTTTTTTTCTTTTGGAAAACACATAATTAATAATACCTTGCTTTCATCATAAGATTTTTTTGTACCAAGTCGATGTTATGAATTGAAAGAAGTTAAATTCTTTAGTAAGAAAGGCTCTATCTCACCCCTGGTGGGATTAAATCGGGTTTGTTTATTATTTGATTTTTTATTTTCAATTTTTTAAAAAAAGAATATATATTTTTTAATTTTTTTAATTCTTAATTTAAAAAAAAATATATATTTTTTCCGTGCCTGATTCGATTTTTTTCCGTTTGATGTGGTAGCAAACAGGCTGAATACCGGGTAGCAAAGTGAAATCCCGAAGAACTGAGAGCAAATTTGCTACCGCGACAGGTACCGCGGTGGGATGGACCTCAGGTGCAAATTTGATTTGCTTCGATGTTTGCCACCAGCGCTGGAGATGAACTAATCAAGTAAAAATACATACAAAATTTCGCAAATATTGCAAATTATGAAAAAACGGTATTTTAATGAATATTTTTGAGTGTTAATACATTGAAACTTACTATATCATAAAACAAATCTTTAAATTCAACAAAAAACCAACAGAAATTCAACATGATTTGGTTGAATTAGATCAATTTTTGAAATTTAGTTCTTGTTCGGTAACTGGGTGTTGTTTAACTGGCCACTCGATAACTCGACTGTTGCAAAACAGAAAAAAAACGTCAAAATACAATAACAAAGCAAAATAATTGAGGGGTCAGTGGATGCAATAACTGATGTCAACAAACATTTTTTTTTTAAATTTTCATGAAATTTTATGTTTTTTTTTTAAGAATATTTAGAGGGGTCTCGCATATGGAAATATCTAAGCTATCGTCCGTTATCGTCGATAAGATTATCGGTTCTAATTCTGTTTCTAATCCTTTTCAACTCTCTCCAAATATACAGCCCAACTGCTACGCCAAGGTCATCACGATCGAGTCGGAGAAGAAGATTGTGATCTACTCGAAGCAGCCGATCGGCGTCAACGAGGAGATCACGTACGACTACAAGTTCCCGCTCGAGGACGAGAAGATTCCGTGCCTGTGCGGGGCACCGGGCTGTCGCGGTACGCTCAACTAAGGTGGACGAAGGTGGTGTAAATCTGTTAGAATGCTCAGAGTAAGGTTTTCTTTTTTTCTGTTTTTGTTTTTCGTGGTCGTCGTGTAAGATCGAGTGAGGAAAAAGTGTGCGGCGGGACAAGTTAGGAACAATTTTTGCTTAGCTAAAACAAAGTAAGGAGTAAGGAACAACGGTGAACAAAATGGGCGAGTTTTGGAAGTCTCGAGGGAGTCTGCCTTGGCGCGGATGTGTATGATATCTAGGAAGAAAAGCAATTACGCGGTGGGGAGATTCTCGGGGGTGGACAGGACTCGCGTTTGTTTACGCCTACATTTATCTCGTTTTCCAGTGATTCGGAAAATACATTCAAATGCGCCAGTTATCTCATTACTTTCTACTGAGGTGAAAATGCTTGCGGATAGTAACGAAGGGATCGCGATTCGTATCCATCAAACGATAGAATCGCGTATCCCCTCGATGCTTCCACTCAAAATAGTGTTTCACTTTATCGTTTCTTTTTTAAACCAACTTATCGTTAAGCTGTAGGTATTTTCTCTTAAGTGTTCATTAAGTGTAAATATTATCACTAGTTTAATTGATACGTAAGAACATAATGATACAAAAAAAAACAAAGAAACCGAAAATAACTAACCCATGATGTCGTTTTCCGTGTGTGGAACCCCGTGAGAAATGGCCCCTTTTCCGTGCTGCTCACCCTCCCTGGATCATTGCTTTTTCGGCGACGACGAATACTGCATGTCGAGCTGGGACTGCGCGATATCGCTGAGCGCCGCCTGGATCTTCTCCAGCAGCAGCTCCCCCTTGCGGACGACCTCCTCGAGCTTCTCCGCCGAGTCCTGGTTCTCCACTTCGAGCCGCTTCAACGCCTGCACCTGCAGCTCGATCGAGCTTTCCTCGCTCGGCAGCGATTCGATGAGGGTGTCAATGTCCTTGGCGCAGCGCGAGATCAGCGTCGAGAAGAGCTGCGCGTAGTCCTCCTGCTGCGTTTGCTGCGGTGTCTGCGAGCCGGTCCGCTCGAAGCCGGGAAACTTGCTCGGGACCGAGCCCTGCTGCAGTATGCCGATGCTGTTACAAAAGTGCTCTGCTTGCTGTGCGGGTTAGAGGGAAGGGAAGAAAAAGTAGGTATTAGTGTTGGGTAAAATCGGTAAAATATGGGATAGTGTGATGGATTGAGGCCGTTCAGTTGAGCACTGAATTTTCAAAACACGATGTCATGATCGTTATCGACGACTTGATGTCCAATAAACCAAATTTCCAGTTTTAGCTTTTTGGGTATTTTTAAAACCGCCTTAAGTCAGTGGTACTAAGAAACACCCAAAAAGCAAAAACTGGAAATTTGGTTTATTGGACCTTAACAAAAAAAAAAATCCAGATTTATTGTGTTGGCCACATTTAATACCATGGATGTCCTACATCCTAGTATACATCCTAGTAGGCTTGAATCTCACCGCGAGTGAGAAAGAATAAAGGAGAAAAGCTCGGAACTTAACCTCAAAGGTAAACAACCGAATGAACTTTTTTGACAGGTGTCAGTTCCGAGACAAAGCATTTAAAATTATTATTTTGTTCCGGTTTTTTTCCGTTTCACATGGACACAAACACGACCAGGAACACGGCAAGGTCACGGCCACGGGAATGGCCAGGAACAGGCACCTACACGGCCCCTGGGACAAGAAAACCGTGACGTAGCAAATGAACTCAAAGAACTCAGTATTCATTTTGTGAGTGCCATTTGAGTGGTTTGACAGGTGTCAAATCGGGACTTAACATTTTTTTGAATTTGAATTTGAATGAACTCAAATCACTCAAAGTTCATTTTGTGAGTGACTTTAACATTTTGGCCTAGTTTGACAGCTAGCTCGTTCCCAGGTTTTCTGTGGGAGAGAAAAGGAGGCGAATACTTTATGAAAATCATACCTGTCAAAATTCCTAGCCTCAAAATTTTGTCGCGAGTTGCTTTTCTCCTCTATTCCGCGAAACGTCATAACTCGAGTTTTTTTCCGTATTAGTGCCCTAGTGCTTGTCCGTGCTTCTGGCCGTGTTCGTGTACGTGCACCTGACCACGTAGTTGCCTGTTCCTGGTCGTTCCCGTGGCCGTGCTCTAGGCCATGCCCTTGTCTGGACTCCTGCCCGTGCTTCCGGCCGTTTTCGTGTCCCTGGTCGTGTAGGTGCCTATTCCTGGCCATTCCCGTGGCCGTGTCACAGAGTAATCCAGAGAGAACAGTCCGAACAGTTGTCAGAAAAAAATGTGGCTCCGTTACGAGTATACCCTTTGGAAAGGTAGCGGCTCTCGACGTTATGTTTTGAGCGTTACGGGTTGGATGAAGAAAATTATTCATCATAGTAAACTTAGGATATGTAAGATTTGTTTGTTTTGACAAGTGCCAGCCATCAAGGCTTCGATTTTGTATTTCTTTCAGTTCAAGTTCTGATTTTTTGTAATTTAAAAGACCTTGAGGGAAAAAGACCTTGGGAAGCAGCTAAAATCCAGTCTAAGCCTGCAATGTCCATCAGAACCACCCAAGAACTTAGATTTGACGGTGGAAAAAAAGCATCTGGTGGGGTTTGCTTCCTTTCGGGTTTTTGTTTCACTCTCATATGGATAATGAATATGCTGCCGAGTCAAAATTGCTGCCCGTGGATTAGGCAGGATCTTTTTGCCTAACCAAGGCAGTTTGCCTAACGTCCAGGCGCTATCTTACGAAGTTAGTCATATTATGGTTTAAGCTAAGAACAAGATTGTCCGTTCGACGCAGTGGTGAACGCAGAACGCTGTGCCAGTTCGATTTTTCCATCAACTGTCAGTCGAACAATCTGCAGGGGTTGCTTTGTTCAATGGTCGATGACTGGCAGGCTATGATGACAGGCGCAAAATTTTGCGTTTGCGTTCAGGCCTGACGGACAATCTTGTTCTTACCTTTAATGACCATTTGGCGATTGTTCACGCTCCATACAAATAAAAGTGTGGTGAGCTATTGTCAACAAGAAAAGAGAGGGTCTCAAAACGTCGAAAAGTCTGTTTATCAAATCAGACTAGGATTAGGATTGTAAATGAAAATCAAACATATGCATCAAACATATTCCATATGCAATGCTAAACATATTTTCCTAGTGGTATGTTCCGTCGTTCCTTAAACTGACCAGAGAAATTGTTCTGACTAAGCATTCGGTCAGAAATTTTAAGGCCACGGAAACTGTCCCAAACAATTCCGCACAAATTTTCACTTTGAAGAAAGTTTAGTTTTCTGAAAATATCACTGGAATTCTGTTGGAATTGGAACTTGAAATTGATTACGCGAAGCCACATCACCAGTGAGAACCTGGTACAGAAAGCCTAGCGTTGCCAGCATGAAACATTCGAAACAGTTAATTTTGGCGGGCATTGGCCCACCCGGTGAAAGGCGGTGGCACATCGGTAGAACTTGAGATTCAAAAAGAGGGATTTATACAGTGCTGCCTCTAGCGGTGGAGAGCTCCAACTTTTATAACAGATTTTATAATAGATTTAACCGAGGGGTTGATCAACAGCACGATTTTTTCTCCAGCCTGAGCAAATAACTCGAAACACAACTTTAGAATCCCTCGACTGATAGAAACTGGCATAAACTGTTATACACATAAAAGAAAACAACATCGTAGCTGGCCATGCAAAAAAAAAAAACAATTTTCTAATGTTTACAAATTTCCGTCCATCTGCAGGAACCATTTTCGTTCATATTCCATTGCGTTTTAAAAGAAACGGATTTCCATAAAAAAATCTGATGAAAAATGTTTAGTATGAACATCACTTAATCGAGAACCAGAGAAGTGCCATCTGAATGGATTATTTTCCGGTGGTTGGGGATAGTTGGATTTGTTACGAGCATTATTTTTATAAATCTTGTACAAAGAAGACATAAGTTGAACTGAAATAAACAGTACGCTTGAAAGGTACGGTAGTTATTCGAAAACAAGTGGTTCAATGAAGCAATTTTAAATGTGCCTCCAAGTGATCACTTCTGCAAAACGCTTAACATTGCGTGTGATGGCCAGTTTAACGGAAACACATTTTCACTCAATTTTTAGTTGATAAAAAGGTGCAAATCGTGATGAGCTTCTTTGTTTTGATTCGTTGCCACGAATGTCAGTCTAACTGGTATACATTTTCTTTTATGAGATCGTAGTGTGCTGAGAAATCATCCAGGACAAATTTATCGTAGAACACTAATGAACTGATTTCTCGTCACACTTTTTGAGCAGAAATTTGTTCAGAGTTCCACGGATGTGGCGGTGGTTCCAAGTCCTTTTTCCAACTTTTCCAGCACATATCCACGATAGCCGTCAGTAAATTCCCTTTGTTGATGTAGAGCTTTTGGAAAATGTTGACAACTAAAGATTGCACCTGGTTGCTGCGATAAAAAGTAACGCTTAAAAAATCATTTCACTCTAAGGCTCACGACAATCAAAAGTGTTGCTAAAGGGGGGATGTACCACGATGTACCGCGTAACGCAACCATAAATTAAATGCCAGTGCTCCCTCTGAGTTACTCTGTGGCCGTGTCCTTGCCGTGTTCCTGGTCGTGTTTGTGTCATGCGAAACGGAACAACCGGAAGAAAATTATAATTTTAAATGCTAAGTCCCGGAATTGACACCTGTCCAAAAAGTTCATTCGGTTGTTTACCTTTGAGGTTAAGTTCCGAGCTTTTCTCCTTTATTATCTCTACTGAAGTACTTTGATCTCACAAACAAACATAACGTTCGATTGAGTAACCGTTTTATGGGGTTGTGCAACAAAGGTCGAAAGTGGAAAAAATCGTAATGTGAAATTGTCATACTTGAATGACAATGTTTTGGAAATAATGGGCACATGTTTGTGCGTTTTTCCATTCATTCAAATATAAGCAGTTATTTGGAGGTGCTGAAAGGTTCCAAGGTACAGAAAAATGCAGCGCAAGAGGAGAAAACGAAGAATTCGAAGACCTTTGCGGCAAATTTGATACATCAGAAGCTTGAAGATGAAGTAAAAGAGCGAAAAATATGTTAATGTTGGTAATAAAATAAGCTTGTCGAATTGAACTATTATTTTATAATACAATTGTATTGTTACACATTGAATTTTAACGATATGTCGTCTTAAACATCTTGTAAAGCGAACACGAGCTCCTCATGAACTGATTGTCAGAATCTGGGAACTCTCACAACTACCGATGCTGCTTTGCAGCCGGCAGACCACAGAAAAGATGCTAGAGCAAAGTGTGAAATATGAAGAATTGTTCTGGGGTGATGCGAAAAAATACAGCGTAAATGGACGAAGTCTTTTTTCAGCGATCCTGCATAAAGATGACACCTGTAGTCAAAATCCTGATGCATTTTTTCGACGTTCCTAGATAAAACAGAAACGGCTGAGGAAATGGACGAAGTAAGTATACGCGGAGAAAGAGCGTCCTTGGAATTAATGTTCAATCTCTAGATGGAAAGAACTTAGTTGGGCGAACCATTAACAGTTATCGACGCCAGTTTCTTACACAGCCAAAAATTCAATGAAAAAGTTCTTAAGCTTATCAAGGAATATGCTTTGACCTTGGGACAATTCAGCACTGACCGTAGAGTTTCTGGCGTCAAACAAAAGCTGCTAAATATCTTGGCCTTGATGTAGACGAGAGTAATAATTATCATATAAGGCAGCATGGACAAATCACCCGTTGGAAGGATCATAATAGATAGGAGGATGTTCTTGAGCAACGTAAAAAAATGGAGAAGGCAAGTTCATTTTAAGAAGTTATTCGATGTACTACCCAAACGTTGCAGTATTCTTTTTACGGCTTCAATTTTTAACACATTCTAAGTAGATATGAATGGTCAACGAATGGTAAGCACGATACCAAACATCGACATCCTTATATTGAGATACCGGATGACAAATGTAAGTTGTATGAATTCTGGATACATGAAGTTCACGTCGGTGTTCGGGAAGCTCGAGTCGAACAGATGAATTCTAAATATTGAATTTAAAAATTTAATGTTATATGCAAAAATCGTAGAAAAATCGAGAGATTAATAGCTAAATAGGGAGTGATCAAGCAAGTTTTACAAAATTAGTTATTTAAATAGTAAAAATCAGCAAACTGGACAGAGTTTGGAGCGAGTGCTTAAATTATCAAACCTACGAGATTTTCCCCTAGTTCTAAGTGATAAGGATGTTTAGAAGACCCCGTTATGAGTTGCAAGAATCAACAGTTTGTCCACTAACCTGATTCACCGTGTCCTGAAGCTGGGTTAGTCTGTCTGCCATCGCTTCGAAGACGATAGAATAATCCAGCTTTTCCTCGTCAATTTTGGCAGAATAGAAAAGCCCAGCCAACGAAAAAAAGAAAAATAAAAAAATACGACGGAAACCCCCGTTAAACAGGCATGCAACGGACTGTGGCCGCTTTTCTGCCCGTAAGTTGCTCGGCGGTAATCTTCCGGGAGGTTACAGAAAAAAAAGAAGAGAAAAAAAAACTGTGCAACACAAAACGCCGCGGCACCACCCGGAAGGTGAAGAGAGGCAGGAAAGCAGGATGAATTCGCAATGTCAGCAGCAGCGACACCAGATCGGGGTAGCTGGTAGTCTAGAGATCGTTCCGGAGTGCGCGAATCCCGCAACCGCAGGCCACAGGAAGGCGAATCGTGCTGCTTTCAGCGGATACAGGCTTTGGAAAATCCGTGAAAATTGCTTTCTTTCACACGCGAGCAAGGAAACGCGACTGAGCTGAGAAAGGGAAGAAAACTAAAAACGTCAAAAGTTGTGTTGTCGGAGTGGACTCAGCAGAGCAGTGTCGGATTGCGACTTTTGTCGGAGTAACTAACGCGTGTGTTGAGTGGTGCGTGGCACAGATTTGGATGCGGAAGATGTCACGCTACACAAGAGGGTATACTAAAACCACTAAAACCCTTTGTGAATTTTTATGTACAACGGTAAAAAACACGTTTTAAAACCATTTCAGAAGTTTTGCAAAATATTTATTTATTTAGTAAAAACTACAAAATGGATCGAAATAGGGGTGGATAGGATATTGAACCTGCAAAACATAACATACTGCACATAGCCAACGCGTACGTAGTCTGCCGTACTTGATGACTGCGTGTTTGTCATGTTGGTAAAATTCCAGGTAGCGATCATCAACAAGTCTGAGGGTTCATGCCAATTTCAGATTAGTCGGTCTCGTGGTTTTTGTACGAGCCCTAACCAGTCCTTGTTGATCCTTGTTCTGAGTACCTTTCACAAACCAGTAAGCAGCGATGGAATAATCATCATCAGAAGAAAATCATTGGACGTTCATCAAGAGAAAAAATCCGAAGGGAGCATGGCTCTCCTCTCTCGCGCACGAAAGATCGGTAAAAGTAATCTAAAAATATCATCTTCTTGATTATTCGGCGGAACATCTTTTTTACTACTACACTTGCAAGTGTAACGTCACACGTCGAAAAAGAACCTGTCACATTTTGTAGATGGGCAATGTTAGCATTAGCATTAGCATTTTAGGACGTCCTATCCACGAATGGCTCCACAACGCTTATCCCTCTGTTTGGTGTGGTTGTGTTAGACCCTCATCCGGAACAATAATCCAACACGGGAGATACCATGTCTTCATCTTTTGATGAGTGTGTAATACTACCCAGGGCATAAGGGGGTCCTCGCCGGGTCCAAGCTATCCTTTGGGGAACGGAAGGAATGTTAGTAAACACCTATCTAAAGTGCGCAAGGATCCCTACGTCACCTTAGTGGCACAGACAAACAGGCGGGACACTCGAGTGCCGAACCATCGTCCTCCAAAAACGGTTATTTCAAATTGAATTTTGTTTCGGCATCCACTCACCCGGCGCTGATGGCGCTGCTGTCGTGACAGCTCGCCCGTCTTTTCTCAGTGTGTGTGATGCATGTTTTTTTTTGTTTTTAAGTTGAGCGTGAGCACGTGTGAGGCAGCAAATGAAAACAAAAAAAACAGCCTTCCACCTCGAGTCCACCCGCCGGAAGGTCGCTTCATCTGTGGAGAGTTCGAATCCGGCCGAATGCACCTGAACGACGAGAGCCAGCGGTCTCGGACGTAGTGTTCCGGCGGAAACACGAGCAAACGGACATTTACGGGCACTTCTTCGACACGCACGACTTTGGGTGTATCAATCGGTGGCGAATCTACCTCACGAGGGCGACTCGGACAGCGTGACGGACCGGAAGCGGACTGAAAACTTGAAGTGGCACACTCTTGTTTTTACCCCACTATTAACCAGATAGGCCTGCTCCACTGCCTGCCGAAGTCGAGGCTGCTGCTGAGGCGCCCGCTACTGCGGAGAAAGCCGGATCATGTGGTGGAGTCATCTCCTTTGGAGCAACCTGCTTATCCTTCGTGGACTGCTCAGATTGCTGCTGCTGTCGTTCTTTTGGCATTTTGACGATGTTGCGTCGATCGTGAGCGCCACTCTTCGCGACTTTTTTCGTCATTCGGCCCTTTTGGTTTTGTTCGCTGGCAACTTAATTGCGCAGTGGACACGTTCCCCGCAGATGTTTCCAAACGCCCATCGTGGGGATCAATTCCGTTAGTTTTGAAATGGATTTTCCTATTCCGGCGGCCACTACTGGTGTTTTCGTGTCCGGGATATCTGGTGTCAGGTGTAATGGTTCATGTTTTCGGTGGAGGAGGAATCTTAGACGGAACATGCAAGCAACGGGGATGACCAGTGGTGTGGTCTCTGTCATTGTGTTTGTCTTGCATCGCTGCAGGTGCTGCCGCAAGATTTGCCTCATGAGGTTCTGTCATTGGAAACGGAACCGACCGTGGAACCGACCCACCGTCATTTTCGGCCGTCGGTCGGTGATTTATTTATTTTGATTTTGTTACTGATGATCAGCAACAACAAAATTGTTTCGAAACAGCTGTTAATGTTTACAATCGTTAAGGCTTGATTGTCTCACGCATACACTGACATGACACATGACAGTAATGGGTTTGTATTGGTGTGTTTGGGCTGCGCTTCGGCATAGGCTCACCAGGCAGCGCTGGCGTCGCCGTGATTTGGTGGTTTGATGAAGGACGATGGATTTCAAAAATAATTTGTATGGAGAGTCACGTCTGTTTGTCTCAAGGGGTTGGAAACTCTTAGATCTATAATTATTATGTTAACCAGTATATCAAAATATATGTTAGTATACTTATTATTTCCTTTACCAATCGCAAGTATACTTACCAATATACTGAGAGTATCTTAATATACTAACAGTTTATTGCTGTTCGGTAAGTATACTAACAAGTATACTGGAATATCGTTAGTATACTCAGTATTTTTAAGTAATATTAGAGTTTCCAGCCCCTTGGTTTGTCTGTGTTAGTGGTATAGATGTTTGTAGGGAGGTTTTGGACTCAATGTTAGTAGGAGTGGTAGAACCCTAGAATATACCCCGAAAGGTATTGCGGGCGAGTCAAGTAGAATTAGTTTTTTGATTATTAAACTTATACAGATGATTGTACAGTATAAAAGATGCATGATTTATATTTATTCGATTTAAAGCCACGGCAGATACAACGCGACGAAGCCGTGCATGAATAAATTGTCTGTAGTATTACTTTACCCACCATTTCCTCAGGTAAAAACAATGCTGATTTAACACAGTTTTAAAATGTCTGCTGTTAAATTCAAGCTATCGACTGTAAGAGTAAAGCGAAGTTTATATATTTTTCTATAAATTATCATGTGATTAAGCGAAATTCGAGGTTAAAATGATTTAACGCATAGTTAGAATTTTGAATTTAAACTCTTACAGCGATGCAGAGTGAACATCAATTATTTATTTATTCATTTGTTTTATCTGAATGTAAGAGTTAGAAGTTAAAATTAAACGACCGATTAAAAAAGCATACTTAGTTAATGTTTGAATTTTTTGGTGCAATGCGATTAGTCAGAATATTCAATATTATTGAAATAAATACTATAATAATGGAAAGTCCTCACCAAGTTTATCAGCTTAGGAATCCGTTGGAATTGTTTTGTACACTGCAACGACTTGAGACATCTATATAAGTTTGTCTCACTTAGTCTCATTCGAAAAAAATGGCAGCATTGATCACTTTGACCAAACACGCACCATCCATCTTGATAGCAACAAAATTTTTCTTCTCATTTTGTAGATGGGAAATGTTTGTAAACAAAGTGAAATAAATATTTTTGAGTGGTACTGACAAGGAAATTTACAAAAAATCATCAGCAGATCGATTATTCCATCCCTGCCAGTAAGAATTGTAAGTCCGATTGAAATCTAATTAGTCCTTCCTTTTAATACTGCTTTTTCCAATATCTTGACTGATATGTATTTCGTTTACTGTAGTATACTTGCAGACTTCATCAGTGTTCTTTTCCCGACTGTTGTATAAATTGCTAATATTCTTGTTCCCTACGATGAAATTTATTCTTTTTCTAATAACAAGAATTTTTAAAAGGATTTTCCAAACAATTTTGTAAAATTGGTATCGCGGTCTCTTCTTTGACAGGGGTTCATAGTTGATCCATCGTTAAATGTCATAGGGAGCGTTCTTTTATTCCGTAACGCAGATGGGGGGAGGCGGGGGGGGGGTCGGATGCCGTGTTACGCTCCATACATTTTTTTTTAAATTTGTATGGAAATTTTGTCACGAGGGGGGAGGAGGTCTGAAAATCCGATTTTTTGCGTTACGTAATAAAAACGTGCTCCCATATTGTTAAAAAAAATCTTTTTAAGTCCACTAAAGTCCTGATAAAAGACCGTTAACTTTCACTATTGTAAATTTCGAGCTACTTTTTGTGCTTTTTATTGTTCTAACTGATCAAACTGGCCGATAATAGAAATAGACTGAAAAAGGGTATAATTCCCCTAACTCCAGAATATTCCATCTGTTCAAAATCCCATCTGTGCGGTGAGTTCTCCTCAGCTTTCGCCACTCACCACGCAGCAGCGCTGACAGTCGCCGAAAATAATGACGGTTGCGCCCGGTGAGTGACCTCAAAGTTTTCGATTCAATTTAACCACCCAAAAAGCAAGACGCGGGGTTTTTTGAAAGTGCGCAGCTGAAGTAGAAACGGTTGATCGGAGTTTGTATTGTTTATTGGAAAAAAAGGTGTGATTTTCGCGTTTAAACAGTGGTTTTGTTGTGTTAATTTGTGCTCTGGATTGCCGGTAATCTTGTGGTGAGTGAGTTGGTGATGGTGAAGTTGTAGGATTTTTGATTTTGAACGGTTTTATTTGTTTAGATCATGTCCAAGATACCGAAACCGTCGTTTCTCAAGAAACCAACGGAAAGCTTGCCCGGGAACGCCCGGCTGCCGCTGACTGATTTGATGAACGTCCCGATGGAACTGGATTACCACGGAAAGCGGGTGGCTTCGCCGGAACTGGTTAACGCCGCCCTGCTGAACAGGACCAAGTTGCGCCGCAGTCGCTCGGCAACGGATCTCAGCAGGCCGAACTTTCACCGAGCAAAGTTCGTTCCTAACCTGGAGACGATCGCCGCAGCCAAGAAGGATCTGCTCGCGACGGCCGTTCCGGCGGTGCCCAAGTTCAACAATCACCAGGTGCGCGAGCTGCAGAGACCGGGCACGCTGCGCAAGAGCCTCTCGACCAGCGATCTCCGGATGAAGCCTGGGCCTTCCGGTGTTGGCAGCAATAACAGCAACAGCAGCACGCAATTTAAAAGACAGCTGTCAACGGTGACCACGGCGACGACTGTTATTCCGACAAAGGCCACTAAGATCGCAGGGGGAACAAGTGCCACGGGGAAGGTGTTTGGGACGACGGTGAAACCGGCTGCTACTGCTATGAGGAAACCGCTTGCGCCGTCAGCCATCGGCAAGTCTAAGGTGCAGGGCGGGTTGGCTGCCGCTAGGAACGTTTCGGCAAATTCCAGTGTAAACAGCAATAAATCTTCGGTATCGTCGGGGGGAGCAGGGAAGAAGGTGGCCGTCAAGCGGATTCCACCGTACGATTACAAGGCGCGGTTCAATGACCTGCTGGAGAAGCATCAGGTGCTGAAGGACAAGCTGGAGAGTCTACGACAGATCAACTCGGACCTGGAGTCGCTGCCACAAAAGTACGACGATTGTCTGCACGAGTTGAACAAGCTGAAACGAGAACATCAACAGCTGCAGGAGGATCACCGGACGGCGTCCATGGAAAACGACGATTTAAAGCTTAAGAATGTGTCCCTCTCGTCGAATCTCAAGGAAACTGAAGCGGAACTGCAATCGCTCAAGAGGCAGTACACGGAGGCGGACTCGGAACGGCGGCAGCTGCGCGAACTCCTCAAAACTCTTCAGGAAACGACAGCACAGCAGGAGCAACGGATCGCATTTCTCCAAGAGGACAACGAAAAGAAGGGTGAAATGTTGTTCAAGGCGAACCTCGAGCGTAAAGATCTGCACAACGCCGTCATGGATCTACGGGGAAACATTCGTGTATTTTGTCGAGTCAGGCCACCTCTTCCGTCGGAAGAGGACCGGCTGGAGTGCGCCTGGAAGTATTTGGACGAATCGTCGCTGGAGATTGGCGCCACCGATGGAAGCAACAAGCGCATGGAGTTCAGCTTCGATCACGTGTTTCACTCGCGAACGCCGCAGGAGGACATCTTCGAGAATGTGGCCCCGCTGATTCAGTCCGCGCTCGACGGCTACAATGTGTGCATTTTTGCGTACGGACAGACCGGTAGCGGGAAAACGTACACCATGGACGGAGTGTCGACGAGTTTGGGCGTGATTCCGCGGACGGTGGATCTGATTTTCGACTCCGTTGAGCAGTACAAGCGACTTGGGTGGGAGTATGAGGTAAGGTCAATTTTGGAATGCTTATTCTGAAGCAAAATTAATGGTCGCAATTTCCCTTCACAGCTTCGCGTCACATTTTTGGAAATTTACAACGAAATTCTGTACGATCTGCTGGACTCTTCCGGGACGACAAAAGAGCTGGAAATTCGCATGGCCAACGCAAAGAACAAAACCGAAGTTTACGTGTCGAACATCATCGAGGAAACGGTCCACACCAAGAGCCAGCTGCGCCAGCTGATGCAGATTGCCAGCTCTAACCGGGCGACGGCGGCCACCGCCGGAAACGAGCGCTCGTCCCGTTCACACGCGGTCACCAAAATCAAACTGCTCGGCACGCACCAGGAAAAGGGCGAACTGAGCGCCGGTTCCGTAAACCTCGTCGATCTAGCCGGTTCGGAAAGCCCCAAAACCAGCACCCGGATGGACGAAACAAAGAACATCAACCGATCGCTCAGTGAGCTGAGCAACGTCATTCTGGCGCTGGTGCAAAAGAACGAACACATTCCGTACCGGAACTCGAAGCTGACGCACCTGCTGATGCCGAGCCTCGGCGGAAACTCCAAGACGCTCATGTTCGTCAACGTGGCCCCCTTTCAGGACTGCTTCAACGAGACGGTCAAGTCGCTCCGGTTCGCCTCGCAGGTCAACTCGTGCAAGCTGCAGAAGGCGCGCAAGAACAAGGTGCTCAACAGCTCGAGCGCGTTCTGAGCGACCTGGTTTAACTTTATTATTTTTATTTTTTGTTACGAACGCTAACCAGTTTTATGAAAACACAACACGTAAGAAAAATCTTTCCATCGTATTTCTTAAACAACTCACTTTACTCGTGTGACAACCCATTCTAACAAAGACCAAAATCTAAAGACTTTCTTTTTTTAAATTGTTTAATAAATATACTAATATAAAACGGTGCTCGTTTCATTTCGGCTCCTCATCCCTGGCGGCCACGGGCAGCGGTTGATTCAGCAGCACCTGGCACTTTTCCGTCGTTTGGTCGAAGATTTGCAGAACCAGGTTGAGCACAAAGATCAGCACGTTCAGCACCAAGCTTGTGTAGTACAACCAAAGCCACGTGCGACGATCCCGAATCTTCTTGCATGCTTCCAGCACCAACCGAATGGGGAGGAGAACAACCTACAAAAACGCATCTCAACCAGTCTTAACATTCGTCTCGAAACTAAACAAAACCTTACCACAAAAATCGCAGAAACGGACGTGATGCTAATCAGCACGTAGAACATCGCCCCCAGCTCCGGGCCGACCGAGATGAGAAGGTACAGCTGCTGAACGTTCACCGCAAGGATGGTCGCGAGGCCGGTAAAATTGTGCACGTCGATCTTCTCAAAGTCCTTGTAGCCATCGCGTTCGGCCGGTGGCACGGTGGACTGCTGGTTCCGGCTTTCCCACTCAAAGCTTTGGAGTGGAACTCCGGGGTCGTCTTGGTTGTTGGTGCGCTGCATGTTACTTTGGCGGCGCTCGGTGACTGTGTGTGATTAGCTAGAAAAGTGCATTTCCGCGACCAAACAAAGCCTGGCCAAATTGTTTGATAAGATAGGGCTGTTTTTTGTTGGTGCAGTTCGATGATAGATAAATCGATGACGTTATGCTGTTGCAAGTATTTTTGGGGCCCCGAATAAAAGTTATCATTTGAGTCATACGTAGGTCATTGACTGGAGAGACTTGTAAATGAAAGTCCCTTGTCTTAAAGCAAAAAACCGTTTTTTACTTAAAAAAAAAAAAAAAACGATACCACTCGGATCAGATTGCCAACACCATGACAGCCGACCATCGTCGTACTCCAGTTGCATGGAAAAGGATTTGAAACTTAAATAATCATAGTTTAAGACAGGGCTAATGGATCTTCTAACTTTCAAATGTCGGAACAGCTGCCCCATTTCAGCGCGATCGCGGTCCTCCAGCTGGCGCTTCTTAAGCTTGAAGATCGTTTTCTGCTGTTTCAGCGATTGTTTGTATCTGGCCACGTTCTCATCGGTTGCGGCTATCAGCTTCATCGCATAAGTTGCTTTCTTCTCGTCAAGAAGCCGCTGGCAGTCCTCGTCGAACCAGCGCTGTTTTCCGTCGATGAGGACGTGGTCGATTTGTGTTTTTGTTCGTTGGGTAGGTGGCGTCCAGGTGACTGTCTTTCCGGGGGAAAAACGTGCTCCGTACCACCGTACCGCTGGAGGCTGCAAAGTTGATGAACCGCTGGTCGTTGTCGTTCGTGGCGGTGTGCAGGCTGTTCGGCCCGATCACCGGCTTGTACATCTTCTCCTTTCCTATGCGGGCCTATGCTGACGATCTTGACGTCCCTCTGCGGGCAGCTGTCGAACTTCTGCTCCAGCTTCGCGTAGAACAATGATACCTCGTGAGGGCAATGTAGGGGAAATAAACCCATTTTAAGCCTAATAAGCGGTCGTGTTTGAATGATGCTGGATAATCTGGAGTGTTCCTTGAAATTCACTGAAACCAAGTACACCAACGAGTAGAGCAACTTTTAGTGAACATTTCTGTTTATTTTCACTTTTACTAAAAGTTATTCTATTCCTTTTACAAGCATTTAAAAAAAAATATTTCCAAAGTGTATTCTAATCAAACGAATGCATTGGGCCACGCCCATCTTCCTATTTTCAGCTTAGTTTCTTTTTTACTTCCACCGCTCTTTTGGGTCTGCCTAGTGCTGCCAAAATTGATGAAATTTGAACACTCACGAAAAGTAGCATTTATAGAGAAAATTTCCTGGCAACACTGCACAGTGGTCCAGATCGCAAAATTGAGTGGAAAACGGATTTTCCGAAAAATGGTGAAGTTTTGGAGCTTTGGTGTCTTCAGAAGAGTTATTGCAAATGGAAAGGGGCAACTTTTGGTTTTGTTGAAAATTAGGGTGGTTTACTATTAGGGTGATTTTGAAAATCTAACTTTTCAGTAATATTTTTGGGATTTTTTTGTCTTTTAGAAAGTTGTTGAGCTTGCCAATTCAAGCAACATTGTCCAAGACACCAAAATTTTATCTCGTAATCTACGTCTTCTACGACCAAATTAATAGAAAGCATCTAAGCAAACCTTCAAAAATCCGTTTTTTGAATGTGGCAATTCAGGGTTAAGCGATATATGCACTTCGGAAGGAACCGGTCAAGAAAAAAATCAAATGGGCAGCAGCGGTAGCGTAAGCAAGTCAGAGAAGGTGAAGAAAGGCCCCAAGAAATCGCTCCCTCTCCTTTGTTCTGCTGTTCGTAAAGCTGTTTCTTGACCCCTTTCCTTCCGATCTGCAGACTAGCCTTTAAGTTTTAGAGAAAAGAGATGTTCGGGGCCCTTTTAGTGCTCAAACAATTTTATTTTTTGACAGGTCAATTTGGACTTAAGGGTCAAAAGTTACAGCCAGTTTAAGGTAAAAAAGATGCAAATTTAAAACTTAAATATCTTGAAAAGGCGCAAGCTTTTGCGAGTTTGACAAACTGTCAACAAAAAAAAGTATAATAGCTCCTTCAGTGAACAGATGTCTCTGTGTACGAGTGTGTATAAGTGGGACCAAAAATATTACTCAGTTTTCTCTGCACTAACTGGACCGATTTAAGTCAAAACGGTTGCATTGGACTCGGTTTAGGGGCCCAATATTTATAAGCTAGAAGTTTCGATCTTTAAAAAGCATTGGAAAGAAGAACTCTTAAAATTTAAGAATATTCTAAGGTTGGAAGTGTGACTTGTTTTATGTAAATTTGCCAATGTTTTTAAAAATGTAATTATTTTAGGGGTCAACATTGGCTGTGTTTTTAACTAACATTTCCTATATTTTAAGTAAAAAGAAGTATGCAGTAATTTTTCTAGTGTCCCAGACTATGCCTCTACGCATTTTTTACAATTTAAATGATAATGGTGCCATTTTATAGCAGAAAATGTGTACAACGAACAAAACATTGAAAGTGACTGTGACTGTAAAAACATGAAAAAAATAGATAGGTAAAATGGAATGATAAGAGGTGATAGAAAAGACCAAATACTGCCAAAAACAAACATAAACTAAACATGATAAATGCAAATCAAAATACTAAAAATGAAACAAGAAAAAACATAAAACAGGAGAAGTAAAATTTTTCGTAGAACAAAAGTTGCTCAAAATGACATCCAGAACACGGGTAAAATAAAAAATTTCGAAAAAAAATTGGGCAGTAGAGGGTTTGAGTTATGTTATTTTTTTTTTTTTTGTGAAAGTTGTGATGGATGTGATACTCAACTACCCGCGAGGGAAACACATTTTTGCTTATTTTTTGCTTGCGTTACATATTCGAATGGTTCTGGGAAAATTGTTTCACAATTGTTATAAATACTTGAGTTAGCGTTGTGTTTTCCTTTCTCAATATATATGCTAACAGTACTATAAATGAGCCTTAAACAAAACTAATAAAAAGCATGCACGGGCGCTGCGTTCCAAAAACGGCGCACAAAAATAATATAAGGGCTGAAAAAATAGAAAAAAAATATCTCTTTCTTGTTCGTACGTTTCTCGTGTTTTTCGTTAGGAAATAGTAAACTTTTTTTTTGTTTTGCTTCAATCAAGTGTGGTGCGTGCGACCACAAAATATCTCGTCGTACCTCTTTTGGTGGTGATCTAGGCACCACCACCACCGACTCCTCCCCCACTGCCTACCTGCAGCACTTCGAAGCAGACGCAGCACACGCGCACCGGTTTGTTAATGGCGAACTTGATGATCGGAACGTCGTTGTTCGAGCAGCGGCTGCACAGGATTCGACCACAGTGACGGCTGTTTGAAAGGGGAAAGAGATGAGAAGGAGTTCTAGAATATACCTAATAGAGTTGAAATTGCTCACCAGTGGTGCTTTCGCATCGTGATGGTAAACTTGGTTCCGCACTCCTGGCACAGCTCGGAGGTCGCCCACGGAGATTCCTGGGGCAGTTCGTCCAGCAGTCGATGCAGCAGCTGGTTCGTGGCTAGCTTAAAGTTGAAAATCGTTAGCCCTTCCTTGTTTTCCGCGCCCAAACAGGCTCCTCGCTTGACCAGGGTGCGGCACAGCGTGGCCTGACCTCGCATGTACGCCAACAGCAGCGGGGTGTTGCCCTGAAGATCCGGTGCGTTGATCGGATACTTTGGCATGCACTCGAGGAACAACTCGAGAATTCCCGCCGCCGTATTGTCCTTGCCGCAACGACACAACTCGTGCAACGGATTGCGTCCCTTCAAGTTAACCGTCTCCGCATTCAGTTCGGACTCGGTCAGCAGCTCACGAACCACCGAAATGTGACCCTCGCGGACGGCAATGTGCAACGCGTTGTTTCCATCACCATCAACGGCGTCGAAATCGGCCCCGTTCTGCAGCAGTGCGGAAACGGCCGCCACCGTACCACGTTCCGCGGCAATGTGCAGAGCCGTTTTCTGCGTAGCATCGCGATCGTTTAAACGCGCACCGGCCAGAATGAGGTTTCGAATGAGCATTTCTTTTTCGGACGCGGCCGCCAGATGCAGCGGAGGAGTCTGGTTGACGTCGTGGACGCGCGAGTTTACGTCCACGTGGATGGAAAGGAGGAACAGGACAGATTCCAGGTCGTCCCGCATGATGGCCAGGTGCAGAAAGTTGCGACCGCGCTGGTCCATCTGCTCGGCGGCGTTCGGCAGGCGCTCGAGGATGTTTTGGGCGGCCTTGTTGTTTCTGACCTGAGGAAAGGTAAGTGAAATTTACATACAAGGCATCACAGAATGAATGGTTTCTAGGGGAGTTATTCTCTACCAAAACCGGAAATGGGTTTTATTTCCATTTTTTTATATGGCTCAAACTTGGTTGGGGCCTTCTCTATTACCAATGAAGCTGTTTTGTGTCATTGATTCACCCATACAATTTTGGCAGCAGTTCATGTAAAAATGATACGTAATTATTTGAAAATCTGTAACTTTCGAATGAATTTTCTGATCAATAGGTACACGGAGAAAACAAAAGCCGATTTTAAATTTTTTTTTCACGAAAACTAAATTTTCCAAATACGGGTCATTCCGTGTCAACTGGATACAATTTTGGACTAGACCTTCACCGATTTGGACCAAACTTGGAAGGAACGTTCATCTATCGACAGTTAACCCTCTACAACCGATTTTTTTTTCGAAAATATTTATTTTTCCCTTGTTGTGGAAGTCATTTTGAGCAACTTTTGATCTACGAAAAACTTTACTTCTATTTTCTGCTCTAGAATGGCACGATTTTCATTTAAATTGTAAAACAATGCGTAGAGGCATACTCTGGGACGCTACAAAAATTACTGCATGCTTCTTTTTACTTAAAATATAGGAAATATTAGTTGCCAAAAGCCAGCCAAAGTTGACCTCTAAAAAATAACATTTTTTAAAACATTGCCAAAGCCACATAAAACAAGTCAAACATCCAACCCTAAAATTTTAAGAGTTCTTAAAATGCGTTTAAGCATCAAAAATTGGCTGAAAATGGATTTTTAAACGATTTTTTAGATCGAAGCCAGTCTAAACGCCGGGTTGGGTTAACAGAAATCTCAACTTTGGCGCCGATTGGATCTTTCACTTTTTTCCTATTAGACCAAAAGACTTTCTTCTGGTTGCATTTTATAGAAAAATGCCCAAGGAATTCGTTAAAAAACAATGCATACCGATATTGTTTCTTTGCAGTTTATGATTTGAAACGTGATTTTCAGCCAAAGAAAAAAAAAACAGGAAAATTGAAGTCTTCTAAGTCTTACCGTCTTACCCAAACAACCCTTAATTTTCTAATGTCGATATCTCAGTAACTAATGGTCCGAGTTCCAATATCGGAGTCTTTTGGAAAACAATATCTTTAATCAAAACTAACACTTCGAAAGGGTGTAATTTGGAATGTTTGGCTCTTTTTAAATGTTAGTCTTGATTAAAAAAATTAAAACACAAAAAAAACACAAATTACTCAACAAAACGATCAAGACACGAATAATTCTGTAATGCAATCGCGTGGCCTCACCGCCCGCAATCGACTTAAGCAGGAAACACAATTAACACTGTTATTTTGGAACACAATTACTACGACAAACTCATCCGGCGGCGTGCCTTCCGGTCAACGATGATAAAGGAAGCACTAGTAAGAAAAGGACGCGTTGCCTGCAATCGACGCATACAGTTCCCGACAGAAATGCGAAACAAAAGGCACACACAAAAAACACTTTTCCCTTCGAAAAAATATTTTACCACCGAGCGCTCCCGTTGCCAGTTATGCACTATTAAATTAGGAGCCATACTTTCAACATTTGAAAAGTGTTTTAATGTGCATTTTACATTTGTCCAGTTGTTTTGCAATCTTCCAAAATATGCCCATTCCCAGCCGAATAAGCGGCCGTGTCTGTATGATGTTGGATAATCTGAAGTGTTCCTTAGAATTTACTGAACCAAGAACACCAGCCAGTACAGCATTTTTGTCGTGAATTGTGTGCTGCGAGAAGATTACCCTCTGAAATGCAGCGTCATCAGTGCATAATTGGCAAAGGTAACGCGTGGTCGTAAAAAATATTCGGAGTGAAAAGTGTTTTTTTTTGTGATTTTCAAAGCCCTTCCTATATCATCGTTGATCGGAAGGCACGGCGTCGGGTGGATTGTGTTTTAATTTGTCGATTAAGGTTTTATTTTTTTGCGGTGAAAAAGCCATTTCTGTATAATGAACGAAAGACGCACTGACAATTTGGATCGTTGAGTTAATAGTGGAGTAACTGTGTGTGAGTGATTTTGTGTGTTAACCAGAAAGACCTTCCCATAGCATCGTTGCTCAGAAGGCTCGCCGACGGGTCTGTTATGAAAGTCCTCCCCATAGCGTCGTAGCTCGGGAGGCAGCGAAAAGCCAATACCTTATCCTACTAACCCAAAAAAAATATTAATCACGTGATGCTTGAAGGTTATGCTGTGGATTCAACGGTCTCAAGCGGTATCAACAAGTATATAGCGAAAAACTATGAGCTTGATGAGTCTGCAACTTCAACTATCGGACTAACATTCCTCCCTTTCGTTGAACTGCAGGCTTCTTGGGAGGGCGCCGGTATTGACTAATAAAGTAGGGATCTTCAGAGGTTAAACAGTGAACGGATGGTTGGCTCCCACTGATCATTTTTGAATCATTGTTTAACTTCAGATGATCTGTCAATAACGGAATTGCAGCTCATTGGCAGTCAACCATGCTCATGCTCATGCTCAAAGAGGGATAAATAAAAATCAATTTAATTTTTTTTTTTTTTTTTTTTTTTTTTTTTTTTTTTTTTTTTTTGGGAGGGTGATCCAGCCGCACATCGTTGATGTCGAAACCTCTAAACTGGGCCCTCGTCCTGTCACGTCCGTCAGTAGTCTTGTCGTACATTACAACTAGAACCAGATCTGCCAATGAATTAGTACACTTCGACCAAATAAACACTGACGCTGTATGGATCTGACTCCAGAATAAATGCACAGTTGTGTGTTATTTATAAGTCCAAAATGTTCAATTATTCATATAAGTCCAAATATTCATTTGCGGATAACTACCTAACTTGAATTGAATACAAGATTTAAAGCAACCTATCCGAAAGCTACTCTTATCTCAAATCCCCGACGACCAAAAAAAACGTTTCTTTTAAAACCTGTCTGGCTTCTTTTAAAAAAACAAAAAAAAAAAAAAAATAACAGTTGATATTTTACAAGTCGTGAATTGAAAAAGAGACGACCATTTGTTCGTCAGAATTCCAGTAGATCCTCGATTCGCAACAATGGTCGATACAATCATAATCCGACAACCGTTAGTTCAACAGATCAACGAATTTAGTCCGATATCATTTCACTATTGATTGATCGAGACTCTATGGAAATTTTGACAAATCAGAATGGTTTTTATGCTACTTGAATGAAAATCACCGATTCTGATAGAATTACTAAATTCACTGTTACTAATTTTGTCCCTAAATAACTAAAGGCAAAGTATAAAAAGTTGATATTTATAGTTAAAATCCTAAATTCTACAAACACTATTTTTTTAAACCCGCATCCTAACCTGACACCCACATTAAGATAGGGAAAAATCACATATGTAGCGGTTCATTGTACAAATGTGATATTTCCACTATCAGAGAACCTCCTTGTCTCGATGACAGCTTACCGGCCATCGATTAAGCCCTGAGACTACGCCAAAGTGGGTTCTCGCAGCATGAAGTGGTGTCCATGTGTAAAAATGGAAGCTTCAGCAATATACTGAACACTTCGATTTTAATTCCACATCGAATCAAATCATACTCTTTGCCAAACAAGCATCAAACCTATGACACTCATTATGACAAAGCCCAGGGAAATAAAAATCAATTTAAGTTAAAAAAAAAAAAACATGAAATAAAACAATTATCGGATGAAATCTCATAACGCCGGTTTCTTCACAACTTTCTCTTGGGAAGCCAAAACACCTCAAAAGAAGTCTCATTGCGCTAAAATAACCCTTACCTGCAGCGCCGCCGCAAACGGCGTATTGCCCGACTTGTCTCGAATCTTCAGATCGATGCCCGGATGACACAGCAAGATCCCGATTATCTCCTCGTGCTGATTCTCGATCGCGATATGCAGCGGCGTTTTCAGATCACAATCGACCGCGTTCACGTTGGCGCCATGATCGATGAGGGTGTGCAGCACGTTGCGCAGTCCCCACTGGCAGCACAGGTGCAGCGGGGACGCCTTGTCCTTGGCTTCGTCACCGCCCTGGCCCTGTGGACCGGGTTGGCGCGGTGAGTCCAGGTCGCACCCGCTTCGGATGAGAAATTGGGCCGCTTGTTCTTTGTTTTCGTCGATCGCCCGGTGGAGGAGGGTTTGGAGGCAACCTTCCGGGCCGGATCCCCAGCAGTCGGTATCAACGCCGTGACGCACGAGAACGGACGCGATTTCGAACTGTTCCGACTGGAGCGCGGACCAGAGGGGGCAGTCGCCCTTGTTGTCGGGGGCGCTGAAGGAGACTCCGCCGATGCAGAGCGCGTCCACGACGTCCGGGAGACGGCAGTGGATTGCCAGTTGGAGCGGGGATTCCTGGTCTGCGGTGAGGGCGTTCATGTCGGCACCTTGATGGATCAGGAACACGGCGGTTTTGGAATCTTCCTTCAGGATGGCTTGGTGAAGTAGGGTCATGTCTTGGCCGTTTCGAGCGTTGACGTCGGCACCTCCCTTGATAAGTAGTGGGACTAGATCGTTGTAACCTAGCGAGAGGGCCAAACTGAGGGGCGAATCGCCCATTGCGTTCTTCAGGTTGAAATCCATCGTTTCCGCGGCGGGTTCACTTGCCGCGTTTTTGTAGTCAATGAAGGCCATAATTACGTCCGAGTTGTTCGATTCGACTGCAAAGTGCAGTGCCGTTTTCAGTTCCGCCACGCCGGATTGCAAATTTGGCGAAGCGCCCTTTTCCAGCAGAGTGCGGACCAGGCTTGAAAGTCCTTGAGCGGACGCCACATGCAGCGGAGTCAGCCCCGCTTTGTTCACGTGGTTTAGGTTGGCGTACTCGGCCAAGAAAATTGCGGCATCTTCCAGCCGGTGCTTGGCCAGCGTGTGCAGCAAACTGTCTCCACTGTCCGCGTGGATCGGGTTTGGCCGGGCTCCCTTCTCGAGCAGGCGCCGCGCCAGATCGAACGGTGGCCCGTCGGTGTGCGGTGGCATCAGTGCAAACTGCAAGGCACATTTCTCTTCCAGCGTACGGATGTTGGTGTCCAGGTTCGCAACCCCATCACTGAGCAGCTCGTCGATCATGTCCACGTGCTGGGAGGCGATCGCTATGTGGAGGGCGGTACTGAAAAACAAAGCAATCCCATTACCACGTGTTACCAACGACAAGCAACAATCTCTTCAACTCACTATCCCTTATAGTTCTGGACGTTCGGATCGGCCCGACGCTTCAGCAGCTGCCGTCCGATGCTCAGCATGTCGCGGAACGTTTCCGAATCGGTGCTCCGCTCGGCGTACGTGCACACCAGATGCAGCGCCGTATCGGACGTGTCCCGCGTCACCAGGTCCACGTTGCAGCCCTTGTCGAGCAGGAATTGTGCCGTGTAGCCATCGCCCCGCTTGATGGAATCGATCAGCAGCGTGCATCCCTGATTGAGAAGATTTTTCAGAGTTAGTTTTGGTTTATGAAACAAGTTTGACGGAACTTACATCCGAGGTGAACGCGTTGATGTCGGCTCCACCGGTTTCCAGCAGGGTTTGGGCGATGGCGGCGCTGCGACCCATCAGAGCCAGCCCAAGCGGCAGTTGTCCTTGCGGAGACAGGCTGTTGACAATTTCCGATAGCTGTAAGGAAACCAGAAAATATTGGCGTCAAAATTTAAGATAAAGAAAATAGATTAGGTAGTTGAACTCATAATGCAATTTAAAAACTACTGTATCTCGAAGCCGTTGCATCGCATCAAAAAATGGTCATAGACAAACATGTAGGAAATTGGACGAGCTTGCTGAAAAAAATACACTGAAACAAAAATACACGCCACTTATCTGAGTTTTTTTTTGATTTTTAAGTCTAAAACTTAAATTTAAAGATGATGTCACGATTTGTTTTCGTTCAAAATTTTTGAGGAAATAGCCTAAGATGTTACCAAAAGACTGACGAAAAATGCAGGATAGTATGTCTCTCCTAAAAAAATACAAAAATCATTTACTAAAATTGTTTTTTTAAAAAGTGGTCTAAACGTCAAAATTTTTAAAAACCAGTAGTGGGAATCGATTCTCCAGACAATTTTACATAAAAGTCTCCATATTGACCATTGTCCTATGTCCAATCCTTGGGAAGATACAGCGGATTTAAAAATAAAATTGTTGAAAAAATTGGGTTTTTGATGTTTTTGGCAATTTCTATATGACAGGCTTGATTTTTCAGTCTCTTTACCGGAAAGCTCGTCCAATTTCCCATAAGTTTGCCTGTGACAGCTTTTTGATTGGACTCGTTTTGATATTTACGTAAGCTAATTTACTATCCAGGTTTTTACCACACTGAAAAAATATTCTATTTTCAGATATTAGCAATGTAATTAAGCTTATATCCTTATATCTGTAAGCTCTGACATCCAATTGAAATGCTGTCAAAGACAAACTTATGGGAAATTGGACGAGTTTTCCGGTAAAAATAGTTACCAGACTGAAAAACCAAGTCTGTCATATAGAAATTGCCAACTTAGGCTATTTCCTCAAAAATTTTGAACGAAAACAAATCGTGACATCACCTTTAAATTTATGTTTTAGACTTAAAAATCAAAAAATCTCATAGATGTGTCGTGTATTTCTGTTTCAGTGTATTTTTTTTCAGAATGCTCGTCCAATTTCCAACAAGTTTGTCTTTGACCACTTTGTGATACGACTAGAGGGTGACGATTCTCGAGATTTTCAATTTCCCGGGAATCGAGAGTTGAATTTAGCAATTTCCCGGGAATTCCCGGGACCCGGGAGTTTTTTTAACTAATCCAATGGTGCCAATAATGTTTAAAGAAAAGTAATAAATGTGTTTCTTTTCAATGAATTCAATTGCAATTAATCCATACTTATTCAATTAAACGTTAGTTAAGTAGCCTCATCATTTTCGCAAACTATGAAACTTTTTTTTTCTGAATCTGCAAATACAAGATCGTTTCTTGAGCTTTTAAGGACTCAAAACTGTAGTTTAAAATGTCTACGAATCTTAATTCGCACTGAGTGATTTTTCAATAGAAGCAAAAAATTGTTTTTAGATTATTTAAATTCGTTTTCTTTCCCTTTTAAGATCAATTGTACATATTCATTCAAGAAATAGTAAACAGGAAAACCTGAATGTTTACATTTGGCAGACCTTAACTTCACCAAGATTTTCCAAAATATAATTTTATAATGAGGTTAATGCGAAACACAAAATGAAATGACTTATTGAAATAATAAAAAATACTTTGATAAAGCGTCATTAACTTAATGAGAATAAAAAAAAACAAGATTATGACGATTGCAATGCTCGAACGAAGAAATGGAAATTATACTTATATTTTAATGGCGTTTCCCTCTCAGGAATAATAAATAGAAATAATATTTGAAAAACTTTAGACTTCATTTCTGGGGTGCAACAGCTAAGTATGCTTTAAAGTAAATTTTGGGGTCCACATTATTTTGGGTTCTCTCAATTATAGTTATAGAATATTAGATCAGCATTGGTTTATTCGAACTTAAACATCGAACATTAAACATCCAATGTTCTAAACAATTTCGATTTTTTTAAATGTTTTACTGATAATTTTATATAATTTTGCTTCGATATTTATGAATTTGAAATTTCCCGGGAGTCTCGACCAAATTTCTCGGGAATCGAGAGGTCCAAAAATTGTCGATTTCCCGGGAATTCCCGCTCGTCACCCTCTAGATACGACGCAACGGCTTCGAGATACAGTAATTTCTAAATTGCAAAATACAAAAATATTTAAATACCTTACGCCCTTCTCAAATGTTATTTTCGAGTACTATTGGCTCCATATACACAACAATGGCTTATATAGGCCTAGGATAACATGTCTACAAAGTTTCATTGAAATCGGAGAGGGTCGGGTACAAAAGCACCAGAAAAAATCATGATTTGAGCTGGAAATGCTCAATAAAGAACGAAAAGACCATCATGCAGAGCGAACAATTTGATTTCTTTTTGTTTAAGTCCATTTGTAAAACTTTGAAATAACATATTTTTTTAAGCAGTACTGCTGAGCTAAGAACATTATTTTTTTCAATGAGAATAAGAAAAATCAGATAATAATTCAAACTTCTCTACAAGGAACATTTCCACCATAGTCTAATTAGCCGATGATTCAACTTTCCGAAGAAGACAATCTTTCTCCCATTACCGCTAATCGAAGTCTGATCAAACGCGTATGTGGCGCTAAAACTCAATCACTCGTTAAGGCGTTTAAGCCTTCCTACGTCAACGTAGCGGTGCACCCCCCGATGTTGCACATTCCAACCTAGGGTAAGTCGCCTCAAGGTGGACCGCGAGAAAGCAGCTTCTCGCGTTTTGCTTTGTTTATGGATACTTCGAGGAAACGCACACGCCACGGGTTAATGTGTTTCTCGCATTCCCATGCGATACTCTTTCTCTCTCTCTCTCTCTCTCTTCTCATCACAGTACTTCCCTTTTCTGACCTGTTTTATCGCCGCGGCCAGCGGGTTTCTTTTATTCGCTTCGTCACAGTAGAAATATTGTGAGTAAAGATCAGCTTTAGTTTTTCTCTCTCTCTGTTAGGATGATTCATAAAAAAATTCTAGAGTTTTTTTTTGCTATCTTTTCGCACCCGCCATTTCGACGTCCCGAGAAAATCGCGTTTTAATGTTTGATCTTGAATAAACAAAAACGAAAGCACCCAATGTCAACAATAACAAACACGTTTTTTTTTGGCTGACCATTATGTGCATTGTCCCGAAGTTTGGTTGAAGTTAGATGCTGGAGTCCCAAATCATAATTACAAATATTTACGGTAATCTAACTTGTACGTGCGTCAAACGCGTTCTGACCTAAAATCCCTTTAGCCAGATGTCGCACTTGCATCAATTTTCAGGGAGTGACAAGATAGCACGACAAGATTGAAACTACTTTACTCATATGTAAAGTGACAAAATTGCACGGAGTTTTTTCAGATTTCGTTGAATATCTCAGAATTGAAATCGAATTTTGGGGATCTGTGAAGGTCATAAGATGAGGCATTGTGAGCTGCACGTTCTTAACTCAATTTGGCCAAAAATGCACGTACGACAAGTTAGCACGACGGTGACGATATGAAAGACAATAGCTTATAGGTCCTTTAGAAAAACTCTAGATGTGAAATTATTTAAAATGATAACATTACGTATGAATAAATAAATACATAAGTTGCCAACACACTGTAAAAAAGTTAATCATTTAGTTTCTTCACAAAAAGGTAAACAATTAAATATTACCTGAAAAATGGAAAAATATCTTACTTCAGTTCAATCTTTTCTTCTTTATTTTTTTTTAATTCTAAATCTATTGAGGCTCTCACTTGAATATTTTGTACAGTTTTTGTCGTTACTTCCAGTTCCAGTTCCAGTATTTTTTTTCAATCAAAAAAGTCTATATTATCTTTTGATCTAGTAATCTAAACTCTCTGTCTCTCTGTTATCTAATCAAATATGCTTAAATGATTGAGTGATGTATCATTATACTAAGCACACCACTAGCGTGCCCAGCTCTTTGAGGAAGGTGGGGCAAAAATATGAACGTTTTGAAAAATACGTCATTTGTGGACACCCCCTGACCAAATTTAGAACAAATTTCTGAGGATGGTGGGGCAGTTGCCCCAATAGGGTGGAATCGAAAATTGATTTTTTCAGCAACACATTTTTTGGGTCCCTTTTAGGGTCCCAAACAACCTCCCAACATTTTCGAGCAATTGTTTAGCCCACGATTGGCGTAAAGCGAATGAAATTTGTATGGAAATTACTGTGGAGAAACATGCGTTTTCATATTTTTGATTCTACAAAATTCATGTTTTATTATTTTATGAAACTAACACCGTAGAAGGCTATAGCCCTGGATGTCCTTAACAACTCTCCCGAAGTCAATATGGTGCTAAATTACTTCTAACAAAAGTTACAGATCGTTCAAGAGAGACATTTCGAAATACTCGAAAAAAAACATACTTTTTACCAACACTGCCAAGTCAAGCGGAATCTTTCAATAAATATAATATATTTGAGGATTTGGGGTGCAACTTAACAAAATAATGTCTTCTAAACAATATGTTTGCGCATGCAAAAGGTTCAGATTGTAGATTTGTATCAGTTCAGTTAGATCTAGTACTACAGAATAATTCTAAGCATCTCCAAATGAGTTCTTGGCATTGTTATAGAATTTCCCGCTAGAACTACCAGCTTTGGTCACAAGAATCTTCTCTAGAAGTGGCCATAGCTCCGTGAGACACAGTACAGAACAGAACCGTCCTGTTCTGAAATACAGCTCAAGATGTAGAAAGTTACAGTTTTCTCGTCTAATTACCGTCCAGTACAGTTCAATAAACCGACAGAAACCAAGAGCAATAAAGTTTTGATTATAATTTACTGTGCACCAGCTAACCCGCGAGTTTCAGTTCTGTCCAGATCCGATTATGCCACGAACCAAGCACCAGACGCTCTTATGTGCGTTAACACAATTCTTCACATCGATTTTCAGTAAGGTTAATCAAGATATAAGAACAAAATGTCTGTTTTGTATTTAATGGTTCCTTTGGCAATGTTGGCAGAAAGTTTGAGTTTCACTGATTATTTCAGTACACTACTTTTGAAAACTCTGTATCTTTTTATGAAGCACTTTAGCACCATACTTTCTTCGGGAGAGTTGTTCAGGACATCCAGGGCTACACTTCTACGGTGTTAGTTTCATAAAATAAAAGAACATGAATTTTGTAAATTAAAAAAATGTGAAAATGCTAGTTTCCCCATAGTATATTCCATACAAATTTCATTCGCCTTGCGCCAATCGTGGACTTAACTAAAATACAAGTTATTCGCTCTACAGCATTGCCTTGGCGTTCTCGATTGCGAGATTTCTACTCGAAAATAGGTGTCCGAAGGTTTGATTGTTGAGGCAATTGCAAACTTCTTTCCTAGCTTCCATCCACCCCGGGATTTGAACTGACGACCTTTGGATTGTGTGTTCAACTGCCTACCAGCGGCTCCACCGAGACAGGACCCAGGGAGACGACTCCTACACCTGGATTGAGCTTTCGACCTAACCCTTGAGGTTAGACCGGGCCAACATTTACTTCCCCATCCGACGGAAGGCGTGGTCTGACAAATCTCGTCTCGAAAAATGCCACCGGGACCTTCTGGGATCGAACCCAGGCCGACTGGGTGAGGGGCAATCACGCATACCCATACACCACGAGTCCCGGCTTGGACTTAACTAATCGTTCCCAAATTTTGGGAGGTTGTAAGGGACCCTAAAAGGGACCCGATAAATGTGTTGCTGATTGGATTTTTATCATTTTTAATTTTCCCATATAACTAGATTCCAACCTTAGAATCCTCTCTGCGGTAAACAAAACGTAGTAGTTCTTGTCGCTTTAAATTTTGTAATACATTTGTCTTTACGATAGCACATAGGATGACTTGTGAAACGTGGACCGATTCGGATGTACACTGAAAAAATATGTGAATTTACTCGACACGGAAAAAACGAATCACATGTAAACTCAGTTGATGTAAACTTGAGATTTGTCGTAAACGGTTGAATCACACGTAAAATCATGTTTTTACGTATAATTTGTTGCAAAATTACATCAAATTACATTTAAATTTAAATGTTTAATGACGTGCAAAAGTGTTACATCATAAATGATGTAACATTCAGAAATATTTTTTTGTGTGTAGGCGGATTTTCCGGGTTTGGGCTTTAGAATGAATTTAGACCAACCATAAGGTCTTACAAAAGACGTCAAATAACATCACCATACCGAAAACGGCGTTTGATTTCATTGTATTTTTCGAATTATGAGAAAAATGTAAATTTATTGACAAAACCACGCAAATGTTGTTTATTTCGAGGTTTTTAAATAAGTTAAGATGTTACTACCATGGTAAACAAACAACAACGGAACCTTCATATCGTTTAGAGGATTTATGGTAGAAGTGTTAAATTAAAATCCACTTGGGGGCAGAATGGAAAACCGTCAAAAGTTACGAAATTTGAGCTAAATGGATTATTTCACTTCTTGTAGCTTCACAAATCACGTTTAATGAAACATTAGTTGATTTTTTAGTTGTTTTGATGCTTTTTTGTAAAAATAGTGTCTTATTGCAACATATTAACACTATTTTCGAAAATGTTTGTTTTGGTAATTGACAATTTTTATAAAAGTAGTCTAACTTCAGGAAACTATGTTCGAAAGGTCCTTTAAGTTATTTCTCATCTCCCTTCAACCATGTATGAGACGAAATGGTTTGTTTTCTAAGGGTGATCCATTCTGCCCCGCACCCTGGAAAAGTAGTCGAAAAACACTTTTTTTAATTGCATCAAAAATAGTTTTAAGCTATACCAGTGTACAACATTGGAGGGAGCATCCCAAAGCATAAGTCTACTACACTGAATTCATAAATTTGTTTGTTTATCTATGGTTTTTGGTGCATTTTCCTAACTTCTTCCAAACTTTAAATACTTTTCATGTTTCATCACAAATTGTGCATAGTGCCCAAGGGATGTACAGTGAATCAAATATTTGTCCGTACCCCCCGTACGGAAAATGTTTGTAATATAAAAGTTCATAAAATACGACCAAAGTACCATGTTTTATACATCAATCGACGTGGCAGAATGTCCTCTTTAAGATACTGTCATTGAATTTGCAAAAAGCTTTTTCTAAAAGAATACAAAAATAGTTTACTGAAAATAGTCAAAAAAAGAGGTCAAATAATTGTCCGTACCCCTAATAAAAGTACAAAATCTGATCGATTTAAGTGAATTCATTTATGAAATGTTGTTTCTGTGTCAAATACTAGTAGCTCTAGCCAGTTTGTGACAACTTTGAACTTCTGATAACTTTATTAAGTTAGTTTATATTAAAAATTGGTTTAAATTTAGTTTTTATATGTAAAACTTATCAAAACATTAGTTTATAAACACCTATTTTTAGTCTGAAATTTGAAATTTTCAAATTCCTCAAGCAAAACATTCTGACCCAGGCCGGTACATAAATTCTCAGCACGGAAAGTGAAAATTTCAAATTTCATTCTAGGGACTCGTAATCGGGCTGTAGTGGACGAAATTGGATGCTTCAAAATGCAAGAGGTGGGTTTTTTTTGTCCTCTATCTGACCACCACAAAATTTCCCTCCGAGGGGTTAAACGGGTTCCGGGACAATCCGGATTGTTTAACGGTATTGTTCCGAAACAGTATTTTTGGTCGAAAAATGTCAATAAAAAAGATGAAAACAATGTATATTTCGAACAAATATTGTTAAAACTTGTTCAATAGAGACTCTTACAACATAAAATAGCAATTTTATAAAAATAGTTGTTTAAAAACTAATGTTTTGATAAGTTTTACATAAAAAAAACTAAATTTAAACCAATTTTTAATATAAACTAACTTAACAAAGTTATCAGAAGTTCAAAGTTGTCACAAACTGGCTAGAGGTACTAGTATTTGACACAGAAACAACATTTCATAAATGAATTCACTTAAATCGATCAGATATTGTACTTTTATTAGGGGTACGGACAATTATTTGACCTCTTTTTTTGACTATTTTCAGTAAACTATTTTTGTATTTTTTTAGAAAAAGTTTTTTTGCAGATCCAATGACAGTGTCTTAAAGAGGATATTCTGCCGCGTCGATTGATGTATAAAACATGGAACTTTGGTCGTATTTTATGAACTTTTATGTCACAAACATTTTCCGTATGGGGGGGGTACGGACAAATATTTGACTCACTGTAAATATTTATTTTTACATACTGTAAGTGTGTGCGGACTCATTCTAAATTTGAATTATAGAAATAGATCTCCGAAGAATAAAGCGCAAATCAAAGAAAAATATTTGTTATTTTTTTATATCTTGAACCAACCTAACCTTCTTTCTCTCTCTCTCTCTCAAAGTTTCTACTCCACGCAACCTATCCCAGCACCGCTCCATGCCGTTGTTGTTGATCAACTTTCAACTCCCCATCGCTCAGGCAGCATCAGCCGAGCAACATGTGCTGCTGCTCCTTAGCCGGCTTGCAGCAGCAGCTTCAACACAACACCAGCCGTTCAGTGCGAATCAAGCTTCCGCAGCGATAACAACCGTCAACGACGCGTCACCTCATTACGCCTACTTTGATCTGATTTTCGATCTTTTCAAAAGTCGGATCATTCTAAGCGGGCGCGCGCGCGATGATCTAGTCGACTGATCGACCACGTGGAATGAATCACACCCGATCGCGATCGTCCATTAGATTGTTAGCTGTTGAACCAGTTGATCCGGGCACTTCAAAGCTGATCATCACCAAAGATCGTTTTCTCCTCAATCAACCGGTGGTGGTTGTGAAATTCGGAGAGCGAGAAAGGGTGAAAACCACCGTGGTCAAGAGAAAGCAACGAGTTGCAGCGATTTTGGGCAGGAAAAGGAAAAGCGAAATCGTGAGAGCCGACACGGTTCCAAGAAGCGTTTCGTGCTGGTGCAGCAGTAGCTGGGAACGGTGGTCCGGGAATACAGACCGTAAAGTCGGGCCTGACCTTGATAGTCGCGTCGCGCACGCGGTCGTTGAACGGTCGATACGACGACGTTTTCGGCGACGACTTTCGTTCACTGTTTCGGGTAGCAATTCTCCGAGAATTGTTTGTGTTCAGTGTTTTGTGGGAGTTATGATTAATCGTGCTAAATTTGTATTCTGTGAGTGAGCTCGAGAAAAAAAAATCAGTGAAGAAGCGAAAATCTCAGTCTCACAAAGGCAGCGTTTGTGTTTTAGGTCGTGGACCGTTTTAGCACGCGCACGCGGAACCACTTGTGCACGAGACCGCCTGAGTTGTGTGACTAACGGGAGTAAAAACGGGGAAATTGATGAGAAGTAGTCGTTGCAACGGCGCAGCTGAGACGACGACCAAGACCAAGTCATACAGAATTGCGAATTGCCTGCGAGCTTGGAGCGTTCCCGGAGAAGAACCCTGCGAAGTTTCACACAATCACAAGAAATGGATCGGCAAAGTGTTGCACTGGCCACGGTGCTACTGCTGCTGGTTATAGGTAATTATCCGACCACCACCGAACAGTTTCATGAACAGCTGATGAAGGGACGAGGGACTATGGAAGGGAGTTGGGGGATGCAAATATAATGAAAATAAACCGTGACTTGGCAGCGGCGTGTAGGATGGTCTACTTTTGCATTGCGGATCAACCAAGAAGAGAGAGAGAGTGTACACGATTTGTTTGATTTTGCAATGAGGTGGTGGTTGCTTGAAACTGGTTCTGCTCTTTGGAGTACCCTGCAGGGAACGTTCCTCAAAGGGTACGGTAGGATGTAACGATGACCTACTTTTTGGACGGAGGTATCCATTTATCATTTTTCCTGGTTTCATCTTTTTGATACGATTGAAGTTCAGAGATGAAATTTTAAAAAATAGATGGACACTAATTGTTTGGACTTGGTTAAAAGTTACATACATTTTTAGCAAAAAAAAGATGCAAATTTCAAACTTAAATATCTCTAAAATGCGCCAGGTTGCATTCGAAATAGGGATCCAGAGATCCAGCACTACACACGCTGAAAAAATCTCAGAAGTGTTTTTATTTTAACTCGAGACATCTTCATTTGAAAATGTCTAATAGTCAGAGGAAAAGTGCTTGGAACCTCTACGAAATTTGAAAATTGTCTAACTGCTCGCTGAATCTGAATATGCTCTCAGAATTGATCCAAGATGTAACATATCTATTTTTGGTCATATTTTGGGTCTATTTTAACAATCTTTTGTACAAGTTCTATAATTTTTTAAACATTTTTCAAACTATTTTTTTTAACTTACAGCATCCTATTCAAGATTTCGAAGCAAACACTTTCGATAAATGCGTATTATCAATATGTTGCATATGTTTATATTTTAAAAAACTACCTGAGACAAAAAGTGAAATTCTAGAAAAAAAATAAAATATAGAAACAAAACCATAAGTGATCTATAGTCATATAATGATATTCTGCAATAAGAAACTCTTGCACAAAATAGTTTTATTTTCTGTGAGAAAGCACAGGTTTTGTATGAACTTTTGATGGCCTTGATGGACAGTCAAATCTCAAGCAATTTTGGAAATTTTATTGGAAATAAATTTCCCTCAAACTGGATTCAAAACCGACCAAACTGACGGCGATTACTACCTATCTAAGTTTTTACAAAAAAAAAAAAACTTTTTTCGGTGTTAAATATTTTTAAACGAGCTCAAACATGGTTAATATGAATATCAATGCAGAACAATTAATTTCAGATTGTTTTCTGTTGATTAGACTACAATAATTGTTATAGTGCCATAAGAATAATTTTCCCATCATTAAGTAAATATATAATTAAAACAAAATTCAGGCCTGAAAGGGTTGAAATAATTGGAATTGTTTTTTTTTTTATTGAGATTCCATATTTTAACTTTTGCAAAACGTCGAGAATTTTTAATTTAGAAGATTAAACAATTTTAAGAAAAATAACTTATTTATTTATAAATTTCTCCTTTTTCTCGAGCTGTTAAAAAAGAGTTAAACTGTCACAAAAAAATGATTTTTTGTCCTGCTTTAAATAAAAATAAAATCATAATTATCATAATAAGGGGTAGGCGGAGCTGAATGGTTACGCTATTCGTATTTGTAAGCGGAAGGTTCTTGGTTCGATTCCTATCTGCTCCTATCGAGAAATTATGGAAGTAAGGAATTCTGAACACTTGAATATGAACGAAAAATTCATTAACTGTCGGCGGGGTTCGATCCCCCGTCCTTTGGGTCAGAATACAAAAATGCAAACCACCAGATCATCGAGGCTTAGTTGACCAGAAGGATTAAGAATGCTATAAGAATCCAAGAAACTTGATTGGAATCTGAGAACCTAAGAACAGGACAATGCAATATTGAATGCAAAGTTGAATTCAAGAACACACTCGGTTGCATACTCATTAGGCGAACATTGAACTTTCAACACGACCAGAATTCACCACACAAAGCTTGGTGAACTGAATTGGAAAGCTTTCAAGATGAATCTAAGAACATACGAAGAATTAAGGACTATAAATAACTTTGACCGGCCCCAACACTTACCACGGTGAATCCTGGCTTCACACCCATCTTACTAGCCCCCTCAAATCTCACGTGATAATTTGTCGAAGACGCAGCCGATTTAGCGGTCTTCATCACTCAAGTATCGGACTAATATTCTCATCCACTTCCCCGGGTCTTTCCACTGGTCGCGGCCGGCGCTGTGATTGACTAGCATGATAGGGACATTTGAAAGTTGCGAAGTCGTGATGATTGATTCCTACTCCACTTCTGTGGTCCACGGAGGTCCTGGTAAATAACAGAGTAGCTACTACGGGTAGACACCAATGCTATGCTATGCTAAATAAAATCATAATTTTAATATTTTAAGAGCACTGTGTACCCAGACAGTTTCGTCCAAATTGAAAATACAAAATGATAATCGTTCCCCTCGAAGTCAAAGTACGTATATTTTTTCGGCAAACAGAACTTGGATCCGCTTTTTCATCTCCTTCGCCATAATTATCGAAAATTTACAGAAGAGTTGCTTTGTTCGTAACGATACATATTGGGAGGATGACTTGATATACCTAGTTCTCCAATTTGCAGATCTTTTTGATTGCACAGATTTGGTAAATTTAAACCAAGTCATCGTTTTGCACAAGGTTATTCGTTATTTTCGCAAAGTCGTACAGCATTGTGCAAACAAATGGAAGTGATACGACTGTTTGATAAGCAATCTATATCATATCGACTAAAGTAATAACCCACTTGCATCACAACACCAAATTTGCACACACAGTGTCAGGTATTGCCGAATCATCGTTGTTATCTCAGTACCAATTCAACAAAGAAGTTATTACTGGTGCTTCTCCACAATCGACGTTAGAAATGGCGTTAAAACAGACGCTCGTACATCTCACTGAGCTCCAAACTCCATACATCGGTGATAATATTGGCCCGAATCAGAGCACAGATTACGATACGCGGCGAGGCCAGCGAGGGTAATTATTCTGCGCGTGGCTTTTTTTCTTTCTATCTTTCACGCTAGAATGACCTGACTCAGTCTCGGTATAGGCTCAGCCAGCAGTCGTACTCTTCTCGGCGCTGCTGTTGAAACTCGACGGCGGCGTCAGGGTTCAGCGAACTGCGCGAAGAAAGACTTGCCCCTGATGGCCTCCACCGTGGAGGCATACCAATTGCAGTCCAGTTAACCCTTTACTGACCATTTTTGGAACATTTCGTTTGTGTTAGCATAGATTTCTGTATTTTTCATTCTGAGAAAATTGTTTTGACTAAAAAATTTGAAAAAATGCATATTTTTTTCATTAGCAAAGATGCAAAACAAATTCCAATACTTTTGAAGATAAAGAAACGTTAATTTTTTTTTTGCGAATTTTCAGATTCAAGCCCGTCTAGAAGCGGGCTTGGATTGTGGAGGGTGAAATGTTGGGGCTAAGGCTTTCCTTCCATTGAAGCAAAAGACCGTATGAACTTGAGAAAGTTGGGCAAACAACATGCAACAAGCAAATGCACAGACAGGGTCAACAGTTCAAAGCTATAAGTTGTCTGAATCAAGATTGACAAACTCTTCACTCACTGCGTTGAAACGCAAACTTGTTGAACCGATTGTGACGTTGTATAAGTTTGGCGAAAGTGGAAACAGTGGCCAGGTATAATTTAAGTACGTGACCATAAAAGCCAGGGAAACTTCCTTTATTGGAACCGGGTTTTTGCAACGGCCGATAGTGTGTAGTTGAAGGCAGTGACGAAAGTCACCGGTTGTTTTTGGGTTGTTGGATTATTATCAAAGAGAGAGTGAGCTTAAAGTGTTGTATAACTATATAATCACCAAATTTATGATTTGCAAAGTACACGGACGCCCAAGCCTCCCAAAAAAGTTGGAACGGTAACGGCATAATTCAAGCGATTGGGACGATTTTTGTTTTCAGTGGTTGTAAGATGATCTTAAAATTCTGCAGAACTTAATTTAAACAAATCTGTAATTTCTGCGACCGAAAACGTCGTTCTAACTTTAGGATCATCTAGTAAAAAAAAAATCAATAGAAAAAAGAAATGTCACGATTGCTTTAGTTATACCCCAGAACCAGCGAACTGATTTTACCGTTCCAACTTTGTTGAGGCCATTTTTGGCCAAAAACGTTCCTCAACTGTAGACAGTTGCCAACATGACAGGAATTGTTCTAAGATTTTTTTTCTTAAGATGGAATTCCTGGGATTTCCCGGAAAAAAATATTTCCCGTTTCCCTGGAAATTTGTAAATTTCCCGGGAATTCCCGAATTACAAGTAAACATTTTCCTACCTTTTTAGCACAAATGTTTTGAAATTATACAAAAAATAATAAGTAGAGAACCTGATTTGATTTTATTCATTTCAATCTACTGTTCATATTGAACAGCCTGTCTCTAAATTTCATGTCATGGTTTAATTCTGATAATATTTATGTTTGAAGTATTCACAACTAGGAATATTATTTGCTTATAAGTTGGGCATACAAAATCACGCTATTATGGAATGAATATTAATTATTTTATTTTCGACAACATATTTCAACAAAATATTTTGCTAACTCATTTGAAAATAAGATATTCCCCTCTTCCGGCCAAGATCAAAATTTAGATTTGTTTAACATTTTTGTTTAGTAAAATAAATAAATACATGTTGTTTACCTTGACCAAATTGTATGAAAATAGAAATGATATAATTAAATTTAAAAAAGGGTTGTTCGAGAATTTTTTTTTAAGTATTCGAGAAATTACTGTTTGAAGTTATAAATTTATGAAACTCATGAGCTACCAAGGGTGTAAGAGGGTAAGATATGAAAAAAATATCGTTTAATTTCAACCACTTTTACACTATGAAAATTATTTTACTCTTATTAATTGATTAGGCCTTACAGCCATATATAAAAAATCATACTATAAATAGAACCATGAAAAATAATTAAAAAACAACTTCGTATCCTATGAAATTTACTCAAAGAACGCAACCATATTTCAAAAACTCGCTTCAATTTTTTTTTAAGTTTGAGCAGTAATTTAATGAAATAGTGTTTCAAATTAAATAGCGCTAGAATTTGGATTGTTAAGGCAAATTCCATGATTATCTATTTATTCACAAGTTTAAAATACTTGTTCTGGAATAAGTTCTTTGCCATGAAAAACATTATTTCTGCAAGATTGTTTTCCTTTTCAACTTTATGGTCACTGAGACAAGTTTAAAAGCAATTTTATTGTTGTGGAGAATTGCTTTTCACTGTCCAAACACTTTAATAAAAAAAACTTCTCAACAAAAAATACTAATAAAAATTAGAAAATTTATATATTTTCTCATAGACATTCAATATTACGAAAATATTTTTTTCGAAAAGAACGGAAAATTTCACGAATGTTTCATGTTTTGACATTGTAAATCGGACCATTAGTTTCTGAGATATCGACATTAGAAAATGGTGGGTTGTTTGGGTGAGACTTAGAAAATATCAATTTTCCTGTTTTTTAACCTTTGCATGGCAATATCTCAGCAACTAAGGGTTGTATCAAAAAAGTCCGAATAAGCAAAATATAGAGAATTTTCTCAGCCTTTCAAAAATATTTTTTTCAAAGGTGGGCAAACATGGGCACTACTTTTAAAAAATCAATAACTGCGACTATTTTGAAAAAAGTTACATTAAAATGGCTATGACTTGAAAACGATGAACTTTATCAAAATTTAACTAAAGTACTTTTTGATTGCAAATTGAATTTTACATCGAAAAATGAAGTTGAAAAAAATTTTAAGACCAATATTTCGATTTTTTGAAAAATTGTATTGGTTCAAAAAATTATAACTCGGTCAAAGATTTTTTGCCCATTCTGGAAATTTCTGAAAAGTTGGCATTTGATGTCCACTAAAACATATAAAAAATAGTGTTTTTTTGCAAAACAAGTTCTAGTGACAAAAAGTGAAATTAAAAATCACCAAATTTTTTTTTATCGAGTATCATTTTTTTTCAGTGTAGTCCTTATCCATAGCTACAACTTTGCCCAAGACACCAAATCGATCAAAAATTCCTTCAAAAGATACAGATTTTTGATCATTAAGCCATACAAATTTAAAAATAACTTGTTTTCTGAACTCTTTTGCTTGTCGAAATGCAAAAGTTTACACAATAAAAGGCGACAAAATAACAAGCAATTTCTTAAGCCTGTTGAAGAGAAAATGGGAACAAAAACAAAAAAAGGTATCCATTTCCATATGTCATGCCTTTTTGTGGGATTGCCATGATCTTGCGTTTTTTGCACGTAGGGATCCGTTTCTATATTTAGCTCCATAATTTTGGCAAGAACCGGTTAACCGAACTGGCGAAATAAAAATAATATCCATCTGGAGCGGCAAACGGGTTTTATTTAGCTTAAAAAGTTTGAGCAAAAATTGTGTTCTTGAATGAAAACATGAAGACATGAAAACCAAAAAGAATTTTGCAAGTAGCTAAAAATTTGCCAAGTCATCAATGCTTAAAATTTGTCAGCCACCAACGCCAATTTAAAAAAAAATGCCTTGTTATTTCCAAATGAAATTCAATGAAAATGATAAATGTAAATCTTTGGCCCACGTGCAGATTAGGCTAGACAAGGTAAGATTCAATTAGCATTATTTAACGTTGGAAGCTTATAATTTGTATTCCCATATCAGCTCCGCTTGGAAGGTACGTCGATAGATCTGTAAAATCTTGTTTTGCTCCAATTTTAGGATTTTTTTCGACTGTCAAACCGAGAGATAACGTTATTTAAAAAAATGCCATTTGAGGTATTAAAGAGAAGAACTGTAACACAGACATTTCAAATCCATCGATGTGCTTTCCAAGCTACAATGCTATGGAAATACGACTTCAAAAATCCAAACAGCCAATAATACTAATTGAGTCGTCTAGGAAGACAATAATAAAGTGACGCGACACAAAATCTTACGTCCTTTCTACTGATTTGAGTCATCGCTCAATTTTCTAGAGTCTAGACAATGAAGCAACCTGTGCTTTTTTCTGCAATGTTTGTTTACCATAAGCTTTATAGTAGAACGCGGATTTTTTTACGCACCGTCACGTCATGTGCCCTTTCTCCCTCTCTTCGGAAAATGTGCTCATGCGCCACTACACCTACGACGCCACATGAATCACAAAAACGTGTGAATTCAGAAAAGCGAAAGTGCAATTAATGCAAATTGAAACTTGAAACCTGCTCCGCTGGCGCTGGTATTTCTGCGTTATTGTTGTTGTTGTTGACGTTAACTTGCTCAATTGGGTTGGAAAAATGTCACTGGGGCGCGTGTTTAAATTTGAATTTCAAGCGAAACTTTTTAAAAAGGGGATTGTAAACAAATTTTCATATCGCTAACTTTAAAGAAGTTGACACTGAGTTTGAGAAGGGTCAACTACCTGTTGACAATTACAACTAAAATTACCCCTTTTTGAGTTGTTACGGATGGTTTGATGTCACACCCCCAAGTTCCAAATTTGGGCGCCATCTGTTCAGCTTCAACAAACAACAACTCAAATTGGATCATTTTTTACTACTCTGTTAGTTGTGGAAGCCGCGTTGATTGCCAAGATCGCCGCAGCCAGACAAAAGCATGAGGAAATCCTGTGTCTCTGGCATTTCAGCAACTTATGCGCGTACAATATTACCCGTCATTTGCCAGAATGATGACATCTCTCCGGTGGCGGCGGCGGCGACCCGGTAAACCCCTTAAGAGACAATAAATAATTCAATTTAGACCTTTGTCGTCTTTATCTGCCGTAGTCCGAGGAGTTCCTATACTTAAACGGTCGTCCATAAAGTCACGCGTTTGATATGATAACGCGATGGATATGTATTCAATTGTGACCCACTTTCGAGAGAGCGCGGCGGAAAGTTGGTCACGCTTCTGGGTTGGAAACAACGTCGACGAATACATTTAAAAGTCAGCTGTAGCAGCAATGAAAATTGACCTACGCAATTTGGCACCTTTTGCTTAAAATATGTTGCAACTTGAAATAAATTCCGATTTTCTTGAAATTTGGAGTCTGGAATTAACCTCGGAATTCGGTCAAATTGTGTAAACTTGTAAGGGTGTAATTTTAAGTTGTAATATTACCTCTTTTATGAGAATTATCACGATTTGGGCTCAACAAGTGGGGAAACACTAGAATACTGGTGAATTGGGTCCTAAAATGAAGCTTAGATTGCTGATATTATTGTTTACAGCGATAAAACTTATTTTTCTGAGTACAATGACCCTTTGTACGACCACAAAGAGTTTAAAATGGATTTTTAAATAAATTTTGAAAAATTAATCTCGCGGTCCTTCTTGACAGAAAAGCTCCTACTTGACAGCTCGTTCCAAGGGGACCATAGTTAATCCATCGAAAAAATGTTGTCTTGTCAAAAAAAAATTTTGCATTAAAATGAAAAAAAGTGATCAGAAATGGTTTTTAATCGTGTTTTTTAACGTTGTACATAAAAATTGACATAGGGCTTTAGTACCCAATTGACACATTTTTTTCATTTTCCAAGTCTGATATGATATACTTTCTCATAATTTCGCTGCCGGCCATCGGGTATTGGAATGGAAGCACGCACATACATGGTGCATTTTTTAAATGTGACCAGGAATTTTAAAGTTGGACTAAATTTGCAACAAATATGCAAACGTTTCAGCAGATTTACACTCTGGTGCAATCATCTTCCATGGCAAATCGTCAACAAAATAAAAGCAACGACGGGTCGACGCAATCTGTCAACGCTTGAGATGATGACGCCGAATCAAGTTTACATCATTTCACGAAGTGCGACGTACTACATACACACAATTGTACATTATCAACACTTCCGGGCTGTTCACCAGTACTAGTACCGGCGAGAGTACTTTGCACTCGCTCGATGCGTTTTAACCGAGAGAGAGCGAGACGAACAATATTTTTAATCATACTATTTTATTGCTGTACAATTGTCCCGTGAACGATGCAGATTGTGGCGGTTGAATAGTCGGAAGAGATTACGAGGGGCCGCATTATCTGGAGGATTCCGCGATCATCCTGAATAATCGCTGGGAGAAATTAGGTTTAATTGGTTTGTGGAAACTTGACAAATTGTTTGAAATACCAAATTTGTACATGTTTTTACAAATATTTTATGATTTCTACAAGCTACAGAAATATATGCCGATCAAAAAAGGTGCTAAATCGTTCTCTCAATACTTTTTGATGTCATGTTGTATCTTTTTGTGAGGGTGTTTCCTTCATTGATTAGTAGGGTATCTTTAGTGAATCATTCCGTTTGATGAATCATTTTAAATCCGTTTCAAATTAAAATGACAAATAGTCTCATTAGATGTGCTGATTTTTTTTTCTCAAAAAACTATTTACGGTGTTCATATTTAAAAGAATGGAACAAACTAATATCAATATTACAGAAACTAAAAAAAAAAATTATAAGGTTAAGATACACAGTAAAAAATAATGTAAATTTGGAAGCTGTAATTTTGGAAGGTTGAATTTTACCTCTTTTATGATGTAATGTTACCTCAATTTAGACTGAAAAAGTGACGTTACACCAGAAAAGTGGTAAAATTACACATTTCCAGAGGTAAAATTCTGGAGTTTTTTTTTTGAAAAGGTCCTATAAACCAAATTTTCATTTTTTGCTTTTTGGGTGTTTTTAGAACCGCCTTGAGTCAGGGGTATTCAAAAACACCCAATAAGCATAAAATAAAAATTTGGTTTATAGGACCATTAAAAAAAAACTCCAGAATTACACCTTTTTCTGACATAAAAGATGTACCTCTTCCAAGATGTAATATTACCATGATTTTTTCTGTGTGAGTGAAGATTGTTTTCACTATATTTTAATTCCAGACTTTTTCATATACAGAGAAATCTCTTTTTATGCGGTGGCGTTACACGCTTTTTATTTCGTCGATTTCTCTAAAACCATACAATATTTTTGTAAGCTTCAAAAAGCGTTTTGTAGATCTTTAAAACCTACAAATTGCTTTTAAAAGATTGCAAAAATGTAGCATCGTTCCAGAGAAATCGCCAAATTAGAAAAACGTAAAAAGAGGTTTCTCTGTACAATTTTTCAAAGAATTGATCATGTTTGATTATCACCCTAGATTTTAGTTTGAACTTCTATTTTATATATTATTTTATGATTCACATTGTTTTAATTTTCTTTTTCTCTTTTCGACCTATCGGCTAACATCTGAGGGAACGTTCTTTTATTACGTAACGAAGTTAGGGGAGGGGGGGTGTGCTGAAAAAGTTAACGCAAAATTTTCATACAAGAATTCATAAATAATTACAAAAAGACCTTGCGTTACGCGTTAGGGACCTTCCATAAATCACGTGGACGCTTTAGGGGGGGGGGGACTGGTTGGCGGTTATCCGCGATCCATACATTTTTTTTTGTATGGACAATTGTCCACGAGGTGGGGGTAACAGATTGCCAAAAAAGTGTCCTCGAGGTTTATGGATGGTTCCTTACAGGGGGTAGGGGGGATCGCTCATCTGTTACGCTTTGTTACGAAGGGAGGGGGGGAGGTGGGTCAAAAATCCAAAATTTTGCGTAACGTAATAAAAGAACGCTCCCTGAAAAAACACTAGAACACAATACATTTATCCATTTTATGTTGATGACTAAAAAATGAAAAAAACCAGCAATATTTAATTTTAAATTAGGCTGGTACAAATATTTTTAAAAGTTTTTGTCACCCCCCCCCCCTTCAAAATTGGCCCGAAAAATCAGGGGGCAAAAAAATATTTTTACAATAAACTTCAAAATTTTAATGAAAATTCAAGTGCAACCAGCTGAAATCAAATTAAAATACATTCTCCTGCGTTTAAAATCATTTTTAGCATGTTTGGGTTTATTAAAAAATCTTAAGATTTTTTGAAAATTTTCGATGCAAAATCTTTTTTTTCGATACAATTTTTGTTTTTGTCAGGTCTTACATTTTTTGAATACTAATGATTGCAAAACAACTGAACTAGTGTGAAATGCATTTTAAAACACTTTTTTCATTTAAATGTGAAGACTATGGCTTGTTATTTTAATTTTTATATTTTTTTATTTTTTTGCCCCCCCCCCTTGACATCGGCCAGGGCCGAGGGACAAAAACTTTTTTAAATATTTGCATCGGCCTTATTTGTTTAGGAATATTTGAGACACATTTCGATTCAATAAAAGAGAACTGTTAAAAAAAGAACTTTTTTTCACAAAAGTAGAGTAATTATAATTTCCTAAAGGCCGGCCGATTTTGTGGCACAAACTTTGTGGGGACCTTTCCTATTGCCAAAGGAGTCATTTTGTGAGATGGCTCCAAAAAAATTTTGACAGCTGTCCTATTTTATATATGAGCAACTCTCGACGAAATCGGCCGATTTCGACCATTTTTATTTTTTGTATTTTTTATTTGGCTCAAATTTTGTGGGGCCCTTCCCTATGACCAAATAAGCTATTTTGTGTCATTGATTCACCCATACAAGTCTCCATAAAATTTTGGCTTCTGTCCATACAAAAATGGTACGTAAATATTCAAACAGCTGTAACATTTGAATTAATTTTCGGATCAATTTGATGTCTTCGGCAAAGTACCTGTGTTGAGGACTATCGAGAAAAAAATAGATACACGGAAAAAATTGCAGATTTTTTAATTAACTATTTTTTCACAACAACCCAATTTCCCAAAATACGCATTTTTTTTTATTTTCGAGATTTTTTTATATGTTTTAGGGGACAAAAACCCGCAACTTTTGAGCCATAGAGAAACATGGTCAAAACATATTCCGCCAAATTATGATTTTTTGAAAAAATAGTGATTTTTGGAAAACATCGAAATTTTATGCAAAAACAAATTTGACGTAATTTTTTAAATGTAAAATTGAATTTCCGATCGAAAAGTACTTTACAGATTTTTTGATAAGGGGCTCTGCTATCAAGATATATCCACCTAAAGTTTGATTTTAGCGAAATATTTGCAATTTTTTGATTTTTGAAAATAGTGACCATGAGTGACCATTGCTAAAAATTTTATTTGCTATAAAATTGTCAAAGAGACATTGAAGATTGGACCTCGGGTTGCTGAGATGCAGCCGCTTTAAGAAAAAGAAACATGAAAATTGATGTTTTCTAAGTCTCAGCAAAACAATCCACCAATATGGAGACTTGTATGGGTGAACCAATGACACAAAAAAGCTTCTTTGGGAAGGCCCCCGCAAAGTTTGAGCCAAATAAAAAAAATTCAAATAAAATCCATTTCCGGTTTTGGTAGAGAACTGCTCATATGGTCTTTTTAAAATGTTAGCCTTGATTCCAAAATTAACTCTTCTAATCTAATCTAACACAAACGCAGCCAGCCAGTGCTGGAAAGTCTTGTGATTAGATTACGCCCCAAGCACTTTTCTTGTCGATATTAATAATTGCAATACATCCGAGATCACCCGTAAATGTAATACAAAAATTAAAGCGGCCAGCCCTACTGCGTTGTGTTTACCGCAGAGAGGATTCTGTGAACGGATTACATTCCACAGAATCTACAGGGGAGTAAGGATGCGTGGACATACCGTACCAAACGCTCCGGATCAGTTAGGTGTGGTGTGTTAGTGTAAATTTGGCAGATAATTATATTTTTAGGGGGAAGTGAAACTGGGCAAAATGGGATTAAGGAATGGGAAAGTGAGGAAGGGGTAGGAGGGCTATTGAATAATAATATAAGGGAATATAATCATTTAGCAAATAATGATTGAAAGCTCTCACCAAGAATCAGCAAATCTTAAAATCTTCGAAAGACACAGCCAGATTGTGTCCCAACCTGCAGCTCCTAAGTTCTTAGGAGCCGCCAATCCGGCCGCATCAAATCAACAAAGATTTCCTCGTCATCTATGCGATTGAGGCTCTATCCCAGGTCAGCGACGTCTTCCCGGACATGCAGCAACGCAACGCAGGCCCGTAGCCATGGGGGGGGCTTCCGGGCTGCAGCCCCCCCCGAAATTTTTTCCAATTTTTTTAAAATTGAACTACCTTAAAAAAATCTAAAATCAATGATTGTGTGTTCTCTTCCCAGAAATAATTTGTAAGATAGAGAATCAAGAATTGATCGATCAAACTAAGTAATTTGCCTGTCCTGTTTTTGTAGATTATGGATCCAAAATTTGGAAATTTAAAAAATTGAGCTGCAGATTTGAACATTGTTCCATTCAGTAACATCTTATTTATCTTGTAGTTTTAGCATTACATTGGTTAGGATGGTCCAAATCTGGGCTTACTTGGGGCTATCTCCTGAAATCAAAGATTTACGCATCACTAGCCTAAGTTCCAAAATTGGAGCTTTTTCTGACCACTGACCACCAAGTTTGGGCAAAATCGTCAAATTGTATGGAGAAAAGCAACTGTTTCAGTTTTTGACCAATGGAAGGCGCAATAACTATCCAGTTCTTATAAATTTTCAGAACTAATATCTTCTTTAAATTTGGAAAAACTTTCCCGAAGACACCTTATTTTTTTGGGTTTTTTGCTAAAAAGTTATTAACCTTCGAAAATAGCAATTTCCGAGCGGACTGCTCTAAGGGGCTACATAGAAATAATTACCGTCATCTGGGGCGAATCGGGACTACAGTCTGAATAGGGACAGCAAAAATCCTTAGATCTTGTTGTCTTATTTTTGATTGTAGAACTTAAGTATGACCCCTGAAGAACCATAAAATAATTTAGAATTTTTGAATTCAATGTGGCGGTCAAAATGGAGGTCAAGAAATATTTCTGGTGTTTTTTTTAAAGGTCTGATAAACCAAATTTCCAGTTTTTGCTTTTTGGGTGCTTTTGAAACCGTCAGGAGTATTAAAAAACACCCAAAAAGCAAAAATTTGGTGTATTGGACCATTAAAAAAACAGATGCCGAATTTGATGTTAAAAACAAGCAAATAAAACATGCCGATTTCATTTGTTCCTGATTCGGTTATCCGAAGTCCTTCGAACTTCGGATAATCGAAACTTTGGATAATCGAGGCTTCGGCTAGTCGAATTTGGATTGTAAAATTAATAGCCCTCCTTTATTTGCATTAAAACCTTTAAACTGTTAATACATGTTTTTTCTCTACATTTTTCAAAATTATTTCATAATTTCTCAAAAATATTTAGATTCTGTTTTCAAAAACGAAAGCATTTAATATGAAAAACATTTGAGTGAATTTTGACTATTATCAGAAATACAATTCTAATTTTATCGTTTTGCTTTTAAAAATATGGTTAGTTACATATCTAAGACCTTAGAGAAAAATGCTTGAGAAATATCTGTGTGTATTTTTTTATTACTTTTTCGTAAACCTTTTTCCGAAACCACTCGTCCAAAATGCTTTCTTTTGGTCACATTTTTTAGTTTCCACCGTGGCCAATCTCCAATTTTTATTTAATAAATCAAAAATCGGAAGATCAACTAAGTGAATACTTATTATTAACTAATTTTCACTTTGTGCATGAGCTTGCGATTTTTAAAGGAAGAAATAAAATGATAAAAATATTCAAAACGTTAAAAAAAATTAAGCTTGGATTCAAAAACTCTGCAATTAAATTAATTAAACATCACTTTCAAATTATATAATTTCTGATCAATAATTCATTTTTAAACTATTTAATTTCTATTTTTTGGATTTTACAGATTAGAATTTGCATTTTGAAAATTTTAAAATTTCTTTAGTATTTTTTTTAATAATTTCTTATTTCTGAATATCAATTGTAAATATTTTCCAAAGTTTATGTTGCCACCTTTTCAAAATGGACCAAAAAACAGAGAGCAAATACAATATTTAAAAAAAATAGCTTCACAATTTTAATGGAAATAACTTATTTCGATTAAGTCTTTTTAGGACCAGCGACCAGGTCTGTCCGGAAAACAAATTTGAAATGTTTTTCCTGCTTTGATAATCATATACGACATGTTTGGGCTCGTTTAAAAATATTTAGAATTTTTGTAACATGTCGCGGAACCGCGGAAAGTTTTTTCTCACGAAAAAAGGATTTCGCCATCAGCTAGTTATTTTGAAAACTAATGATGCAAAACAACTGTACTGATTTAAAGTGTGTTTTGAACACTTTTAAAATAATAAAACCATAGCTTGTAGTTTTGATTTGTAACCCTCTCAACTTTGGTCAGAGTTTAGTGACATAAACTTCAGAATAATATTCGCAACGGCTAATTGAAGATTTAAAAATTTTACACTTTCAAATTTCTAAATTTTCATAATTTTTGATTTAATTTTTTTTGGTATAAGACAAAGAAATGCCAGAAATCAAAAATAAAAATAATAAAAACATAAAAAATTTAAGATAACAATTCAACAGAATAATATCAAAAAATCTGAAATTCCAAAAATTAAAAAATCTGAAACTGAAAAATTAATAAAATAATTGATACTTAAGAAATCCTTAACTAAAAAAATTATCATTTTAAAATTAAGTTATTCAAAATCCAATAAATTATGTTTTTTCAATTTTAATTTTTGGATGCTTTAAATATTTTTATGTTTGAATTCTAGTATTCCTAAATTAATTTATATTTACCAGAAAATTAAGTGATTTTTGTAATGGCTTTTCCCTTATTTCAGCATTTTAAGATTCAGCGTTTTGATAGTCAGCTTCATGAGGCAATTCTTCAATATTATTTAAGCGAATACATTATTTTCAAACGTTATTTTCAGTCGCATCCAAATAAACAAATCAAAATCTCATCAACACATATTGCTCCCGACGAAATATCAAACGACGCTTTTTGTTTCTGTTCCTTTTCAGCTGCGTACCGCTTAAGAGAAGTCTTTTCGTAAACCTTTTCTTGACCGTTCCTTGAGATTTTTTTGTATGGAGTTTTAAGAGTCTCCGTACTACAGGACATTTTTTAAAATTTTCGTTTGAAAGCAAAATTCAGACTAAGATTTGATTTACAGGAAAAATGTAATTGATTTAAGAATTCTTACATAGAGTATTCTTTACTTTTAAAACAAAAATTTAAGATAATAATTACACATGATAATTTCAAAAAAATCAGAAATTCCAAAAATGAAAAAAATCAAATACATAAAAAAATATAAAATAATTACAACTAAAAAAATCCTTAAATTATAAAAAAAACATTTTTTATCATTTTTAAATAAAGATATTCAAAAAATAATTTTCAATCATTTCAATAAATTGTGTTTTAATAATCTTTTTTTTTTGATGCTTCGAATATTGGTAGGTTTGAATTCAAGTGCAGACTAAGATTAGATTTACAGGATAAAACTAAGGCCGATGCAAATATTTAAAAAAATTTTGTCCCTCGGCCCTGGCCGAGGTCAAGGGGGGGGGGCAAAAAAATAAAAAAATATAAAAATTTAAATAACAAGCCATAGTCTACACATTAAAATGAAAAATGTGTTTTAAAATGCATTTTACACTTGTTCAGTTGTTTTGCAATCATTAGTTTTCAAAAAATCTAAGATCTGACAAAAACAAAAATTGTATCGAAAAAAAAGATTTTGCATCGAAAATTTTTAAAAAATCTCAAGATTTTTTAATAAACCCAAACATGCTAAAAATGATTTAAAACGCAGAAGAATGTATTTTAATTTGATTTCAGCTGGTTGCACTTGAATTTTCATTAAAATTTTGAAGTTTATTGTAAAAAAATTTTTTTTGCCCCCTGATTTTTCGGGCCAATTTTGAAGGGGGGGGGGGGGGGGGGGGGGGTGAAAAAAAATTTTAAAAATATTTGTACCAGCCTAATCAATTGATGAATTCTTACATAAAGTTTTCTTTATTTTTAATTTAGCAAGGTTTCGTAAATATAAAATTTCTAAACCATTCCTAGAGTCAAGATATTGCTTGAACAAACATCGAATTTAATAAATGGTTACAATCTTAAATTATTAAACATGTATATAGATTAAAATTTTATTAAAAAATTATCTTTAGAATTGAGATCTGATTAATTTTTTTTGTCATGTTTTAAAATTTTATTTTTGCTCAAATTCTGGACCAATTTTCAGAATACAATGAGTAATGAATTTGAAAATGGCGTTTAGTCGGAATATTAAAGTTAAACATGATTCGTTTTAATGTTTGATGCAATCGAGGAAAATTTTAACGGTTACATATGCATTTAAAAATGGTTACATATGCATTATTAACAACTCTTCCAGTGAATATTTTGGCGTTAAAAATTAATTTAATACATTTTATCTAAATTTTTTAACACATTAAAATTAAACACAGGCACTGATTTTTTTTTCTTCAAATATATATTTATTATAGGCCTACACAGAAAAAAAATGTGAATTTACTCGACACGGAAAAAATGAATCACATGTAAACTCAGTTGATGTAAACTTGAGATTCGACGTAATTTTTTTTTTGTTGCCATGGAGACACTTCAGAAGCTGAAATTTCAACGATTATATTTTTTTGTATTTCATTAAAATTATTTATTTTTGAGAGCACCAGGAACTTCGCAAAATATGAAATGGCTTCAATAGCTTAGAACAATTAAAATAAAACATTGTTTAAGTTTGTTTATAAAATTTTAAGAAAAACAAATATTCCAGTTATGAGTTTTATGTTGTGCTAGAAAAAATGAAAAATGTTAGATAAACCATCACAATTATCACACAGCTGAAAATGTAAATCCAGACGGTTTAAAATTTCTCTCAGTATAAAATACAGAAAACATAATACTTATGGTTAGATAAATCGATATTTCTTTTAAAAAAAAATTATGCTTTCAAAAATTTGATTCAAGTTAAGTATATTTTAAATTTAGCGACGTTTATCACGAAATTGGATTACAATTAAACAATTCAAGAAAATGTAAAAAAAAAACACTTTCTCTACTCCTTTAATACTAACTAGCTTTAGAATAAAGAAAAAATGACGAACGAGTTTCTTCAATAAATACATTGATAACTTAATTTGAAAATCTTCGAAAACTTTTTTGCATGCATTACATTAAAATTTTACAATTCATCTCAATAATTATACCACAAACCAAGTGATGGTATAAATGATTTGCTGATTTTTATACTCCTTGAATATTTGCACCTAAGCCCCCCCCGAACAAAAATCCTGGCTACGGCCCTGACGCAACGCGAATCCCGGATATCTCCACCATCTCTACCTTGTCCACTGCCACTCACAAGTTCGTCTAGAACTAGCCGATAAGAATTAGACGGAAATCCTCAAAAGACGAAAAAACGCGGAGCGAAAAATCCTGATTCCAAAATTAACTCTTCAAACAAATATTTGAAAAAATGTCAATAATTTTTTGTTCCTTCAAAAGATACAGAAACGAAGTTGACTTTATAGCTGTCGGCCACCATTGCTAGTACTAGCCACTAGTGTCTTCCTTTTATCTACAAGGACTTCGCCGCCCTGGGCTCCTAAGTGTTTGAGTACGGCCCGGAGCGACGACGCCGGATACCCATATTTACACAAAGAATTTTAGAGCGCCCGCCGTGGGATTCGAACCAGCAACCTCTGGATTGGTAGTCCAGATATTTACGTACTATTTTTGCATGGACAGCTGCCAAAGTTGTATGGAGACTCGTTTTGGGGAATCAATGTCACAAAATGATTTTTTGGTTAAAAATGTTTAATCTAATCTAATCTAATCAGACCCTAGCGCAGCCAATCTTTCGAAGGGATCCTGGAGAGTGCCTTAGGTTAGATGACGCCTAGCACTCTTCTTGTCATTTATTAACATTTGTAGTGCGCCATTGCATTGAAATGCATTGAGACATCACAAGCGTTAAAGCGGCCAGGCCTACTGCGTAAAGCCGTATCGCAGAGATGACTCGTAATTGGGTTGAGTTCGAGCAGTGAGTGTTCGAACAACAACACAATTCTGAATCGACAGGGGAGGAAGAAGCGTGGGGACACACCACCATACGCTCCGAGATTTTGGTTGTATTCTTTGGGAGCTCCATGCTAAGTAGGTTTGATACTCCGGGACCCTCTGGGATGGGACATTGTATTTCCACGAATGCCCTGGACACTATTTGCCGTGGTTATATTTTTTTGGTTAAAAATGTTTAAGCCAAAAAAATAAAATAAAAAATAAAATAAAAAAAAAAAACAAATAAAAACTACTTCAGGATTTCGCAAACAATTGCATTGCATTGCTATGGTATGGTAAACAATAAAATGGGTGAAAACAGTATAAGCGAGTTAACAGTCACATTCTATTTGTGATAAATCGTGTGTTCCAGTGAAATTGATTAGCATCATTCCGTGTGTTTTACTGAATGCAAATTGTTTAGTTTTAAATCTTCGGTAAAATGAAATAAGTCGTAAAAAACACCGTAAAATCGTTGTGACATCAGAAGAATTAATCGTTCCAATGACTTCTGCTGAGTAAGACTCGTCCAACCAACAACGTTTAGCATCAGGTACACGCAAAGAAGACCTTGATTTGGTCGGTGTGTGTGTGTCTTTGATCTTCGTCAGAGTATCAACAAGCAACTACCTGCTGATGAACTGTTGATTCTGCATACAGTAATAATAATATTGACATATTTGCGTCTAGGCAGCCATAAAAATTGTGTGACATTTTCTTAAGCTTCCGGTTTTTGTTTGGGGGACATTCGGTCACACCTGGCCAACATAGGCTCATGAGTCAATCTGGGCTGACCCAGAGAAACTGTAAAGTTTTATGATTTAAGCGTGAACTTCGTGGGCATGAACTCTCCGGGGGCAACTTCCATGAGTCACAACCACCCAAGTTCAGAGCATTTCCCATGAGTTTAGGTTCTTATCAACCCACATAAAATCGTGGCCACCGCCAACAAATGGCAATGACACTTGGCACAGACCCCAGACGAAATGCATTAAGTTGATATTTTTTTCAAGAGTTGGCGACTCTCACTCTCTTGGGGACGCGTATCGTCCTACGCGTCGACAGTCAACAAAACGGTGATGAGAAGTTGTTTGTTCTGAGAAATGAGGAACTTGTCCAAGCAAGCAAGTGGGGGAAAAAGGAAGAACCGTTTAATGTAGTAGTCCATACGGGCAGACGATTTGCAATTTGAGGGTCAGCAGACTGCTGGAGACGCTGGCATGCCTTCAGAGAGATGATCACTTGAGTTGAGCTGGTTTCGTCTGCTCATCTGGAGTTGGTCCTACGTAAACAATCATTTCCTCGAGTGGTTGTTGCATTGAATTGTATTGGTGGTGGGTGTAGCATAAAATAATAATATGTTTATTTAGAAGAAAGACCACAAAATGATACTCTGATTCATATTGTGGTCTTTCTTGGTGGAGTTTTCTTTTGTCAGTCATCGTTTCAATTTCTTAAAGATAATTTTATACCTTAAATCCTTATCTATGGTGTGTTACCCACACCACAATTCGTGCCTTCCATTTTATAAGAACACATTTTTTTTTAAACAAGAGTGTCGTTTGAGTGAAAGGGATTCACTCTTGTTTACAGAAGTTATGTGCCATTTTGAAATGATGGGCTCCAATTTAAATTTTCCACACTTGAATTGTGGAATGATCCACAGATTTTAGATTCAATTTGTATTTAAATTTATATGAGCTTGAATGAGTCATTTAACCTTATTTAAAATTTGTGCGAAAAAATGGCTTAAATTTGCGTCACATTTGCGACATTTCCTCAAGGTTTGCCGTCATCACCTGCTGCTGCTGTGACCTACTGATGCAAAGGGGCATGTGTTGACGTATGTTAACCCTCAACAGGGTGAAACATTTGTTTTTTGTAATGATTTTTTATTAATCATTTTTCTTTTATGTATCTTAATAAAAAAAATTAAGTTATTCCGAATTCAAATAGAGTGTAAAATTCATGCATCTTCTAATTTTTCAGTTTAATTATTTGTAATCCATTAGATGTTCAACAAACTCTATTCAAGTATTTTCTCATATCCTGTAAAATATTCGATTCAACAACAGATTCAATCAACAGTGAGTAGTTCTCTAGATTTGCGCAATTAGCTGTGTGATTTTTAAATTTGTATTTTTTTATTTGGATTAAAACTTTGTCCATACTCCTTACATTCCCTATGCCGCAATTTTGCATGATAAATTTTTCAATACAAGTCTCCATACAATTTTGCGATTTGGTCATACAAAACTGGTAAGTAAATATATGGGTAATTCTCTACCAACTCACACGAAATCGGGAAAAGTTGCCCCGACCCCTCTTCGATTTGCGTGAAACTTTGTCCTAAGGGGTAACTTTTGTCCCTGATCACGAAACCGAGGTCCGTTTTTTGATATCTCGTGACGGAGGGGCGGTACGACCCCTTCCATTTTTGAACATGCGAAAAAAGAGGTGTTTTTCAACAATTTGCAGCCTGAAACGGTGATGAGATAGAAATTTGGTGTCAAAGGGACTTTTATGTAAAATTAGACGCCCGATTTGATGGCGTACTCAGAATTCCGAATAAACGTATTTTTCATCGAAAAAAACAATAAAAAAGTTTTAAAAATTCTCCCATTTTCCGTTACTCGACTGTAATTTTTTTTGGAACACGTCATTTTATGGGAAATTTAATGTTCTTTTCGAATCTACATTGTCCCAGAAGGGTCATTTTTTCATTTAGAACAAAATTTTTATTTTAAAATTTCGTGTTTTTTCTAACTTTGCAGGGTTATTTATTAGAGTGTAACAATGTTCTACAAAGTTGTAGAGCAGACAATTACAAAAATTTTGATATATAGACATAAGGGGTTTGCTTATAAACATCACGAGTTATCGCGATTTTACGAAAAAAAATTTTTGAAAAAGTTACTTTTTGCGTTTCTCTTTGGTTCGTCGTCCGTGTCTGTCGCGGGTGACCATGAACGGCCATGATCGATGACGACCAACTTTTTCAAAACTTTTTTTTTCGTAAAATCGCAATAACTCGTGATGTTTATAAGCAAACCCCTTATGTCCATAAATCAAAATTTTTGTAATTGTCTGCTCTACAACTTTGTAGAACATTGTTACACTCTAAAAAATAACCGTGCCATGTTAGAAAAAACACGAAATTTTAAAATGAAAATTTTTGTTCTAAATGAAAAATGACCCTTCTGGGACAATGTAGATTCGAAAAGTATATTAAATTTCCCATAAAATGACGTGTTCCAAAATTTTTTACAGTCGAGTAACGGAAAATGGGAGAATTTTTTAAAAAAAATAGCGTTTTTTTCGATGAAAAATACGTTTATTCGGAATTCTTAGTACGCCATCAAATCGGGCGTCAAATTTTACACAAAGTCCCTTTGACACCAAATTTCTATCTCATCACCGTTTCAGGCTGCAAATTATTGAAAACACCTCTTTTTTCACATGTTCAAAAATTGAAGGGGTCGTACCGCCCCTCCGTCACGAGATATAAAAAAACGGACCTCGGATTCGTGATCAGGGACAGAAGTTACCCCTTAGGACAAAGTTTCACGCAAATCGAAGAGGGGTCGGGGCAACTGCTGTGTGAGTTGGCGGAGAATTACCCATATGAAAATCTGTATCTTGAGATGGGATTTTCTGATCGATCTGGTGTTTTCAACAATGTTGTAGATTATAATTAGATTCATTCAGAAAAAATAGTTGCTCTCTAAAAAATACCAATTTTTTTATTTAACTTTTTTTTTACAAAAGATTTGGATTTCCAAAACACGTGTTTTTTAATTTTAGATTTTTTAGTCGAATTATTTTTGAAAAGAAAACTATAATTGTGTCCCTGAGGCTTTGAAAATCAGACAATTAGTTTCTGAGATACAGTCTCACAAGGTTTGAATTTTAAAAATAAAATTGTTAAAAATTTGGTCTAAAATAAAAAAAGACAAAATTATCGAAAATATATAATTTGAGAACGGTACATTTTATCCAAACAATTGAACAAGTACTTATCGATTGCAAAATCTATTCGATTTTTTGAATGTTTTTGTCGTTTTCCAGAGATTTTCAAACAATCACTTTAAAAAAGAAGCACCAGTCCCCTAAAAAATGTAAAGAAATTGGCAAATTTTAAAAATATAATTTTTAAAATTCAAGTTTTAGAGATAAAAAAGTTAAATAAAAAAAATCATCTGTTTCGTGTACCGTAAAACGGGGTGACTTGGATAAGTTTGCAATTTTCCGCAAATTAAAGAGTACAGTTAAAATACGTACGGAATGGTTTAGAAACATACTGACCCTGGTAGAGAAGTGTTCAAAGTACCTTGAGAAGTACTTTTCATAAAATTTTGAATAGTTTAAAAAGTTTGTTAACTACAGTTAAAAAATGTTGATGAAAGTCATTATTTTAAACTTCTCAATGTGTCATGATTTTCTCAATGAACATGATTTTAAATCGGAAAACGGAATGCATTTTCGGATTCTTTGGACAATTTTCCACTAGAAGAAGGTTAAATAAGTTTGTAAATAATAAATAGCATGTGTTATTTAAACACAATTAAAAACAAATCTCCAAATTTATAGGCAATTTCAGTAGAACAAATTTCATATAAAATGAGAAAACTTTTGATTCTTGCTTCGAATTCAGTTTAAAATGCAATATAATTTGATATTTGTATAAACAAAACTAGTTTAAACGAATTTCAGGCAAAATTCCGACTTTTTAACAATTTTATCTAAAATTTATATGTATTGAAAGCTTTTAAACTTAGTTAACTAAATATAAACATTGATTTTTTTTTCTTAAAAACTATATCAGCTACTTAAGTAATGGTACATTTAACGTACAGATATATTCTGAACATCTTAAATATGATTTAAACAAGAAAAACTATGACTTTGATAGTCATAGTCACCACGGAATTTAAACTAAGAATTTTTGACGTAACTATTTGTCTAAACAATTATTGAAAAAACTTTTTTTTCTAAAATAGTGCATAGACTTTGTGTAACATACTTCAGTACATGTTTTAAAAATAATAATCTTGAGAAAAACCTTACCTGTTGGAAAATATTCCAAAATGAAATTGTAATCCTATCTAAGTCACCCCGGTTTACGGTACCTGTATTTTAAAAAAGTCCTAATTATAACCTACAACTTAGCCGAAGACACCAAATTGATCAGAAATTCAATCTCAAAATGAATAACTATATAGCCATTTTGTATGACCAGTGACCACCACCCAAAATTGTATTAAGACCGAGTTTTTCACCGATGTGAAACAGGTCGTATCGAGGTGCTCCGATTTGGATGAAACTTTCAGGGTTTGTTTGTCTATACATGAGATGAACTCATGCCAAGTATGAGCCCTCTACGACAAAGGGAAGTGGGGTAAAACGGGCATTGAAGTTTGAGGTCCAAAACACATGAAAAATCTTAAAATTGCTCGCATTTCCGTAAAACTTCATCAATTCCAACTCTCTTAGATGCATTCGAAAGGTCTTTTGAAGCCCTTCAAAATGTGCTATAGACATCCAGGATTGGTTTGACTTTTTCTCATAGCTTTTGCAAATTACTGTTAAAAATTGATTTTTTTTAAACCTTAATAACTTTTGGCAACAGCCTCCAACACCCATACTCCCATAGGTCAAAAGATAGGTAATTTCATGGACTACAAGCTTACGTTATTAACTTTTTGGCCAATCGCAGTTTTTCTCATAAATTTACGATTTTTCTAGAACAAACATTTTACAACGTTAGTTTTTGCCCTGTAGGCCAAGAAGACGGCACTTTTTGGTCTCAATTTTGTCATATTCGGAATCCTCAGAAAATTTTACATTAGATTGAGGTGTTGGAATTTTGAATTTGATTGGAAAAAATGCCATTTAGAATTAATTAAAATATTATTTAGAATTTTGTCGGATTAGGGGTAAAACAAGTTTTCGCCTACTTGATACAGCATTTGACGTATTGATCATAGGGTAAATAAGATCTATTTCTTTTTTCAAAAATGTTTTATTTAATTATTTTTTAAATCAAAATTAAAACTCCAATACTTCTAACTTACGTGAAATTGACCGAGGATTCCGAATATGACAAAATTGAGACCAAAAAGTGCCGTCTTCTTGGCCTACAGGGCAAAAACTAACGTTGTAAAATGTTTGCTCTAGAAAAATCGTAAAACTATGAAAAAAACTGCGATTGGCCAAAAAGTTAATACCGTAAGCTTGTAGTCCATGAAATTACCTATCTTTTGACCTATGGGAGTATGGGTGTTGGAGGCTGTTGCAAAAAGATATTAAGGTTTTAAAAAAATCAATTTTTAACAGTAATTTGTTAAAGCTATGAGAAAAAGTTAAACCAATCCTGGATGTCTATAGCACATTTTGAAGGGCTTCGAAAGACCATTCGAATGCATCTAAGAGAGTTGGAATTGATGAAGTTTTACGGAAATGCGAGCAATTTTAAGATTTTTCATGTGTTTTGGACCTCAAACTTCAATGCCCGTTTTACCCCACTTCCCTTTGTCGTAGAGGGCTCATATTTGACATGAGTTCATCTCATGCATAGACAAACAAACCCTGAAAGTTTCATCCAAATCGGAGCACCTCAATACAACCTATAGAACAAACCGAGCAGAATCTACAAATACTGCCTCTTAAGGGACTTGTACGAAAAAAAATGATGCAAAATGACTTCTTTTGACACAAGGAAAACAAGAACGAAGTTTCATTTAAATAAATAAATACAAAGAAAAGTCGATTTGCGAAAATGGTTCAGAACCACATCGCAATGACATTTGTGAACAAACTCTTCCCAACATCTACGCTTTGACAATGTAGGTCAGCCAAAATTATCTCAAAAACATTTCTCTAAATTTAGAATCACACTCATCACGCACCAGACTTAATGGTTGGCGATCTCTAAAAAATCCAAATATTTGCCCAGCTTGAAACCATTATTTATAGCTCAAGCTCTCATAATCGCCATCATCTTCACCGACTCTGAGCTCAGCGCTCGATGGATTGAACTCTTTAGAGTTTACTCGATCTTCAAGTGTGCATTCACCGTTCTCCACAAGCGAGTTTTTTTTTCAAGTTCCTTTCCATATTCAAGGATGAACGCGTTTCCGCTCCCGCTCCAGACCGATTTCAAGTTCAATGCATCGTATAAGGGAAGGTTCGGCGCTCTGACAATTGCTCTGGGCGAGCCCGATCGAGTATGGCGAGGTTTCCTGTCTAACCGTCGATTGACCACCTCCCCTCTGAAATTTAATTTTTATAAATGATTCAACAGCTCGCCACTCAACGGTTAACTGTCGATTGTTATAAGGACGAACAACTATTCCTGCGATTGTTCCTGTTGAGAACTGAGGTGAAACTTGTTCTTCGCATAAAATGTAACAAGGATAAGTGTGTCACTTGGCCAGGGAATACGTTAAAAAGTGAAAGGAAATAAGTCAACTTGTCCTTTTCATTGTATCGCAAAGACAAGTAAAAGGGTTTTTGGCAGTAACTTGTTAACTTTAAGTTAATTTATTCTTGAAAATTTTGGGTGAAGATCAGTCTCTCGTCCAAGTTCAAGCTTTTAACAAATATTACGAAATTCGATAATTTATTCTGTCTACTCACCTTTTCCAAACTTTGTAATAAATAAGCAACGATTCGAATATTTAGCATAAATTATCCCAAGCCACCACACCAAACCACCAATGAACAGTCAATATCTTGCCAAATAAAAGCTGTAATCCTACAAGAAAGGGTCAACAGCCTCCAATTAGGTCGAGAGTGTCGAAAGTGTACTACTTTCACTTTAAAGTTGCATTTTTTTACTTCCTCTCATTAGCCAATTTTCATCGGTCGAACGCATCTCGTCGTCGATTGGCTAAATGTCAATCAATAAAAGTAACCACCAAAAATCAGCCCCAAATCAGCAAGACGCAGCTGCCACCAACTGGTTTTTAGTTTCACGTGTCGGACCTTCTTTTTTTTAGGACAGCACATGGTTGTGACGACGACGCCGCCCGGTGTTTTTGCGGCGAACCTGTTTGTTATATAATTTATAGACGAAAATGTGCCAAAGACATAAGTTTTGGCAAGAAAGGGTTAGATCATCTCGGTGTAGGAAGTTCGGTAACGATTTGCTCTCGAAAAAATCAGGTTTTTTTGCACGTGTTTGAGTTTTATGATTTTTGATTCGTGCCAATCACCAAAAAGTATTTAAAAACTTTTTTTCTCTTGATATTAAAACAGTTATTATTTTTAAGTTTTTCTATTCTTCAAAACAAACTGTTCTTGCTTGTTGTTATATTTTTTAAGTCGTTACATTCTTTCAAACTTGAGCAGTTCTTTAAAAAAGTCTGATTTTTAAAATATTTTGTAAGTAGTCTAGCTTTTCAAAAAACAACCTTAAATTTTTGTGGAAAACCATTCTATCTAATATAGGTCATTTAAAAAAAACTGGCTGGTTGAAAGTTTAAAGTATTTTAAACTATCAATCTTCGTCCTTTCGACGTTCTTCCTCTCGACCTTTTGTCTATTTTCAACCTTTAGTCCATTCCACATTTTGTCCATTTGACCTTATGGCTTTCGACCTTTTGTCATACATTCAATTACTCTTAGCTTTAAGAAAATTGTAATTAGAAAAGCCGACTCGGCCCGAACTAGTTCCCAGTACTGAAAAGGAAATAATTCAAATCATTTAAGGCTGGTACAAATTTTATTTAAAGTTTTTGTCTCCTTCCCTCCTTAATCAACTTAAAATGCATTCCTCTGCGTTTAGAATCATTTTAAGCATGTTTGGGTTAATTTGAAAATCTATTGAATTTTTGAAAAAAAAATTGATGTTTATTATCGCAAAAAGTTTGTTTTCGCTAAAATTTTTGATTTCGTCAAACCTTACATTTATTGAAAACTAATGATTGCAAAACAACTGCAATAAAAAAACTTTTTTTTTCATGTAAATGTTGAAGCTATGGCTTGTTATTTCAATATTTATATTTTTTATTTTTGATCGAAGTTTCGATATTTTGAAAAACCATAATTTGTAGTGACTCAAAAATATAGTTTTTTGGTCCAACAAAACATAAAAAACAATTTTAATATCTGATAGGAGCAATTCTCTCAGATTTCGGTCATTCGATTTTTTTGTATTTTTTAATCTGGCTGAAACATTTTTGGTGCCTTCGGTATGCCCAACGAAGCCATTTTGCATCATTGGTTTGTCCGTATAATTTTCCATACAAATTTGGCAGCTGTCCATACAAAAATGATGTATGGAAATTCAAAAAATCTGTTTCTTTTGATCGAATTTTTTGATCGATTTAGTGTCTTCGGCAAAATTGTAAATATGGATAAGGACTACACTGAAAAAAATGATACACGGTAAAAAAAATTGGTGATTTTTAATTTAACTTTTTGTTAATAAAATTTGCAAAAAAAACACTATTTTTGTTAGCGGACTGTATACAATTGGCCTACTTTGTTCGTCGGAACCAAGTGGCCACACGTGAGAGACGGCTTTCCGGCGGATTAAGGATCGCGCGCGAGGAAAAATGAAACACGTCTTGCTCTCTTCAAAACTTCTTCGGACTGATATTCATTGTTGTTTGTTTTTCTCCCACTTCAACGCAAAAAGCACGCAACGACGCTCGCGTTGACAGACCGGCCGCGCACCGAGGGGTCGACCGCAGGTATTCCGCAAACATACTCCCCGCCTTGAGACAGCGTCTCAATTCGGAAGCGGACAGATCTTCTGTGCCGAGCACAAGTACTCGAACATTCCTCGACGCAGCGTCACTTCCCGAACCAGCCCTGCTCGATCCGGATGAACTGCTACGACCCGGGCCAGTTCCCAGGCTGATGGTGGTGTGCTGTTATTCTTGACCAGGACCAGTTTCCCTGGCTTGATGACCTTGCTTGCGTCGCCGTCCAAGAATGGGTACATGGTGGCGATTGCACCGTCTGCACCGGAACGCTTCTTGTTCTTCGGTCGCTTCGTAATTGATCCGTCCAGGTTGTTATGTGTCGTCGTGATTGTGGGAGTCCTCTCGTTGAGAACCGCGATGTGAGTACTTATCCGACACGGATTCGTGATCTTACCCGCCACCATCCAACCGAAGATAGAACGCTGTGCTACGGGGATTCCTTGTTGATTGTGGACCTGTCCTGCTCGCAGGATGGACAAGAAGACATCTGTTCCGAGAATCACATCCATCTCGCTTGGACTGTTGAAGTCCGGATCCGCTAGTTCCAGCCCCTCCAGGAAGGGCAGATCCGCTACGCTGAAGCGCTGGTTCGGCAGGGTTGCCGTCAGCCTTCCCAACACGTAGGCTTGCGTGGTGAGCTTGGCTTCTCCGTTGAAACGCGAAGACATCACCAGCGTAACTGCGCCGGCCGTGTTGCCGACAATTTCCCCGTTTACTCCAGATACTTCCAGAGAGACCTTCGTGCGCTTCAATCCAATGCGCTTGACGCATGCCTCCGTGATCAAGGATGCTTGTGATCCACTGTCGACGAGGCATCGCACCTGGTGCAACTTGCCGTCCTTTCCCTGCAGGTTCACGACCACCGTAGGCAACAGTGCTGCCGTCGACGGGCCGTGCTTGTTCGCCTTCGTTTGGGCTGCGTTCGCTGAGAACGACCAGACCTCTTCCGCCTCCTCCGGAAGTTGTGGACATAAGTCGTGGTCCGTCTCTTCCGGTTCATAGCCTTGAAGCTGCTGCTGATAGCACAGCATCGTGTGGTGCCGTTGATTGCAATCGGGTTTGTGGCACGTTGACTTCGAAGGGCACTTGCTCGTTGTGTGGGACGGCTTAAGGCAGTTGAAGCACAGCTTTTGAGAAAGAACTAGTTCCCGCCTTCCGTCCACGTCCATGGCCTTGAACTGCTCGCAGTGGTACGTCGGATGACCCTCGCTGCACTTCGCACAGCTCGCAAAAGCGGTTGTGTGCAAAACGTGCATCCCCTTCTTCGTCGAATCGGAGGCCGGCTTCTTGCTAAAGGCCAAACATGTCTCCAAAGCATCGCATCGCTGCTGCAAAAACTCCAAAAACGCGGCAAAAGTTGGGTTCTCGATGTTGATGATCCTTTGCGCCCACAGTGAGCGCGTCTCTCGGTCCAGCTTCTCAAGCAGCAAATGGATGAGCCACGGGTCCCGTGACTCGTACTCCCTTCCCAGTGCCTTCAGCTGGCGAACGACGTCATCGGATGTTGCCACGAGTTTCTTCAACCCGTTCGAGCTCGTGACTTGTTGCTGGTCAACGAACTCCCGGACAAGGGCAAACACCGTGTATTTCTTTTTGTCGTAAAACGTCACGAGTGCATCCCACGCCTCGCGGTAGTTGTCCTCGTTAATCGAAAACGAGTCAACCTTCCCCTTCGCCTCCCCATCCAGGTATGAAAACAAGTACTGCATCTTGACCGAATCCCGCAGGTCGGTCCGGTTGTGGATTGTGCACTCGAAGAGGTCCTTGAATGAGCGCCAATGTTTGCGCTCCCCGGTGAACTTTGGGATGTCGATCTGTGGAAGCTTGACGACGTTTTGGGGTACCGAGTTCGATACCTGGCTCCCCGCCGCTAGCGCCAACGGTTGCGGTGTTGGTTTCTGGCACTGCGCGAGAAGCATCTGCTGCTGCGATTCCAGGAGCGCCCTGACGGCGTCCCGCAAATCGTTGTCCTGCCGGTTTTCCGATCTGTCTTCTGGCTCTTCCACATGTTGGTCCAAGTACTCCGTGTAAAGGTCCTTGATCTGGAAGTACGCCTCCTCGAACAGGATTCGGTGGTTGAACACCGTGACCACTTCCTCCAGGTTCGGCGTGGCCTCCTCGATCTCGGTCTGAATGCCTTCGAAACACCGAGCGAGGTCGGTCAACTTGTCCCGCCGTTCCGCCACTTCACCGAGGGACGGATTGCGGGTTTTGATGGCATTCGCGACGGACAACTCCCACTTCACCTTCGCGAGGATGACGCTTGGCTTGTTGGTGAGGGACTTCAACCGCTCTGGATCCATATCCGTGCCGCGAAGGACCAAATGTTAGCGGACTGTATACAATTGGCCTACTTTGTTCGTCGGAACCAAGTGGCCACACGTGAGAGACGGCTTTCCGGCGGATTAAGGATCGCGCGCGAGGAAAAATGAAACACGTCTTGCTCTCTTCAAAACTTCTTCGGACTGATATTTATTGTTGTTTGTTTTTCTCCCACTTCAACGCAAAAAGCACGCAACGACGCTCGCGTTGACAGACCGGCCGCGCACCGAGGGGTCGACCGCAGGTATTCCGCAAACAATTTTTGTGTTTTATTTTTATTTTTTGATATGTTTCAAAATGGCCAAAATTTTGATATCACGCCCTTTTGAAATGTTAGTCTTGGTTTAAATTTTTGAAAATATTGTTGCTGAGATATCAACGTTAGAAAACGGTGGGTTTTTGGGTGAGACATAGAAACATCAATTTTCCTGTTTTTAAACCTTTGCATGGCAATATCTCAGCAACTAAGGGTCGTATCAGCAATGTTCAAAAAAGCAAAATATAAGAATTTTCTCAGCTTTTCAAACATATTTTTTTCAAAGGTGGACAAACATGTGCACTTACCTTAAAAAATTAAAAACTGCTACTATTTTCAAAAAAATCACCTAAAAATGGATTTTACTTGAAAACGGTGAACTTTATGAAAATTTCACTAAAAGTTCTTGATTGCAAATTTGATTTTACATCGAAAAATGAAGTTGAAAAATTTTTGGGACCAATACTTCGATTTTTTTTAAATCAGTATTGATTCAAAAATTCATAACGCGGTCAAAGATTTTTTGCACAACCTGGAAATTTCTGAAAAGTTGGCTTTTGATGTCTCCTAAAACATATAAAAAAACTAACATAATCCACCTATGTGGTTGATGCCTTCCTCACTTTTTACCAAAAATGAGTAATATGAGTGGTTTGGACACACATTTCAGCTTTTTTTAGTTCCAGAAAAAAACACAGATATAACTTATGTGGTAATAACTCGAGACAGGGTTGCCAGATCTTCAATGTTTTGGACTCATTGGAAAGGCCTTTCAATTACCTAACCAACGATGGGTCAGATGATGGTTCCGGACATAGTTTACATACATTTCTGTGAGATCCGGCTTCAAAAAAGTACATAAATATCACTTAAGTTGTCATAACTCGAGACAGGGTTGCCAGATTTTCAATGTTTTGGACTCATTAGAAAGGCCTTTCAATTACCTAACCAACGATGGGTCGGATGATGGATCCGGACATAGTTTACGTACATTTAAGTGAGATCCGGCTTCAAAAAAGTACATAAATATCACTTAAGTGGTCATAACTCGAGACAGGGTTGCCAGATCTTCAATGTTTTGGACTCATTGGAAAGTTCTTTCAATTACCTAACCAACGATGGGTCGGATGATGGATCCGGACATAGTTTACATACATTTAAGTGAGATCCGGCTTCAAAAAAGTACATAAATATCACTTAAGTGGTCATAACTCGAGACAGGGTTGCTAGATCTTCAATGTTTTGGGCTCATTGGAAAGTTCTTTCAATTACCTAACCAACGATCGGTCGGATGATGGATCCGGACATAGTTTACATACATTTAGGTGAGATCCGGCTTCAAAAAAGTACATAAATATCACTTAAGTGGTCATAACTCGAGACAGGGTTGCCAGATCTTCAATAATTTGGACTCATTGGAAAGGCCTTTTGATATCCTAACCAACGATGGGTCGGATGATGGATCCGGACATCGTTTACGTGCATATAATTGAGATCCGGATATTTGCGAAAACACATTTTTATACATAACTTTTGAACTACTTATCGAAACTTCAAACAATTCAATAGCGTTGTATAGGACCTTAAACCAAGTCGAATGCAACTGGTTCGATCAAAATCGGTTCAGCCAGTGCTGAGAAAACTCAGTGTGAATTTTGGTCACATACATACATACACGCACACATACACACACATATACACACACACATACACACACACACACAGACATTTGTTCAGTTTTCGATTCTGAGTCGATATGTATACATGAAGTTGGGTCCAGGAGTTTTGAATAAAAAGTTCATTTTCAGAGCAGGATTATAGCCTTACCTCAGTGAGGAAGGCAAAATAGTGTTTTTGCAAATCAAGTTTTAGTGACACAAAGTTAAATTAAAATCACAATTTTTTTACTGTGTTTTTTTTTCAGTGTAGTCCTTATTACACCTACCTACAACTTTGCCTAAGACACCAAATCGATCAAAAAATTCCTTCAAAAGATACAGATTTTTGAATTTCCATACATCATTTTTGTATGGACAGCTGCCAAATTTGTATGGAAAGTTATATGGACAAACTAATTATGCAAAATGGCTTCTTTGGGCATACCGAAGGCACCAAGAAAGTTTCAGCCAGATTAAGAAATACAAAAATTAAAATTAAAGAAAAAAGACCGATATGAATATGATATCTGATATGATATCACTCATATATCAACAACATTGCTGACGTTTCAAATCGACCAAATACAGATTTTTCGATAGTTAGCAAAACATTTGATATGACCTGAACTCCCAAGCTCGAGAAAAAGGGGCATTTTTATATCGAAACTCTCCCTTTTTCTCGAGCTTTGGGAGGTCAGGTGTTTAAAATACAAAATAAATACGTTCGAAATAGTATGGAAACAAAATGAGTTTGGTGTTTTGGGATACGTACACCCAAACGGTGTTCCCATAATTTTGCTAGAAACCTGCATGAAAACTTTCTTCATACAGTTTGCGGTACCGTAAACCGGGGTGACTTTGATAGGATTTCAATTTGTTTTTAGAATATTTTCCAACAGGTAAGGTTTTTCTCAAGATTATTATTTTTAAAACATGTACTTGGGTAGGCCACACAAAGTCCATGCACTATTTTGGAAAAAAAGTTTTTTCAATAGTGTTTAGAAAAATAGTTACGTTAAAAATTCTTGGTTTTAATTCCGGGGTGACTTTGATAGTCATAGTTTTTCTTGTTAAAATCATATTTAAGATGTTCAAACTTTATTTGTACGTTAAATGTACCATCACTAAAGTAGCTGATATAGTTTGTAAGAAAAAAATCAATGTTTATATTAAGTTAACTAAGTTTATAAGCTTTTTAACAAAATACATATAAATTTTAGGTAAAATTGTTAAAAAGTCGAAATTTTGCCTGAAATTTGTTAAAAATAGTTTTGTTTATAAAATTATCGATTTATATTGCATTTTAAACTGAATTCGAAGCACGAATCACAAGTTTTCACATTTTACATGAAATTTGTTCAACTGAATTCGCCTATAAATTTGGAGATTTTTTTTAATTGTGCTTCAAAAACACACATTATTTATTATTTACAAACTTATTTAACCTTCTCCTAGTGGAAAATTGTCCAAAGAATCCGAAAATGCATTCCGTTTTCCGATTAAAAATCATGTTCATTGAGAAAATCATGACACTTTGAGAAGTTTAAAATAATGACTTTCATCCACTTTTTCTTAACTATAGTTAACTAACTTTATAAACTTTTCAAAAATGTATGAAAAGTTCTTCATGAGGTACTTTGAACACTTCTCTACCACGGTCAGTATGTTTCTGAACCATTCCTTACGAATTTTAATTGTACTCTTCATTTTGCGGAAAAATCGCAAACCTATCAAAGTCACCCCGTTTTACGGTATATGGGTTTGAAAATATTGCCCGATACCGACGGTTGTCTGACTGTGTTGAAAAAAAGTTCAAGATGGTATGTCAGAGACATAACCGAAAGACATAGGACCAAACAATTTGAATGTGTTTTTGGATTGCTAGTGAAATCTGAAATAAGATTATTTTATTTTGTTTAATAGATTTGTCGGCAAAATTGTGATAAATGTTCTCCCAAGGTGAACCTTCCATGAGGGCACCGGCAACTCCAGGTTGTGGCCACTACGGTCAAAATGTAAATTTTAATGTTCAGTATCAAAAACCATGAATTTTGATACCCATATTGCCACAACTCGTATGGTTCTGTAAAAAAACCTCCGGGTCCCGAGGGAACCTTTTTTGAGGGCACCAGCCACTCCAGGTTGTGACCACTACTGTCGAAATGGCCATTATTATGTTCAGTATCAAAAACCATGAATTTTGATACCCATATTGCCACAACTCGTATGTTTCTGAAAATGTCCCTAAGGCCCCGGGGGAACCTTCTTTGAAGGCAACGGCCACTCCAGGTTGTGACCACTACGGTCGAAATGTCAATTTTCATGTTCAGTTTCAAAAACCATGAATTTTGATACCCATATTGCCACAACTCGTATGGTTCTGTTAAAGACCCTCCGGGCCCCGGGGAAACCTGCTTTGAGATCACCGGTCACTCAAGGTTGTGGCCACTACTGTCGGAATGTCAATTTTCATGTACAGTATCAAAAACCATGAATTTTGATACCAATATTGCCACAACTCGTATGGTTCTGTAAAAAAACCTCCGGGTCCCGAGGGAACCTTTTTTGAGGGCACCAGCCACTCCAGGTTGTGACCACTACTGTCGAAATGGCCATTATTATGTTCAGTATCAAAAACCATGAATTTTGATACCCATATTGCCACAACTCGTATGTTTCTGTAAATGTCCCCCCAGGCCCCGAGGGAACCTTCTTTGAGGGCACCGGCCACTCCAGGTTGTGGCCACTACTGTCGAAATGGCCATTATTATGTTCAGTATCAAAAACCATGAATTTTGATACCCATATTGCCACAACTCGTATGTTTCTGAAAATGTCCCTAAGGCCCCGGGGGAACCTTCTTTGAAGGCAACGGCCACTCCAGGTTGTGACCACTACGGTCGAAATGTCAATTTTCATGTTCAGTTTCAAAAACCATGAATTTTGATACCCATATTGCCACAACTCGTATGGTTCTGTTAAAGACCCTCCGGGCCCCGGGGAAACCTGCTTTGAGATCACCGGTCACTCAAGGTTGTGGCCACTACTGTCGGAATGTCAATTTTCATGTACAGTATCAAAAACCATGAATTTTGATACCAATATTGCCACAACTCGTATGGTTCTGTAAAAAAACCTCCGGGTCCCGAGGGAACCTTTTTTGAGGGCACCAGCCACTCCAGGTTGTGACCACTACTGTCGAAATGGCCATTATTATGTTCAGTATCAAAAACCATGAATTTTGATACCCATATTGCCACAACTCGTATGTTTCTGTAAATGTCCCCCCAGGCCCCGAGGGAACCTTCTTTGAGGGCACCGGCCACTCCAGGTTGTGGCCACTACTGTCGAAATGGCCATTATTATGTTCAGTATCAAAAACCATGAATTTTGATACCCATATTGCCACAACTCGTATGTTTCTGAAAATGTCCCTAAGGCCCCGGGGGAACCTTCTTTGAAGGCAACGGCCACTCCAGGTTGTGACCACTACGGTCGAAATGTCAATTTTCATGTTCAGTTTCAAAAACCATGAATTTTGATACCCATATTGCCACAACTCGTATGTTTCTGTAAATGTCCCCCCAGGCCCTGAGGGAACCTTCTTTGAGGGCACCGGCCACTCCAGGTAGTGGCCACTCCAGGTAGTGGCCACTACTGTCGAAATGGCCATTATTATGTTCAGTATCAAAAACCATGAATTTTGATACCCATATTGCCACAACTCGTATGTTTCTGTAAATGTCCCCCCAGGCCCCGAGGGAACCTTCTTTGAAGGCACCGGCCACTCCAGGTTGTGGCCACTACGGTCGAAATGTCAATTTTCATGTTCAGTATCAAAAACCATGAATTTTGATACCCATATTGCCACAACTCGTATGTTTCTGAAAATGTCCCCCCAGGCCCCGGGGAACCTTCTTTGAAGGAACGGGCACTCCAGGTTGTGACCACTACGGTCGAAATGTCAATTTTCATGTTCAGTATCAAAAACCATGAATTTTGATACCCATATTGCCACAACTCGTATGTTTCTGTAAATGTCCCCCCAGGCCCCGAGGGAACCTTCTTTGAGGGCACCGGCCACTCCAGGTTGTGACCACTACGGTCGAAATGTCAATTTTCATGTTCAGTATCAAAAACCATGAATTTTGATACCCATATTGCCACAACTCGTATGTTTCTGTAAATGTCCCCCCAGGCCCCGAGGGAACCTTCTTTGAGGGCACCGGCCACTCCAGGTAGTGGCCACTACTGTCGAAATGGCCATTATTATGTTCAGTATCAAAAACCATGAATTTTGATACCCATATTGCCACAACTCGTATGTTTCTGAAAAGTTCAAGATGGTATGTCAGAGACATAACCGAAAGACATAGGACCAAACAATTTGAATGTGTTTTTGGATTGCTAGTGACATCTGAAATAAGATTATTTTATTTTGTTTAATAGATTTGTCGGCAAAATTGTCATAAATGTTCTCCCAAGGTGAACCTTCCATGAGGGCACCGGCAACTCCAGGTTGTGGCCACTACGGTCAAAATGTAAATTTTAATGTTCAGTATCAAAAACCATGAATTTTGATACCCATATTGCCACAACTCGTATGGTTCTGTTAAAGACCCTCCGGGCCCCGGGGAAACCTGCTTTGAGATCACCGGTCACTCAAGGTTGTGGCCACTACTGTCGGAATGTCAATTTTCATGTACAGTATCAAAAACCATGAATTTTGATACCAATATTGCCACAACTCGTATGGTTCTGTAAAAAAACCTCCGGGCCCCGAGGGAACCTTTTTTGAGGGCACCAGCCACTCCAGGTTGTGACCACTACTGTCGAAATGGCCATTATTATGTTCAGTATCAAAAACCATGAATTTTGATACCCATATTGCCACAACTCGTATGTTTCTGTAAATGTCCCCCCAGGCCCCGAGGGAACCTTCTTTGAGGGCACCGGCCACTCCAGGTTGTGGCCACTACTGTCGAAATGGCCATTATTATGTTCAGTATCAAAAACCATGAATTTTGATACCCATATTGCCACAACTCGTATGTTTCTGAAAATGTCCCTAAGGCCCCGGGGGAACCTTCTTTGAAGGCACCGGCCACTCCAGGTTGTGACCACTACGGTCGAAATGTCAATTTTCATGTTCAGTTTCAAAAACCATGAATTTTGATACCCATATTGCCACAACTCGTATGTTTCTGTAAATGTCCCCCCAGGCCCTGAGGGAACCTTCTTTGAGGGCACCGGCCACTCCAGGTAGTGGCCACTCCAGGTAGTGGCCACTACTGTCGAAATGGCCATTATTATGTTCAGTATCAAAAACCATGAATTTTGATACCCATATTGCCACAACTCGTATGTTTCTGTAAATGTCCCCCCAGGCCCCGAGGGAACCTTCTTTGAAGGCACCGGCCACTCCAGGTTGTGGCCACTACGGTCGAAATGTCAATTTTCATGTTCAGTATCAAAAACCATGAATTTTGATACCCATATTGCCACAACTCGTATGTTTCTGAAAATGTCCCCCCAGGCCCCGGGGAACCTTCTTTGAAGGAACGGGCACTCCAGGTTGTGACCACTACGGTCGAAATGTCAATTTTCATGTTCAGTATCAAAAACCATGAATTTTGATACCCATATTGCCACAACTCGTATGTTTCTGTAAATGTCCCCCCAGGCCCCGAGGGAACCTTCTTTGAGGGCACCGGCCACTCCAGGTAGTGGCCACTACTGTCGAAATGGCCATTATTATGTTCAGTATCAAAAACCATGAATTTTGATACCCATATTGCCACAACTCGTATGTTTCTGAAAATGTCCCCCCAGGCCCCGGGGAACCTTCTTTGAAGGAACGGGCACTCCAGGTTGTGACCACTACGGTCGAAATGTCAATTTTCATGTTCAGTATCAAAAACCATGAATTTTGATACCCATATTGCCACAACTCGTATGTTTCTGTAAATGTCCCCCCAGGCCCCGAGGGAACCTTCTTTGAGGGCACCGGCCACTCCAGGTAGTGGCCACTACTGTCGAAATGGCCATTATTATGTTCAGTATCAAAAACCATGAATTTTGATACCCATATTGCCACAACTCGTATGTTTCTGTAAATGTCCCCCCACGCCCCGAGGGAACCTTCTTTGAGGGCACCGGCCACTCCAGGTAGTGGCCACTACTGTCGAAATGGCCATTATTATGTTCAGTATCAAAAACCATGAATTTTGATACCCATATTGCCACAACTCGTATGTTTCTGTAAATGTCCCCCCACGCCCCGAGGGAACCTTCTTTGAGGGCACCGGCCACTCCAGGTTGTGGCCACTACGGTCGAAATGTCAATTTTCATGTTCAGTATCAAAAACCATGAATTTTGATACCCATATTGCCACAACTCGTATGTTTCTGTAAATGTCCCCCCAGGCCCCGAGGGAACCTTCTTTGAGGGCACCGGCCACTCCAGGTTGTGGCCACTACGGTCGAAATGTCAATTTTCATGTTCAGTATCAAAAACCATGAATTTTGATACCCATATTGCCACAACTCGTATGTTTCTGTAAATGTCCCCCCACGCCCCGAGGGAACCTTCTTTGAGGGCACCGGCCACTCCAGGTTGTGGCCACTACGGTCGAAATGTCAATTTTCATGTTCAGTATCAAAAACCATGAATTTTGATACCCATATTGCCACAACTCGTATGTTTCTGTAAATGTCCCCCCAGGCCCCGAGGGAACCTTCTTTGAGGGCACCGGCCACTCCAGGTAGTGGCCACTACTGTCGAAATGGCCATTATTATGTTCAGTATCAAAAACCATGAATTTTGATACCCATATTGCTACAACTCGTATGTTTCTGTAAATGTCCCCCCAGGTCCCGAGGGAACCTTCTTTGAGGGCACCGGCCACTCCAGGTTTTTTCCACCACCAATTCGACATTTTTCATGAGAACCGCCGCATCAAAGTGGCTTCAACGCGGTCCGCTTCACTCCTTCTGCTGCTGGTGGTTCTTCCTTCTGGTTGCTGGTCCTCTTCTTCTATTGGCCGCTGCTGCTGCTGCTGCTCCGCGCCGGCCCGACGTGCACAGTTCGAGTGCTCGTTCCAAAGTGACTTGCTTTTGCGAAATTTTCTGCTTATAGCGGCACAGCCGGAGAACGGCACAAAAGGGGCGCGGCCTCGAATGCATACGCTCGCTCTGATTGGTCATCTGTCCGATTTGTACTGAAAAATTACTCATTTTGATTGCATGTTTTAAGTGCTTTAACTATGTTTAGTCAGACTATCTATGTAGTTAAACAATAGCTGAAATCTTCCTCTTTCGATTGGTGGTCCAACCATCTGGATTGATTCACAGGGAAAAAAGATATAAGCGTTCAAAATGTCCCCTTTTTTAACGCTTAAAAGTGACGCTTTGGATCGAATTTCTGAACTGGCCCCCCAATATAGTAAGTAGAGACATAGTCCTATGTCAATAAAAAAGAAATCCTGTAGCAAGGATCGAACCAAAAACTGCTCGTAGGAAATCTCGCAATAGAGAACGCCAAGGCCATGGTGTAGAGCGAACAATTTGAATTTTTGTATGTAAAAAATCGATTTACCTCTTATTTTCTAGAAAAATCGTTAACAAACAGAAAAAGAACATTTTTTGTAAAATACTAGAAAATTAAACCACTTAATAACGTACATCCCCCTTCTCTCTCTTTCAGAAATCGACACCGCCCTCGGGGTCAAGTGTTTCCGGTGCACGGTGGCCCCACCGAACCGGTACGCCAACAACACCAAGCCCCAGCTCTGCTCCAAGTTTGACCACTCCGACTACTACACGGTGGACTGCCCGTGGTCGACGATGTGCGTGAAACGAATCTTCAAGCTCCAGCTGATGAAGGCCGAGCAGGAAACCATCAGCCGGGACTGCGCCCAGCAGAAGAACACGGAACAGGTACGGAAATTGACCCAGAAAAGGGGTGTGGACTCGCTCGTTAATCACTTTTCCTATTTCCCACAAAAGGGAAAGGTTTTATCAGCGATAAGGTGTGGCCGATACGGGTCACGCAAAGTTGCGCTCCGACCTTGAACCGCAAAGCTAATCTCACGCTCTCACACATTTCTCCCTTTCTGGCAGATCTACAAGAACGGTAACTGGACCAAGGAGCACCACATCGAGGAACCGTACGAGGAGGGTTGCCAGACGATAGACGACTCGACGTACTGCTTCTGCCGGGGGTCGCTGTGCAACTCCGCGACCAAGGTGGAGAAGAACAGCTACCACACGGACGCGATGGCCGTCATTTTTGTGTTCAACGTGATGAAGTATATACGGAACATCGAGTACTGACACCGGAAAGCCTTTCGAGGGGACAAATTCTGGAGGATATAGGATAGCAGAAGACGTTTAGACGCGTTGTTGATTCTTGATTCCTTAACGGTTGACTATTTCATTAGAGATTAGGCGATGCATCGCTTTGGTGAACGCAAAGATGGTGCAAAATGTACATAATGAGAGTACATCGAAAAGAGGATTCGAACTATTTCTTTTTTAAAGAGAAGAAATATTAGAGACTAGATTTTAAGATCTATCTGACTGAGAAGCGTAAGTCAATTTCATAGTTTCATTTTTAAACTTTAAACAATTGTTTTCTTATCCAAATTTTGTGATATTTGTATGTAATGTATGAATGAATAAATGAATGAATAAATCTAACGATACTTTTCCTGTTTTAATCCATCCGAAATGTCCCTACTTTTCATTAACTTTTCCTTGCATTCCTCATAGTAAGAACTTGTTTCGGATCAATACATGAATGATAAATTGTGATTTTTAAATAGCCCTTCCAGTTTCCGTTGATTTGAAGGCGAACTGTAAGCGGTCGTGTTTGAGTGATGCTGGATAATCTAGATTGTTCCTTGAAATTCACTAAAACCAAGTACACCAACGAGTAGAGCAACTTTTTGTGAACATTTCTGTTTATTTTCACTTTTATTAAAAGTTATGCTATTCCTTTTACAAGCATTTAAAAAAAATATTTCAAAAATGCATTCTAATCAGTCGAGTGCATTGGGCCACGCCCATTTTTCTATTTTCAGCTTAGTTCTTTTTTTCTTCCAGCGCTCTTTTGGGTCTGCTTAGTGCTGCCAAAATTGATGAAATTTTAAGCGAACACTCACGAAAAGTAGCATTTATAGCGAAAGTTTCCTGGCAGCACTTGCTCACTCTAACAGACGCTGCACCAGCATGTTGGTGGTGTTGGTGGCCACCCTTTGTTCTTTATTTGCCTTCGCTCCTCGCTCGGTTTTTTCTTCAGCCTTCGATTGGAATGGGCAGTCAAAATTCAAACGTCAGAAGACTTAGCGCGTTTGTTTTTTTTGATGGTGCTTGCTAATTATTTACATTTTTCGGGATTATTTTTCAAGTGAGTGACTAACTAATGTGCAAAAGAACATGTTGCCGGTAGTTGGAAGCAATTTTATATCTTAAGCGCTTTGAAATCGTTAGCGCAAGTGAAAAGATATTGATGGCGACTTTCGTTAAGCAGTTAACCTCTGATCTTGCGTGTGGATGTGTGTGCCACCAAAATGATGAGAAATGGTCTCGCAAAATAGAAATTATGATCAAAAGTGCATTAAATTTGATCTTTTTGGCCAGTAAGTGGCATACATTTGCGTGCTTACTCGAGGCGGTGCTGTTGCTGGTAAGTTTATAGCCTAAACAGTATTTTTGGAGCTTTAATCGAGCATCAAATTCTCCATATGACGAAGATAGGTGTTTGATTAGAAAGGGTATATTTCCCCTAGTTAAAACTCTAAGCCAAAACTCCAGAGGCAGTCTGTTAGCTTATATAGTATCGCAAGGCATGTTGCTACCTTCACGCAACTGAAAACTGTTGCGTTGCAGACATCGTCTTTGCTTGGGACTTATGATTCAAGTACCTAGAATGTCACGCCTAGGGCATGCGATGGTAACGCGCGACATCTTTAAACATTTTGGATTGACACCGCAGATAGAGCTTTAAGACTTGGTCAAAAGTCCAGAGTTAGGTCTTTTTGAAGATCATGCCGCTGCTGTGACTAAGATAGTCGGCAAGACAATTAACCAACCCTACCTACATGTTCCTACGAATTTCCGGTTATGTCTACAATATAACAAGTTTGACTTTGAAAAAACAACAAACATTATTTTCGTACTCACCGAACCGTCGTTCTCCACCAAGCACAGAAACACCACGTCCTCGCGCAGCAACCGAACCGCGGCATGCAGCGGGTGCTTCGTTTTGCTCTTGAGCATCTTGTACAGCAGCGGACCGGACATGTGCTCAAAGTCCTGCGGCGTCAGGTCTTCCCAGTGGGTGGAAATCAATCCCGAGCAGTACTCGAGCAGGTTCGCGGCACCGACCTCTTCGGCCACACAGTAAAACCGAACGCACGACCGGACGGACACCGAGGACACGAGGGCCCGCTCGCACAAACCCATCAACCCGGGCAGCTTGAACCGATGGGAGGTCTTGAGGAGGTCTAGCGCGAGGGAATCGTGCTGCAGGTCTACGACGTCGGTGTAGATCCACCGTAGCAGGGCGTAACCGACGTCGGCGTCCAGATCGGACCAGTCCAGCTCGGCTTTGTCCGCAATGACCTCCTCGCGCCACTCTTCGCTGCGTGCGTTCAGGACGAACTTGTGCGCCGGCATGGTTTTGTCCTTCAGCTTTACGGTGATGTCCGAGTACGTCTTGCGGCCGTACAGCGTGGCCACGGTCATCACGAGGCGTGAACAGAAACTGCTGAACTCACCGAGATCGCGGTCATCGCTGGAGGCCGCCGCCTTGCTGTACTTCCGCTCCAGCTCGGCATAGTTCTTCTGCAACTTTGTGTACTCTTCCTTGAGGAGTTTCAAGTGCTTTTCGAGTTTCACTGAGTCGTTCGATGCGCTTGCTGAAAAGCAAAAAATAACGAAAAATGAGGAAGCAATTTAATAAAAACACGCCAAGGGGAAATGTTTTGCACCGAACCGGCGAATGTTTACAACTTTGCGCGAACTGGCGGAATGATAAGATATTTATCAACCGGGAGAGAGGAAGAGAGCGAGCAAAAGAGAGGACAGAATGTGAACACATCAGCATAAACGCCTCTTGGACGTCTTTTACGCAAAGTGAATCTGAATGGGTGTGGAAAATTGATTTGAATTTTTACATTCTACAAAAAGTTAATCTCTTAATTCCGTTCGTTGCCGACATTCAACAGCCTTAAATTAACAGCTTGACATTAGTTTCATAACAAAACAAGTCGAAACTAGCGCAAAAACTAGGATTTTAGTTACACCATACGAATCAAAATTGGGAACCCTTATCATTCAATTACTCCCCAATTCCATCACTCACCCATATCACTCTAATGTTGAGCCCAACCTCCGCACCAAATACACCAAAAACACAATCTTTCGAGACCAAAACCGACCGCGAAACACTAGAAAAACATAACTTTCTTCATGCCTATTTGATTCGATCCGAGAAGTCGCGATTCTGTTGATTAAACTGCGTAAAGTCAAAGCGATGAAAAGAGAAATTTTGATGGAGAGAGAAACGTCACGCGACATGACAACGGGATAGCGTGGGCATGAACCTTTGTCGACTTCAGGAGTTTGATCGACTATAGATGCAACAGGTGCGCGCATTTGGTGCCATCTTGCGAGGAAGGAGTAAAGCTCGCGTTCAAAATGGTAGTTATGGTAGTTCAATGTAAATAGAATGGATTCCCTTGCAAGCCAATGCGGTTCGGCGTGGTTCACGCCGTTCATAGCTTATGAGCTTTTTGAAAAAATCTAAGTGTTTAGTCGATTTCATTAGTCTATGGTGTGATTGTGTTTTTTAGTTATTAGGTACGTCAACCAGTCTTCGACAGTTTTGTGGTTGGTTGGTCACTTTTTTGTTTGACACTTTTTTATTTTGTACCCCGTTGGTTGTAGAGATCCTTAATAGGGAGACTTGTCGAAGTGAATTTGACTTACAGTCATCCCACATATTCGGAACACCCACAAAATCGGAACACTTTTGAGTTAATTGGTCATGCCAAATGCAGCTTTTCTGTCGACCCTACTATTTTTAGGACCTTTATTTGGACATTCTCTGGCTATTTCACTAGTAAAAGTAGTACTTTTTAGACAAAAACTTCATTTCAAGACAATTTATCCAGAGCAGCAAAACACTACCTCCAAATTGCCTGTTTCATAATTGTGGGTTGTTATTGTGCCTCCCACAATTGTGGAACACCTGAATTTAACTGAAATTTCCACTAAAAAAGTCATCAGACCATGTATAAAACATCACTAAGCTTGAGTTTCATTGATTTCAGTGTTGAAGTCATTATTTTGTTAACAATCTGTACTCCTGGAGAGAACCAAGGTTTGTTTACATCCGTAAGAAAAAAGTGTTCCGAATTTGTGGTTTTCATGGGTCAATGTTTTTCATTAAAAAGTTGACATAAAACGTAAAAAACTGCAGCCGGTCTATACCTCAATCGAAAGATCTTAAGAAAAGCTTCCACATGAAGATAAAAGCAAAACATTATGTTCGACTATTGATTTTCTATGATTGTTTGACCATCGGCCGATCTGTAAACCGTTCCGAATATGTGGGATGACTGTACCTAAGGCCACCAACTCTTGCTGAGCAAAAATCCGTACACTTTGCCGATATGACATCATGGTGTAACAAAAACTGTCAATAAATTATTAAGATAAATTAAATCTAATAAATTTGAGAATTAAAAATTTAATACTGTGTCGTTTTTACAGCTAACAAATTTCACAAAATGCTATCAGAGTGCTTATGACTTGCACGTTTATAAGTATTCATAAAATAAGCCGTGATTTGAATCAAATCATTATGTTTTTCATTTTTTTGTTTAACGTTTAAAAGTTTACGAAATGACAAGTTTGCTTTTACGAATAATATCGTTCTTAGTGTTTTCACGAACACTTTTCCAGAGTTTTTTTTATTGAAACGGTCATATAACATGTGAAATTAAAACAGTTTATATGACCTTATAAAACTCTAGATTTGTTAATTCAAATGTTCAAATGTTTTCACAAGTTTTAGAAAGCCTTTGGAAATGGATAA